>NC_136900.1:12851259-13451259 GCF_949152265.1 Phoxinus phoxinus
AATATACAGTAGTCAATAAACATGATGGCATATATATATTTTTTATATTTATATTTATCACTGCATATCACATGTCGCTGTCCTATAGTCAACTTTGAATAATTAGTCACAAATATTTTTGTAAATATGATCACGATCTATTTTTTTATAAAATAAATATTATTTGTAACATATTTATCATTACTAAAACTTGAAATAAATATAAAATGTTATATATACAATCTATGAGCGTATATACAAAATATATACAGTATATATATATATATATATATATATGTATACATACATGCATACATAGTACGTACGTGTACGAACATATAAAATAGAAACAAATATTTTTTATAGTTTTATGCCAAATAAACATGGCATAATTTATAACAAGAAAGTTCCCTAATGTTTTATAGCCATTGAAGAACAAATAAAGGATAAATCTATACCCTGCTTTCTCAAATTATTAAAAAAAACATTATACAGACGATGATGTGCGGTCAATAGGTCACAGTTGTAAGGGGACAGAGGCTTGGGTCATTCTCTCACAGCCAAGGTGTTAAACGACACCTCTAATGGCTCACATTAAAGGGAGGTCCACTGGTCAGTTGTCTGTGTGAACCTTTAATGGAATTTCACACCACACATGTAACTGGGCTAATGAGGCTGGCTAAACAATATTAAGAGCCATCACACTAATATACTGCCATCGAAAAGACTTTGGAATAATAAAGCCCATTGATTTGTTGACTATTAAAAGCATTTAGATTCCATTTTGTAAACTTTGATTAGCATTAGCATTGATTAGCATGTGCTGCAACATGTGCTGCTAATTTCACATTTTTAAAATGGCTGAACACTCAAAATCAATAATATGTGGTTTGAAAACATCTTAGAAAGCTATTGACTACATATTTAGGCTCTTTGAAGGTGTGTGGGTGAGTGTGTGGGAGTTTTGAGATGCCACTGTTTAGACTGGCACCTCGAAATGGCACCTTGAGAACTACCGGTAGGCTACTATAGGTGCTAAGCCTGTGATACACAGTTCACGAGAGTCTCCGTGACCTCCCCGAGATCAAGTCAAGAGTTCATCTTCTCAGAATCACTCAAGTGCACTTAAAGCCACTGTATTCAACAATAACTAATACAATCAATTGATTTTCAGAAGTATATCTATTTGCCGCTCGCAGTAGGGGAGAGAAGAGATAAAAGATGTAACATCAGTATAACTTAATGCACACTGCAAGGATATCAGGTTCCCAAAGTAATGCACAGTGACAAGAATATATACATATTTTTATTTATTTATAATTATTCTGTGTGAATAAATTAAGTTAAAATCATTCTTTGCCTTTTTATTTTATTTTTTTCCTCCAGCAAGTGTGCATTAAATAACATTAAAGACATTCAGAATGTTATAAAATATTTCTATTTCAAACTGTTCAACATTAATATTAATAAGAAATGTTTCTTGAGCATCAAATCAGCATATTGTGACACTGAAGACTGGTGTAATGCTGCTAAAAAAAAAATTCAGCTTTGCCATCACAGGAATAAATTACATTTTAAAATATATTAAAATAGACAACAGCTATTTTAAATTGTAATAATATTTCACAATATTACTGTTTTTACTGTATATTTAAAATGCAGTCTTGGTGAGCATAGGAGACTTCTTTCAAAAAGCATAACAAATCTTACTGACCCTATACTTTTGAATGGTGTGTTTTTACTAATCTGGCAAATATAGTTTGTGTTGCAGCAGGTTGTTGAGACATCTCAGCTAACATCTGAGTTTTTGCACGATGACTTGTCCTTTCAAGGCCTTGGGATGACCTTTGTGATTGTGAACTTTCCGTACCCTGGCCTCGAGAGAGAGCCGAGAGGTGCCAGGACTGTGGTGATTTTTGGCACCTCACAGGCTTAGAGGGCGAGACAGTTAGAATATATTAGTTCAAAGTCTTATGAGACCACAGTGCTCATCTTTTCACAATCTCAAAAGGAAAGAAATGACTATTTTATTAAGGCCTGTGTTTCTATTCAATCCTACCATTTAAAGTAACAACTTATCCAAATCAACCTCTCAACCTTCCCATGGGAACTACAATGTTTTCTCTTTTTTTCCCTCCTTTCATGGCCTGCAGCATTTTGCACCCTGAGTGTGAATCAAAACAAAATATCTTGAGACAGAGGTGCTGCAAATCAGGAGAAACATGACATTGCATTGTGAGAACGACACAAGTATGTGGTGCCCAATGTGCAAAAAGTATCAACAATCTAGTATTTGTTATGCACTCATTTTTGACCAGAATCTGCATGTAAAATGATCTTTGCACTCATTTTTTTTTTTTTTGCATATTTTCCCACCCACTTCCACAGTTCCAGTGACCGTAAGAGCTGAATAGCTTGTCTACAAACTAAAACCTCTCAACCAAGCGAAAAAAAGGGACTCTGCTCCAACTCCGTTTCCCATGTCTTGTTGTTACATCTTTCACAGAGTTGCTCAAACCCCAGGACAAAATGAGCTGGCAAGCAGAAGAAAGTATTCGGCCAAAAAAAAAAAACACACAGACTGTGCAAATCACATAAATGTTTTGTTTTTTTAAATCATAATGTACAATCACAAAACACTATAATGGAAAACGTAAAATGAATTATTTCTGTGACAGCCAGAAAATATTTCTAAATAAATATGCTATATAAAAATGAAGAAGTAAGTAATATAATAATTTGTTACATTTATATAACGCTTTCTGGGTACTCAAAGCGCATTTGGAAGGTGTGAATCTCCTCAAACACCACCAATGTGCAGCATCCACCTTGATGATACGACGGCAGCCATACTGCGCCAGAACGCCCACCACACACCAGCTTATTGCTGGAGAGGAGACAGAGTGCTAAATATGTATTATGCAGAGTTTACTGTTAATTATGCACGATGAGAAAGAGGTTTTCATGAATTATTCAGCCTTTAATCTTCAACCTATCAACCGGTCTGATCTTTCAGGTGTATACATTTAATTCTGGTCCATGTATTGATTTTTTAAAGCAAAACAGCAATAACATGCACAGCTTTATAAACCTTAAAGGGATAGTTCAGCTAAAAATTTAAATTCTGCCATTTATTCGCCCTTGTGTCGTTCCAAACCTGTATGACTTTTCTACACAAAATTAAAAAAAAATTGTCCATACAATGAAAGTCAATGGGGTCCAAAAAAAATATTGGACCCCATTGACTTTTAATTGTATCCACATTATTTTGTGTTCCACAAAACAAAAAGTCATACAGGTTTGGGATGACATGAGGGTGACTAAATAATGATATAACTTCCTATAACCGGCTCATTGATGTCGAACTGAAATGATACAGGTTACCAATGACTCGTATGATCTAACCGGTTTTATTTGCAGTGAGACATACATTAGATCATCCAGACAGCACATTGACACAAACATTACTTTGTAAGTTACACACATGCAACTCAGTCAACAACAAGTACAGATATGTGGCTCTGTGAAGCTTAAGTCCAAAGTGACCAAACCGTTCCACTTTTTCAGGATTCACAGGATGCAAAATAATAAAATAAAAGGGTGGTAGAGAAAGAGAGTGAGAGAGCACTAAGAAACAACACATTTAGTGAAAGGCAAGGTAAAAATGAGGCTATCTTTGTAAGGTACTCCGCCAGTATGGCCGATTTACAGTTAATAAAGCAAAAATAGAAAATGGAGGAAGCACACGTAATGGTTTCCGCAGTGACCTAACAAACACAAGCGCACATTCTGCACCGAGCATCCGAACGTACAGCGACACATTGAGATCGGTCTCTTGACATACAGTGGGACACTTGCAAACTCACAGGACAGAAATACACCTTTTTTTCAGGCGGAGATTATATCATAAGCAAAGGCAGAGGATGAGATGCTAGCAAAATACAAGCTATGAAATAAAAGAAAAAGAAAATTCTTCAACAGTACCTGAATTTTTTGACCAAGAAATGGCACAGGATTGAGACTTCCACGACTCCATTCAAGCAAATCTGGGACAATTTTATTTTTCATTAGAAGTTTTTTTCTTTATAGTACTCCCTGTAGACTTTTCTGAAACTATATAACTATACTAGTGCAGATTTTTTGGGGGGCTGCAAATAACCCAACAGGCCTTTAACATACTGTCTATGAAATATCAGGCATATCAATCAATAGTTGACTAGGGGTAAACCCATCATTTGGTCCTTGTAGTTTTTTGAATATTGGAGTTTGTTGATACTATATCACATTTTATTAGTATTTTGCTTGTTTGTTTTTGAATAAACCCAATTTTACACATGCCAGCAGTTGTTATCTCCACACTAATAGTCATATAGAATGGCCTGGACCAAACGTTCAGCTTCAGATTTTCACAGCAAGATCTTCTCCCTGGTCTCAGGCAGTTTCAGGGCCAACACTCCACCACCGACCAGAGCACCAAAGGACAGAAGAATGGGGACGACTTTGGTAATGCCAACGAATGAGGCGAAGATTGAGCTTCCCAATATAGCCGCCAACTTACAAACGGCATTTAAGGCTCCAAACGCTGTGGCTCTGTAAGAAACGTTGAGAACAGGAATTAATTACTACTTTAAGGCAAATTAATGTGTGGCCAACATTGATATTTGTGCCATTACTTACCACCTTTTTTGGGTGGGAAATAATGGCGCAAATACCACTAAATTGACAAGCGCAAACCTCACATGGCATGATCCATTTAAATACTCTCCGCCCAAAAATGTAGTGGTCTGACAGGGAAACTGCATTTGCACTAAGGTCAAGCTCAAAAATAATGTTTCTTAATGCCTTTTAATTGCCAATTCCTCATTGCTTGTCTTTAGGGAATCCTAACAGTATGTTTTTTTATTGCCCTAAAAGTAAATTGTACTAAAGAAAATTTAACAAACAATTATACTATTATTTCATTAAGCCCAACTATCTTTACCGTTGTTTGCAAAGTCGGAATAACAAACCTAGATCATATGACTGTAGTGTGTATATGTGGCATGTATTTTATATACCTTTTTGAAGCTGGGTAGAGTTCCACGGTGATGACCTGAATGCCGTTCCATGCTGCCACGCTAACGCCACAAAACAGACACTGCCAGGCTATAATGGCTGCCTGACTAAAGCTCAGGAAAAGGAAAAAGGTACAGCCAGCAGAAATAAGCATCGAACCACCTGTAGAAAGAAGACAAAGTGGTTTTCACAGGCTTGTCTTGGTTGGAAAAAACATTAGTGGCAGATTGCAAGCTATTAGACCTATTTGGGTAAGTTCACCCAAAAATTTAAATTATCCCATAATTGACTCACCCTCAAGCCATCCTAAGTGTATGATTTCTTCTTTCAGCTAATCACAATCGAAGATATGTTAAAGGACAAGTTCGGTATTTTACACTTAAAGCCCTGTTTACAGATCGTATCTGATGAAATAGAACGGTTAAGATTAAAATTTGGACACATGCTCCTGTCCCGAGAATTTTAGTTTTATTTAGCGTTTGTGGACCTATTTTGCCAAACGCGTCACACCCAGATTCTTCCGTTGAGAGCTTGAATAATAGACACCAGTTGGTGGCGATAATGCACCTTTGCCGATTGCAAGCAAACCGCTGGCATTTCATTTAATACACAGAAGAAGCAGAAGAAGAAGCGGCGGAGGAATAACGTACCTCACACAGCACATTCAATACAATCAATGGAGTTGGACAAACACTACGATAAAACCTGTTGGAAAGCATCTTTTTCAGCGTTTTTTTTTTGGGACCGTATCAGTGAACACCCCAGACCACTCGGTGAGTTTCACGTCTTTGTAAACGAAAGTTTAATGTGTTTTAGGAAGGAATCTGCCAGTGCACATAGACAACCATTGTGGGGGTGGGGGGGGAAAGCTAAATAAAACTAAAATTCTCGGGACAGGAGCATGTGTCCAAATTTTAATCTTAACCGTTATATTTCATCAGATACGATCTGTAATCAGGGCTTTAAGTGTAAAATACCGAACTTGTCCTTTAAGAAATATTCTGGCTCTTCCATGCTTTATAATGGGAGTGAATGGAAGATTTTGAAGACCAAAAAAGCGCATCTACCCATCATAAAAGTAATCCATACTGCTCCAGGGTGTTAATAAAGGCCTTCTGAAGGCATAGGTCATAGGTCAATCTTCCGCCGGAACTAGGCTCGCATACGGCCGGAAGCCAGTGATATTTTTTTAAGAAGTTATAAATATAGATATTTTTCTTACAAAACGCATCGCTTTGCTTCAGAAGGCCTTTATTAACCGCAGATAGCCGTATGGATTACTTTTATGATGGATGGATGCACTTTTTTGGGCTTCAAAATCTAAGGTGCTATTCACTCACATTATATTTTTTATATAATTCCGATTGTGTTTGGCTGAAAGACAAAATTAATTTACATCTAGAATGGCTTGAGGGAGAGTCAATTATGGGATAATGTTCATTTTTGGGTGAACTAACCCTTTAAAAGTCTGAAAAAGTTATTTCTGAATGTCCCCTGAACGTTCAAAACGTCGCCCCAACATTCCCATAAAGATTTGTGTTTAGATTTAGAATGTATACTTTTTAATGTTTTTGAATGTTCGGAAACAGTGGTAACATTTAAAAAATGTTAGACGAACATCCAACTAAAACATTTAAGAAACAAACGTTCCATGAATGATGTATAAATATTTTTTTAGTGCTGATGTCTTAAGAACATTATTAAAGACCAGATAACTTTGAGCTTATGTTCCATTGACGTAACTGGAAGAACATTTGTTCATAACTTTAGGAGAACCTTGCCAGAACGTCTTCTAACAGAACTTTGTAAGCAGGGTAAGCTCACCTATAATCTTGATTCGTCCAATTTTGTCCATGAAGAGTGCTGAGATGATATTTCCAGGCAACACGGCTAAGCTGCCTAAGAAGCTGACCAAGTAGATGAGGACATCGTTCTCGTCCTCATAGTCTAAATGGCATCCCTTCTTGTTGTGCACGAAAGTGACGTTCTCCAATGTACAGTCAATGAACTTTTCTTCATATAAGTCTGTGGAAATTAAGAAACCATGAGGCCAAGTGTGCTAAAACAACTCTGGATTGTTTGTAAGATCTCTTACCTGTGTCGTTAAACACGGTACTGCGGATGGTGCAGTTCTCAAAGAGTGTTTCTGTGGATCGGATGTTCTCGAAGAGGCAGTCCACGAACAAGGAGTCTTCAAACTTCACAGACTTCATCTCAATGTTGATGAATCTGCATGAAAGCCCACAACACACATTGAGAAACTGTTGCCAGACAATTAAAAAAAAGCATTCATGGATAACAGACGCCTCAGATGGCGTTTCTGTCAACGCACTTGTCGTTGATGTATTCTCCTTCTCTATGGACTTGGTTTTCCAAGGAAAAGTTGAAATGAAATTGCTCCACCTTCTCCCGATGAAATACTTTCAGCTTGGATTCATACTCCTCGTGCTGGAGGTGTTTTATCATGTCAGGAAACCACACCGAAAGCCCGTAATAACTGAAATATACCACACGAAAGACAATAAATTAAATTTATAGTGTAAGTAAGTGTGAATACTCCACCAATGGTGTGAGTTTGGGGGAGGAACTATCTATTTTTCTGACCAATGGCTGAGAGCGTGGGTGCTCTGACACTATAGGCGCTAACATTTACCACCAGTGTTTCAGAAATCAAGACTTAGTGATTAGTAAAATTAGTAAAAATGCTTTACCTAAATGCCATAGTGAACCATATGATGGCCATTAGCAGAGTAGCGAGTCTTAGATCACGACCCAAGAGGGACAAAATATTTTTGATGACCTGCACACAAAAATAGCTTATTTTAAGATTACACACTGAATAACTTAAGGTCAACTGAACTGTTAGCTTTTTAGTTTACCAGCTTGGTCAGTGTCAAAGTTCGAACCCCCCATCTCTGGAAAGCAGTTCCCGTTGCAGACTGAATCTCAATAAACTCATCTTCTTGTGTCTTTGGAGTCTTGATGTGAGTTACCTGGATAAAAGGATTCATTATTTTTGAGGCATTATGGTAAAAGCCAGATTTCACCATGTTATCATATAATATATAATTGAATTACATTTCATTACAATCAAATCAGCTCTTAAAAATTATTAAACTTACCGTAAACACTCTCTCAGGTTCTCCTTTGGCTCTCCAGTTGGTGTCATGAACCTGTTTTAGGATCATCCAGGCCTCATCATGTTTAGCATTCTGGAATAAATATATATAGTCAGCAAGGATGCCTTAAATTCACAAGAACGACAGTAGAAACATTTATAATGTTACAAAATATTTCTATTTTAAATAAAGAAATGCTGATTTTCAAATAAATGCAGAATTTGAGTTACATTTGTTTTAAATGAAAAGCAATATTATTCCCCAATATTACAGCTTTTACTGTATTTTTGTACAGATTTTTTTCAAATACATTAAATAAATTGTACTAACCCCAAACTTTTGAATGGTAGTATAGTTTAACAAGTTCAAAGCAACAACTACACATGCTTACATGCATTTATATTTATACATTTAAAGAGGAAAAATTACACTTTTTGTCTGTTTCAAAACCTAGCATACCCTGCATATAAAACTTGTGAAAAATAAGCTAAAGGTGAAATCTTGATTGTAAATAAACCTTTTCCCTCAGTACCTAAATAAATAGTGTAATTAAAATAGATTATTTTACTCTCATTAATATTTGTGTGTGCTGTGGGTTTGTTTATTAGAGTATCACTTGGTTAGCTTAGCATCATGCTAATGTCAAACTTAGCTCCAGATTTGTGTGGTGTGAGTTGCAGCCTATGAAAAATGTTCCAAATTGGTCACTTATGACAGGTTATGATGCCGTCTGTGTAGTAAGCATTGAGACAGCTCACTAGGTCTTGGAACAAAGCTATATTGTTTAGCTGAAATATAGTTAGGCTATGTACCTCCAGCAGGAAGCGTGGGCTCTCAGGCATGAACATTAGCCCAACAAAAGCTGCTATTGCTGGGAGAGCACAGACCAACACAAACACCCTCCAGCTGTGGAACTGGAACTCGGAGCCCATACTGAAACCCCAGCCTGAAATACAGCAAAACACGAACAAAAAACAAGAACATTAAAAACAAGGGGGGAAAATGAACTTTATCCTTACGCCGCTCTACAAATACAAGGTATATGTTTGTACCATATCGAGGGATGATGCCCCAGGCTGTGAAGGAGGCATAGATGCCCCCCATCATCCAGAACATGCAGAGCCAGCTGAGATGTTCTCCTCTCTTATCCATCTGCAGGAACTCCGAGAAGTATGAGTACACGATTGGGACGGAGCCCCCGATCCTGCAAGAAAACACAGGGCAGGGGTTATCTTACAATGCAATTATTCATATAGCCTACCTGAAAACCTCTTTCTTGTTCACAAAACCTCCATAAATGGCCAAGGGAGCATATTGAGGAGACCTCTCAGGATGTAGCCCTTAGGCTTTTATTGCTTGAAAATACTACCAGAGGCAGCTAGATTGAGAGTTCCCCGTGGATCCGTTGCCTACTGTAATTACTGCCCAGCCTTTGGTTTAAATTAGATGTTGAGCCGAGGGAGAAAGGCCTGAGCCTGGACAAGCCTGATTTACAGAAGGGCTCAAGCTCCAATGGAAAACAACGACTTATTATCAAGCAATTATATGGCTTCCAAGGTGGAGGGCAGACCCAAGTGTTTTTTTCTTGATATACCATTCCTTCTCTTTCTCTTTGCTTTGTTTTTTCTTCCAGCTTACCCAAATCCAGAGAACAGCCTGAAGAACAGGAAGAAGCCGTATCCCTGGGCGAATGAGGAGAAGAAGGCAGACATGCAGTTCATGGCCAGGACGATGACCAGACATTTCCGTCGGCCCACTTTATCAGCCAGGCCACCCCAAAAAAATGCTCCGAACATCATTCCCAGAAATACTATCAAACCTGCAGGAGACACAACAAACCATGTGAGATCAGTAAATTTATATAACTTTTCCATATTATTAATTTTATATATATATATATATATATATATATATATATATATATATATATATATATATAAAATGTATAATATATGCTATATATAAAATACATATGGATATATTTATACATTAAATATATATATATATATATATATATATATATATATATACAAATATTATACATTGTATATTTATATTATTATTATTATTATTATTACATAATATTTTAACATTATACTATTATATTTTAATATTATTTAAAATATGATTTGCTTAAAAATATTTACAATGTAAAAACAACACGTACATACAGAAATTAATACTTTAATGTTTAATTACATTTCATTTAACTAAATAATTTATGTTATTTATTCATGTGTTTATTTATTGAAACATTTCAAACATTTTTAGTATAGACATGTTGTTTGAGTACCTCTAGGGGGCGCCATCTCCCTCCTTTCCTTCTTGTTAGTGTGCATTATGATTCTGATCACCCCCCAAAATACATTTTCTGTGCAGTGTTTACTTTCAATAACTCTTAATGAGATTCAATAGAGCCTGTGTTTTTTAAAATTACATAGATGTAAGATCATAACTCAAGTAACCACAATCAACTTAAGCTAATGCAGTGTCAGAAATAGAGGCAAAAGAACATCAAATGAGCAGTCACAATGTTAAGTGATTGCAATAAAAGGTTGAGCGGTTCTGGGCCGGGTTTCCTAAAAGCATTGTAAGCCTAAGTTGATCGTAGAGACCATTGGTGGCAATTGTTCTACAATCAATTTAGGCTTACGATGCTTTTGGGAAACTAGCCCAGGTCAATCTTAATGAGTGCAAGCGGGTGTTCAGAAACTATAGCAGGACTCACAGGTGTGCTATTAGGCTGACACGGCATGTTTAGTGATTGTACCTGTCAGCGGGATGCTCACTTAAGAGAACACCGAATGAGCTGGCATTCAATTTGAACCTTTGTGCAAATGTCATACGATGGTGGTGGCGCATTATCATTATGCCAGTAGATTAACTCCTTTTTTGAAAGGCAAGATTATTACAATTATACTTCAGGAATGCAACAGAAATTTAAAAGGTTTCATTTGAATGATTCAACACTGAAGCTAGTTTTTTTTTAGCTCAAATACTAGTGAATGGCGCTAACAAGCATGGGTTCAGCATGACCATGTCACAAAAGTTGCTTTAGATAAAAGCATCCAGAAAATGTACAAACGTTAAAGTCAGCTCAAGACTTAGAATTCTGACTTCAGAAATCACAGAATCTGTCATTGTTAATATCTGCATGATTTGAACAAAAAACAGACTCATATTAACATCATATAAACAAATCAAGACTACAAGAGTCTCTTTTTCAAATTAGACAAAAAACGTATTCTCATATAGTTTGTTAATTAAATAAGATAAAACATTTAAGAATTGAAAATATAAATTTTAAATACTTATTCAATTAAATCCTTTAATATACATCTTTTATTCTGATTTTATTATGGTTTCAGACACCAATTAGCTCCTTATAACTAATTTGATGAAATCTATCCTGCATGCACCCCCCCAAACTATATCGTTGCACAGGCATGAAGCACGAGGGCCTGGTGTGGAGTAGGCTACAGATGGTCATGTGGTGAAGGCAGTTTGGTGTCGGACTGGTGGGAGAGTGACAGCACAGTCCTCTCTGAGCAGATCAACATATGGAGCTGAGCTGCCATTATCCCCCACCACTCAGCGTGAGGATCCTCCCAACATCCCATTGGTCAGCCTTAATCCGCAGAGTCGCGCAGTCGTGACAATGTTTCAGAGCCAAAACGAGGGCTGTGGCTTTATTGACATTCATTTAAATGAGAACTTGAGTTTAGGGTTAAAGGTGATGTGTGTCATTTTTTTCAATACTTTCACACATCCCAAATTAATATGCAGAGACTATAAATAAGATATTTGTAGGCTGATTCCACCGAGAACTAAAAACACTTGGCGCTTTCAAAACATTGCTGTGTTTGTTTAAGAATTCCGACCAGGCTGACATAGCAACACTGACTCGACCAATGGCATGAGTTCGGGCGGAGTTATTTGTTTTTTGGGGACCAATGAAAGATAAAGGAGGGTCCAGGAAACTATTTCAATTTAAATTATGAAATTGTTTTAGCTAGAACTTTTTGTTACAGTGTTTTATTGCAAATCAGACACAGACAAGACACTTTGAAAGAGCTGATTAGTAAGGCCGACTAGAAAAAAAAAATCTTTTGAGTAATGTTATTTTTAGCTGCTGTTTAATTATCATGTTGTGCTTCAGCTGTTCCCTGTCAAACCAGCCTAATTATTCAGGCATAAAAGTGCAGTCACATAAGCGTTCACATTTTCTGTGAAATTTTACTGGCAAAGACGGTCCATTGTTTATTACCTTGTCTATTAAGATAATATTGAAATCTTTCGCCCTAACGTGAAATCCCAGATTTAGTTGATTCCTTTCAAAATGACTGGATTTCACCTGTGAAATAAAATACATTCGCCAAGCAATGGTAAATGTGACCACACTTTAAAAGCGATTAGTTGACTATACCCTCCACCTGGATATTTCTGCACACCACTAAAATCAATGTAAACTCTGCAGCGTCATGAAATCTGGCACAGTACTAGGCCAAAAAATTTAAACAACAATGAAAACCTGTAAAGTAAAGTGGCAGATCCATCTATAAGACTGCATGTTCAGTTCTAGACCTGCCAAAAAGCTTCAATGTCTCTGTAAAGATGGCAGATCAGAACCAACAGTTAAGTATATAAAAAAGCGAGTGATGAATATAACTCGATGGAGATTGCTGGGGGAGGTGAGCACAGGATTATGTATCAGCCAAGGTCAGAAGAGAAGCTATCGATCGGCCGGGTTACTGCTGACTCAGTTGTTCTCCACCGACGGGCACGCAGGATGAAAAGTGCTCACTCATTCTGGCTCGCTGAAGCTCACAGACAGTCTTTACTCTCTCCTGCACGCTGCTTCTGCACACACATCAATATCACTTAACCAAACAAGGGGGAGGTTTTGAACTCTCACCTCCGGTGCCTTGAAAAATTCAATCCGATAGACAGATTTGTAGATTGCCTTCATTATTACAAGGTAAGCCAAAGTCTTTAAATCTAACTTCCTGTTGTAACTATTGAATTAAGGAAAGTAGATCAATAAAAAAAATCTCTGGATAATCAGGCATATCTCTGAAGTGAGATCACAATGCTGTTCAGAAACGGTATATCGATCTTGTTTCTCAAACTCTCCCTTTATTGTTGATGGTAATTTATTCACGGCCTACTACAGATGCATTTTAAGTTTAGCTCAAAATAAAATACTTTTTTCCCCCAAGGTATACCATGAATCTTCGGTTTCAGCTGTAGGGACAATATTTTTGGTGTACAAAAAAAGACATCTTTCTAACACTCCGATTTCTATGCTTGCTTGGTCTTGCTTAATTGTTTCTCTGAGGCTTTAGTTTGGCCGAACACTAACCCATCATAGTCTTACCGTTGGGAGTCACGAGTCAGTTCCCCCAACTGCTTTACTAAGCAAGAACGGATTGATGTAAGGCCGAGCGCGAAACCCAGTTGCATGAATCTTAACCGTCGAGTGCTCCATTAGCTAATTTGAGAACATTCTTAATTGATGGTCTCCTTAAGTAGCAGTTGGCTAAAATAACTGTATATGCATTCACTCAGGTCTGCTTAAATTCACAAAACCACTAGGATTAATTAAACAAAAAAATGTCATCAGCATGTGCATATGGAAAAGCATCCAGGACTCCATAACCAGCTAAAATTAATATAAAAAAAGATGCAGGAAAAAGGATATCTGTACACCCATCCATAAAACAACACTGAGAAAATCAATATTTGATCATCTTAAGTTCATGTAATTTATGATAATTTTAATTGTCAGTTGACATAAATTGTAACTGAGATGGACTAACAATGGGATGCTAGCTGTATAGCCAACCACCTGCTATGTTTAAAAATAGTATGTGAAACAGTGCACAATGCACATTATGCAGTGCTAAAGGTTTCAAAAAGTATTACTCTACATTTTGTCCCACAACCTCACTGCATGTTTACTTCAGCTGATGGTGTCCGTTTAACATTTCTGCTAAATACTGTTATTTAGCATTTTGTTTATGGCTGCATCCAATATGGCATACTTTACTATAGTCTGTGAAAAACAGTATGTGAACAGAGTCTGAATTCACAGTAACACAATACAGTAGGCGAGATTTTGAAGTGAGCATACAATGGACACTTTACTATCCCATGAGGCCACAGGAGAGGATTTGTGACGGTGAAGTGTCACATCTGACTCTGGTAGGTCACATGATAACGACATCATGACGAATGTAGCATGTCCAGACTAGCATAGAACATTATATATATATACACACACAGTATACATATAAGCTAAGTATGTTCTATATAGAATACTATATAAAACAAAAGTTAGCAGCCTGAAAGGTTGTTAGCAGAGGAAATGTGTGCAATGCATTGTGGGAAACCAGTAGTGCAATATACTGCCGATTTTGGCTAATTTAGTGGATCATTCATGTGTGTACTGCATAAATACTGATAGTATAGCATGGTGACTTACCCAGCATTCCCTTCTCAGAATGGGACAAACACATGTCTTTCTCCGCACTGGGTAACACCAAGGCCACTACAAAGCACTCCACGCTATCTGCCATTAGCGCCAGACCCAACACCACGAACAGGGTCCACTGGAATCTCCCGTGTCCACAGTCCTCCATGATGTCCTCGTATTGTTCAGCCAGCTCCTCCTGATCTGACACGGTGTCCGCCGTGGTCCTCGCTTTCGCTCTCGCCGCCCTCCTGGCAGTCTTGGCCTCATCTGGATGTGGGATGCCCTGGTACTCCCCTTCATACATTTGATCATCTTCATCATGTCCCTCGGTGGCGTCACTGGCGGCGTCTTCCTCTTGGGTAGGGTAGTCAGTCTGATAACCGTAGCCGTCCGGTCCTCCCTGTCCATATGTCCCATAGCTGTCTCCGTCTCCCTGGTGGTAAACGTTGTTGTGGTAGGGGTCCGCCATTGTTTCAGATATGTTTTTACTTAAACTGCACGTCGGAGCCTATATGGGCATAATCCGTGGTTGATATGATTCGTTTGAACTACTTGCGTGTTTACAGCTAAATAAATCTTGAGAGGTCCTCGAGGCTCCAATCAAATGTGTCTCTTGAGTTTGACTGTAAGGATAGCAGTTGGTAACTTCTAATCACCTTTGATTTTCTGAGCTCTCATTGGGCCACATGCTGAGCCTGCAAATGGAAATAAACACTGAATCAACAACACATAACCTTGGAAAAATGCTTCAACATCAAGCATAAATGAAGGACACATTTGAACTTTATACACACTCATGATATAAATTACAGGTTTCGTAACCAGGGCTGCGTTTCCCAAAAGCATTGTAAGTTGTTCGTTGAGACCATTGGTGGCAATTATTCTACAATCGATTTAGGCTTACGATACTTTTGGGAAACGCAGCCTGGGCTAGTACATTTGACATTGGTGGTTTGGCTAATTTTTTTAAAAAACATGAGTGGGAACCAAGGAACCACAATGGATTGAAAATGGTGATCTGGGGTACTCTAGTGATGGTGAAATGATGCCTTGAGAAGCACAGAGGCTTTCTTATCAACTGTTTTGTAAAACAGTCAAACTTACTCAAAGCTTTTCAACATGATGCATGTTACTGCTAACTAGTGGTCAAAAAGATGAAAATATGATTTTTCACATCTGGTTAGGTGTATTGGCAAACATTTTTTTAGATAAAACATTATTTATTTATTCATTCCTTTGCAATATTAGCATCAAATGCTACATTGAAGGCAATACATAAACAAAGAAATAAAACAAAGAAACAAAGAAAAAAACTTCATGGAGAAAGGGCGGATACTGTTTAGTAATGTATGTTTCATTTATTGTACTTATAGATACCACAACCCTAAACCCAACCCTAATCCTGCATTTAATGTTATAAACACTAAATAGCAATATTCCTATCTAATATCAAACTGAAAGTTATGCGGTTCTTATTGTAATGTTGTAAGATGTTTAATTGTATAACTGTTGATATTTAGTCTAGTAAATAAAAGCAGGGAGTTCAGTAAAATATGCACAACAGTCAATATGAGTGCAATAGTAAACATGCATTCCTGAACAAAATCAGCCTTTTTCCTTTTACTGTAAAGCATGTCACGGCATGCTGTATTAAATGTTCCTTTCTTTGTTTCACACTAACCAAATCTGCTTACTAATGAAACCCAGGCCTGTCAGAAGACACAGAGGCCTCTTCTCATTTATTGACAGCTGTTTGGGTCTCCGCTAATGCAGCAAATGAGATTGGTCTCACTCGACACGATTCTAGCTGTCTTTCTGGCTCAAGCGAGGATTTACGCAAGAATCCCGTGCATATCTTATTCCCACTGGTGGTCCATATATTCACATCACCAGCAGGCAGACATGCTGTGAATTACAATGTAGAGGATGTACTCCACCATACATATGTTAATCCCATCCGTCCAGTATGTTACTACATACGGCCTGTGGACTCATTACAGGAAGTGTTGCTAGCTGAGACACTCATGAATAAGGTGTGTGGGTTATTAGTTCAGTTAAACAAGGACCCTAATTTAAATATCTTTGGTCAGAGCAAGATGGTACAAGTGGGATCATCCTTTGAGTTGCTCATTTGAATAATTGTATAATAAATGACGAGGTCATACACATGAGCCTGTTCCAGATTAATTAGCGCTGATGAAGAAGACATGAAAATGATCACTTCGGATTTGTTTAAATTAATTATATTTATGAGATTTTTTATGGCTTTAGTTATACAGGATATACGAGAGAGAGAGAGAGAGAGAGAGAGCGAGAGAGAGAGAGAGAGCGAGAGAGAGAGAGAGAGAGAGAGAGAGAGAGAGAGAGAGAGAGAGAGAGAGAGCGCACAAGAAATAATATGAAACCTTGTCAGGAGCATGTATGTTAAGTGGGTCTGCTAACTGAGCTAGCCATTAGCATCCCATTTATAGTCCTAAAACATTCACTAGAAGCCATTCTGAGCTGTGATGTCAAAGGGTAAAATTTCTTTGTGATGCATGTTGTGCTAATTGTGTAAATACAACAATTAGCGGATATTAAATAGTATGTCATATCACATGACTAAACAGAAGCTATAAATGGTCAAATTAAACATTCGTTGTTCGGTTAGCTGACTAGCCTTGCATTGTGCTAGTTCATTAACCTGCAAGGCTGATTAACAAGCGGTTGCTAACAAGCTGAGTGAGACTGCAGAGGTTGTCAGGAACATTAACGCCATCTCTCTGAACAGGAAAACTGATTACTCATTATTTTGCTTTCAGCCTTGTTGTGTTTACAATTACTTCTCTTGCAAACTATTCTGACTCAAACTTTTAGCTAAATGTTGTTTTAAAAAACAATAAAGAATAAAGAGTTGTGGGAAACATAATGGTGATGGTATTAAACTCATGCAACCGTATAGCTTTTTACTTTCTGCAATTATATTTAGACGTATTTGTGTTAATTTGTGCAAATTATCATGATGATCAAAACGTGTTAGAATCATAAACTTTTGTTGGTCACAGAATTTATTTTGTGCAAGAATCCAAAAGGCAATGGAAAATATTCTATTAGCTTTTTGTTGAGGTAAGGTGATTCTAACTTCCAGATTAGCCAACAAAATGTTATCACTGCAACAATATCAGGCTGCAAGGTTAGCATGCTGCTAGCTGATTAGCCTGCTAGATTAGTGACCAGTGCTACAGTTAGATAACTGCAAACGCTATTTTGATTATCTATGAGGAGACATTGTGAAATGTTTTTTTTTTTTTTTTTAACAGGCATAACAAATTGCTATATCTTTCGGGGTAGAATCTTACACAACATCGGCATCTAGCAACAGCTGCTAACTGGGCCATGCTAACCAGCCAAATCTTGGTGTTAATCACTGCACAATGGCTCTAACATTCAGGTAGGCATTTCATTCTTGCTGAATTCATGCAGTTTTGGCAGGTATAACAAATCACAACACATTAGCACTACATTAATACAAGGAGACACGACGAATGTCAAATTCATTATGATGGGAGACAAAGAAGCAAAGGGTTCAATGTAAAACACATTTAGTGTGTCCGAATGTTCCTCGGGGTCATCAACAATGCAGAGAACGAGATTTCCCTCAGGAACGGATCCAAACAAGGCCTATTAGAAAACTGTTGTTGCGGCAAAATCAATTTGCAATCATTTGAGGCAGCGCACTCCCCTCCAAATTCCCATGTCTTGTTAAACATTACTCCCCATCTGTGCATTATATGAGACGGACGATTCTGGCACAGCGCTGTGCAAAACTGCTAGAGCTCATTAAATGGCTTTTTATTCAAGATTGATTCACTTTGGTTTTTTTGGCTCCTGTGTGGATAACAAAGGATTTGTTTATTGTTCAGAAGAGGATTGCGCTGAGGTAAATGTGCAATTTGCCATTTTCTCAGCCTGCCGGCATCTGCGTGCGACAAAGTGTCTCATTCTCTTTTGACAAAGACAAGTGAAGGTCAGAATTTCCAGATGGGCTTTTCTCAAATAGAATCAGTTGCAGGTTCATCTGATACCTTTTCTATCGAGCCTGCAGGAGACATTTGGCTGTTTTCAAAACGACACCAGATGCACATTTCTGGCTGTACTTGTGAGCAATAGTTACTATGACAATGCCAATAGTTTCTATGACAATCAGGCGGACTTGAGAGTTAAGGCAATGCCTTTTGTTATTCAGGCTAATTATAAATGTTAAAAGACACTTGAGGAAATGTATAATCAAAGCTTGTTTGCATGAACTTTTCCGGTAAGTTTGCTTTGGCTGTTTCGAAATTCCGAAAAGAGCTACGAATGAAGTCCGTTTTGCCCTGATTTTGTTTGAAATTACGCCCCACCAGTTCATTTTTCGATTTCGCTTGGAGTATATCGGCACCTTAAGGGTGAAGTGTGTTATTTCTGTGCCACACGTGGCCCAAAACATAACAGCAAATACGTATTTTCAAATACGTACAATTTTCAAATACGTAAAAAAGAAAAAGGAAAAGAAAACATTAATGAGCTAGTAACTCAAAAATAGCATTGCAACTGTGCCATCTTAGGTGAGTGATGTGTGTATCGCAAAAGAGCTGATTTATGCATGGCAGGGCCTTCAGAACTTTCCCTGAGAGGAAACACACTGCAGTGCACTGCACCATACCCGCGTCAAGCCAAATATACAACACATGCATCAAACCATAGAAGCCTGGCCATTAAAGATTCAGTAAGATAACACTCAGTCACGTGGAGCCCGTCATTCATTATCCATGGGGATAACAAGATTCTGGTTAGTTGGTGGATTCAGCTAGGGATATTCACAGCTTGAGCATGGAGACGACAAACTGTCCAGCGGGCAAGCGTGGAAATTTAATTAGGTCTATTCTAAAATATTTTGAAGATGACAGGTCATCTGTTACTGAGTGGTATAGGATGAATGTCTCCCAACAGGAAAAGGATCAGAGAGGCTTGTGGTTTGGGATTATGATGAATTGTGGGAAATAATGTGGATGACAAGGGTAACTTTTCAAACTTTTAGGTTCAATTGCGGTGCATTTGGCAATGCAGCACACCTATATTAAAAACAAGTGTAAAAGTATAGGTGTTGATATACGGGTAGTTGATATGAAAAACTTCTGGGAAGTTGATATGTGTGACACTATACTCCAGCAAAACATTTTAAACAGCATTTTTTGTTTTATAACTATTATGCATGCTGTTTTTAATATGAGCTGCTTTCATATTAATTGAGGAATATTTATACAAACATTTATTTAAAATGAACAAGGGAACACATTGAAAAAAATATATAAAAATATTATAATATATAATATAATCAAATAATAAAATGAAATAAAATAAATATCATATATATATATATATATATATATATATATATATATATATATATATATATATATATATATATATATATATATATAATTTTGAACCTGAAATTTTACATAAATAAATATACACAAAAAACCCCATACAAAACCAGTTAAATTATTCACAAATTTCTCAGAAAATGTGCTCCTGTCTACCTCGTCTTCATGAATAAAATGCCCTTTATAGAATATTCCGAGATGGCAGAACAAAGCAAAAGATGCCAAAAAGTATGAAAAGAAGATTAGAACAAGTAAACAAAATATGAGGGAGGCTGCTGTGAACGAGCTGATGTTATATCTCTCCCTCTCATCATATTTTATACCTCATTATCGCAGACATGGCTCAGCGTGAGAAATGACAGGCTCTTCAAACGGCCCTCATATAACACTCTTCTCCGAAATGGAGGAAAATGTCACCAAAACTGCAGGATTGCGGCCAGTGTGTGTGTGTGTAGCTTTCGGGGACAGGAGCTAAACCTAAAGCCTATTACATCTCAGTATTCATCATTCATTTGATCATCACAGACCTGACTATTCACTATTCTACTATCCAAGATAATGAATGTTCTGAGGCAGTCTACTTATCTACTATAATGTATATTATAACATCCATGCAGCGTGTCCCACAATGAATAGCATTATGTGCTGTATAATGTCTCAGTATGTCCTTTTGTAAAAGTTATATTTGTTATCTAAGCTGTTTTTACATACCAAAATTAAAAAATAAAACCCCAAACTATCCTCTGTAAACTGCAGTGTCAGTAGCCGGCCCACACTTTTTTAAATCAACCAGAAAACAAGCCAATGAGAAACTCTCTCTATATACATATTCAGCATTGCTGATATTGGATTGGCTGAGAAGTCTGAAAAAAGGGTGCGTGGTTAAACAAAGTGGTTGGTCTAGTAGTGGAAGTTTGTATGTTTGAATTTATTTGTTTATTGCATAGCTATGCAATATTGTCAGCTTTTTTGTTGCATCAATAAAAATAGTTCCAAAATGACACACTGGCCTCTATCAATTCCTGAATAAATCAGCGTTTTTGAATCACTTAAATGAATGATTCAATTACTCAAAGAAAGAAACCGGTTTACTTTCGGAACAAATCTGTTGAATTAATGAATGAATCACTTATGAAGAGTTTTGTTCATAAATGGATCAACAACAAATATTGGTCAAATGGATCAATGAATCACTCAAAAAGACACTCACTTGTCGCAACCTACTGGTGTAACCAATAAATAACCAGGTAAAAAAAAGCATTGGAACTGCCAGCTCATTTCTCTTCCTTTAGAGGCACATCCAGCTTTTTTTTTGGACAATTCAGCGCAGCCAAATTAAACACAATCTAATTGCTCATAATCAAATACACAGATCGGTCTTCCTGGGTCTAAATGAGGTTAATCATATTGGTTTAAAACCTGTCCTGATAATATCCGTGCTTGTCTCTCATCTAGATCAGTTAGTAAGTGTCTTGTTCTGATGCAATCCCTTAACATACCAGCACTGGCTGGGTTTCTTTGTCTTGCGTTGCACAGCTTTTCTCTTTTTTTGAACCACAAAGCTGACTTCCCTAAAAATTATAGATGTATCTAGGCTGTGTGCAGTCCATCCCTTTGGTATTGGATCTTTCTAACTCTGCAGGTTTGAACTTGAAACTGGGGCATGAACAAGTACTTGGGGTTCATTTTTCTCAAAGTACACCCTAAAATAAGCAGTGAGGGGGGATATTTGATGGAGATGTTGCTGTAGTCTGTAGTTTGTTTAAATGGGTCATATCATCTTAACCGTCATGTTCTACAGAGATTGATTTAGATATTTGTATGCTTGAGGTCCCAGATATATATAGTACAGTATAAATCTTATTTTTGAGGTCTAAACAACTGTATCTTACCTAAAAAAAACTATATTCCATCATGACACAATAACTATACAATTATAGTGGGTTAGCTCCTCTGCCATTGACGCTTGATGTGAGAAATCTTCTGTTAGTAAAGATCTGGCAGAAATAAGCAGAGTGATACAAATTGTGTTTCTGTGCGATATTACTAGAATATCACATTGCTGGAAAAGGCTCTCAACCAATCAGATTCAAGAACCAGAACTAACTTTTGTATTTGTATATATAAACCAGCTCAAGCAGGTCCCCAACAGTTTTCAGAAGATTTTAGTTGGATGATTTAACAACATACTGTATGCTGTGACAATGATAAATGTGACAAGTAGAACAACTTGACAAAGTTCAAAGGAAACACCCGCTGATACAAAAACCACAGCCAAAATCCCACGTGGTTAACACAAATGTCACGTCTTTCAAAGCTTCTGCGACCACAGCTCTGATGATGAAAGTGACATCTTCATTAACAGAGGTGCTATTTCTAACCCAGTGCAAAGATGATCTAATTCAGCTCTCGCTGAAAGCGTTAATTGACTAAAAACTTGTGAGTTAAGCCGAGAGAGGTAAACTAAAGCCTCTCCAAACACCGGCAGCCTGCTGTTAATTCATCATGATCTGACCATGAAGCCCCTGTGTAGCTCCTGAAATCCGCCTCAAAAGCTTGTTATAAAATATGAATCACAGCTCCAGGAACACAGATTCATTTTCATTCATTTCCATGGCTCCAAAAATCTGCAAGACTTGTAGGAGCCGTTGGCGTCAAAGGCTGGGCAGCAAGATGATGTCTGCACCAAATTAAGTTTTCACAACAACAACAACAACTAAAACAACAACTAAAACAACAACAACACCTCTAGTAAGACTAATGGAACACATGCTACACTCAAAAAAATAATAATAATAAAAAGCCAATAAATTGATTAAGGATTGTTCAATTATTCAATTAAAATATGAAAGGATTCAATTCAATTTGATGGAATTTTAATTGAATGTTAAAATTTAATTTTAAATTTAAATTTAACATTAAATTTTAATTTAATGTTTTAATTTAATTTAATTGAAATGCATAAATCTTAAAAAAAAAAAAAAATTGGGGAGTGTACAGGGCACTTTATTTCAGCGGTACATTTAAAATGCAATTATTTAAATGATCTAAAATTCACATTTGAATGATCTAAAATACAACTTTTTAGGTTAGATCAAATAATTTAAATGACCTAAATTATTGAAATATGTAAAAAAAATTTTTTTAAATGCAATTATCAAAAATACACATTTAAATGATATAAAATACAAATAATTACAAATATGTGAGAATTACAATGTTGCTTTAATATTTTTTGTAATTAAAAGTAGGTCTTGACAGCTTATGCTGAACTAAATTACTTTAGCTGTTTGAATGTCTTTTGAGCTAAAGAAACAGATTTGTGAAGGAATCATTCTGGTTTTGTGAACCAGATAAATTGAGAAGACCTGACTCAAAAACAAAACAAAAATGAATCTATAGTGTCAAGGAAATGATGGTGGGTCCTCATTAAATAACTTACATTTAAGCCTATTTACAGCCTAATTACTAAATATAGTGCATGAGTCTTATGAACTGCTTTTATGGTGCTTTAAAGTACCTATTCATTGCAAGAAAAAAAGAGATTCAGAATACAGAATATAACCTCAAACTGGTTTGGCTTGATTGGACTGGTTTATTTGGATTGGTTCAGGTTCATTTTGGTTGAACTATCCCTTTAAAACGATAAGATCTGTCTGTAATGGTTAAGGCCATTGAAAGAAGACCAGAGCATTCATCCCGAATGTCCACAAGTCAGTAAATGATCTGTATTATCACTGAACTTTATCTGCGAGATGTGTTTGAGGGGAAATAACAGAGAGAATCAGTTTGTGAGATCAGTTGTCGTCATGACAGATGAGAGCTGCAATTTAATCCTGCTTAATACTGCGGAAATTTTATTCTGTCCACTGGGCACGGGCTTTAGATTACTCTCTGTCTCTCGGAGCTGGAGTGCATAGATGACATGGATTTATCTGTTTCGTGTCTCTCTGTTGTCTCATTGCATTGTATTATTGCTGTAGACATCTCATCATTGATAACGTATGGCATGGAGACTTTCTTTGCTCACTTAGATGAGGAAATGACAGTCTGCCTCTGTGAAACAAAGCAATTCCTGTTTGTTTTGTTTTGTTTAACTGACTGGTTTCATGAGCCACTAAATTCATCAATGCACAACAAAAAACTCACTTGACTTTGCCTCAAAAGTGGATGTAATTAGATGACTGAACTAACCAGCGGATCAGTTTCATTGCACAGCAGCTCACATGTTGATTTGACCATTCTAAAATGCCCGAGCCAATCTCAGAATAACATTGCGTTTCGTCTGTGCATATGAGACGCAAGTCATTTATGATGTACGAAAAAAGACCCAAAGTGGCTTCCCTGAACGCAAAAACGTCAGTTTTATTACAGATATGCTTTGCAGGAAGTGACGGTTTTGTTCTCTTGAACACGTGGGATGGAAACGCTGCTTTATTAACGAATGTTTTATGCGATATTCCAATTTTGCGAATAAGTTAAAGGCGCAGTAAGCTGTTGATATTTGAAACCAGCAAAAGAAACACGCCCCTACCAAAAAGGATCACACCCCTATCCTGTTAGCTCCGCCCCCAATTTCACAAACACGCTATGCACCCACACCATGAGTGTATATGTATATAAGTGTTCAATCCCTTTTGAACAGCGTTTCTCAGAATTCGCTCACTGCACCTTTAGATTCGCAGCTTTGGATGAAATCTTTGCTAACGAGATCAATATGAAATCAAAATTAAATGCAATTTCCGTTCTTCATGCACATTTCTGATCTTACTGTAAGGATTCATCAGTCTTTACTGTAAAGGAAAATATTGTTTAGCTTGTTAATCCTTCATCGAAATGTAATTACTTGTTCATCCTCTGTAGCGACTTTCCAACACCCACTTTTCATAATGCAATCAATTCCCAATGGACAACATCAGTTTTTCTTGTTGAATACCCAGTTTCACTCAGAAATGCATCACATTATGGACGCACATTATTCAAAATAGGTGAAAACTGGAAAAACGTATATTATTTCATTGTTATTCTTTTGTTTTTGTTTTAAATGTATATGTTTTATTGTATGTATTAAAACCTGTCTTAAAAATGTATAAAATCGTAAAAAAAATATATTATTATGATATAAAAATGAGAGATTTATAATAATTTATAATGATTTTGAATAATTTATGTCACCCATAGCTTTGGTGAGAAGCTTGCATCCTGGTTAACAGCAGCACAGTGTGTGTGTTGATGTGTGTTTTCACACAACCCCACCCAGCATTCCCCTCTCCAGCTCTCCCCGATGAAACAGCCAGCTGGGTGTTACATAACCGTTGCTTTCTGAGTTCACGTATGCACCTATTTTCCTGCTCCCGTGTGCAGTTTCTCTCCCTTTAATCATGCGCTGTAATGCACAAAAAACAATGAGCTGCATAAAAACATATTTACACAATTCAGAATTATTATACTGCGCTGTATGCAATATTCATGAAAGAGTCAATCTGATGTTTTCACTGGATATATGAGGGATCATTTAAATATTTGTCAATTAATTACAGTAAAGGCATTTCAGACATCTGGAGAATCAAATTTAGATGCTTGACTGGGATTTTTCTATATTAAGATGCATTTAAAAAAATTTTTTATTAAGTCATGAGAATAAATGACATTGGTAACACTGTATTTTAAGGTGACGTAGTTACACGTTACTACATTAGTACTTACTATAGTAATAACACTAAAATATGCATAATTACAAGTAACTAACCCTAAACCAAACCATACCCTAACCGTAACTCTACATTAAGAACATCTAGTTAATGAATATTATTCAGTACTTATGTGAGTACAATGTAATACATCACCTTAAAATAAAGTGTAACCGGTATGCTATATATATATTATATATATGTATGAGCATGAATTACTAAATCAAAGAAAATATATTTTTACTTATATATAGTAAATAGAATTTCCCCCAAAATTATAAAAAATAATATATGATATAAAAAACAAATCATAAATAAGAAGAAAACACATATTATATATTTATATTATACACTACTTTAAATAAAGAGGACAGTCTTGTAGAATTATAGGTTATATTATCTGGTTTGGATGAAACATCACATCCTGTAAGATCTCTAAGAGGTGTGATGCATCAAAGGGTTAAATCTAATACCTTACAATAAAAAAATGAATTCCATTCACATGCATTTCGAGATCTACAATATTCTCCATCTTTAATCTTGTGGTAGCCACACATTCGATAACACGCTTTTAATACTATCACACATACGCGCATAGACAGATCGGGAGGGATAAATACAATCCGAGAGGTCCATTAAGCTGAAGAGGAGACGCGCGTCTCACCCACCTCTGTTTGAGCTTGGAGATGCACACATTACTATTACAAATTTAAAGTTATTGATCGATTCCCGTGCCTTGCAGCTCAGCAGCGCACACATAAAACATGCTGTGTGAAGGGTTATCAAGATCTCCAATAGCAATAACAAGACTCCATTTGTAGCATAGCACGTGTTAACTGCAACAACTAGTGTTAAGTCTAGATTAATTTTTTCAAGGAGATTTAGTGCAGATAAGCAGGTGTGGATCCCACGCTGTATATCACGACTAGCATCATAACTCTATAGAAGCCAGAGGTCTCTATTAGTGGTACCATTAGGAACAAGCAAAGTCTTATTGATTTCCATGGCATGAAGGGGGTCACAAAATGTCCTCGCATCCATTAACCAAATGATACCCTTTGCCAGGCCTAAATTATATTTAAAAGGTAGGAGAATGAGAGCGAGTCTATAGTTAACATGAGATAATTTATCAACTCTTATTACAGCTATATAATATTTTAACTTAAAGGGATACTCCACTTTTTTTGGAAATGGGCTTATTTTACAACTCCCCCAGAGTTAAACAGTTGAGTTTTACCGTTTTCAAATCCATTCAGCCGAACTCCGGGTCTGACGGTACCACTTTTAGCATAGCTTAGCATAGATCATTGATTCTGATGGGTCCAGTAGCATTTCTTTCAAAATTACCAACGAGTTTCAATATTTTTCCTATTTAAAACTTGACTCTTCTGTAGTTAAACCGTGTACTAAGATCGACGGAAAATGAAAAGTTGCGATTTTCCAAGCTGATATGGCTAGGAACTACTCTCATTCCGGCGTAAGAATCAAGGAACTGTGCGGCCGTACCATGGGTGCGGTGCAGCAGGCGTAATGATATGACGAAGCACTTGCTGTCAACAAACCAACGTGACAACCTGCTTGCACAGGGAGCGTGCCTTGTAGCATGGAGACATTTGTGAGAGACGATTTAGATGACATTTACTTTGGTGCTGATCCCGGACCGTATTTATTACGCACAGAACCATGGCTAATCGCACAGGAAACCTAATTTGCCGCCTAAAAACTACACAAACTTAGTCCCGGTCATGTTGGAAGTTACCGAGCTGGCGACTATTTTCAGGTGCTTCGTCATATCATTACGCCTGCTGCACCCATGGTACGGCCGCACAGTTCCTTGATTCTTACGCCGGAATGAGAGTAGTTCCTAGCCATATAGGCTTGGAAAATCGCAACTTTTCATTTTCCGTCGATCTTAGTACACGGTTTAACTACAGAAGAGTCAAGTTTTAAAAAGGAAAAATATTGAAACTCGTTGGTCGTTTTGAAAGAAATGCTACTGGACTCATCAGAATCAATGATCTATGCTAAGCTATGCTAAAAGTGGTACCGTCAGACCCGGAGTTCGGCTGAATGGACTCGAAAACGGTAAAACTCAACTGTTTAACTCTGGGGGAGTTGTAAAATGAGCCTATTTCCAAAATCCCTTTAAAGAACAATCAGTGAATCAGCTCCACTTGGAACCCAAAATTAGCATTGCCTTAGAAATGACATGGGCATCTAACATATGACTGAACAGATTGGCGAGTATAGCTTTTATGAAATAATTTCATAATTTTTACATTTCAATTAATATTAGACACACGATAAAACGAATTATTTAGGTCCCACCAGTTTCATCAAATGCAGTGCACGGCTGACATCAAAACCCGGAAAACGAATTCAGTTTGTTTCCTTGAGATTTTCCGATGGGGTTTTTCAATTTTTAAGTAAAATAAGGTCTGTGGTAAACATAAGTTGATGATATTTGGATGTTTTGTTCTACATCATAAATTACACACACCCATATAGAAAAGCTGAAGATTAATAAACAAACATGTTTCTAATAAGTAACTCGATAAGAACATCATTTGGTGTGTCAGTGTGTGTTTATTTATGTTGTAGAACTAAAGTATCTTCAACTTGTGTTTACCATAGACCTTATGTTACTCATAAATTAGAAACCCATTATTAAAACCCACAGAAATATTGAGGGTACCACAGGCGAATTAGTCTCCCGGGTTTTGACATCATCCCTGCACCATTGCAAGACTCTCTATCTTTCATTGGTCAAACAAACAACTGGCCCCGCCCCACATTCATGCTATTGGTGGAGCCTGTTGCCATGTGTGGCTTCTCAAACAAATAAAGCAATATTTTGAAAACACCACCGTTTTTTTTTTTTTATTTAACTTTTTGGAGACTTCAAAATAGCTTACTTATAGTCCAACCTGAACTTACGAGAAAACATAACTTTATGCTTTGGCGAATTGATGGCGAATTCATTTGAATTTTTAGAAGAAAATAACTAAGCTTAAATATAACTCTCAGTGGAGCATAAGAAAATCGTACAAAACCATACAAATGAGATCATACAAATTCATCTCCAAAAGGTAAAATACTTTTGAATTACCATGAGGGTATGTTGTATAGTATTAGTAGCCTATATTAAACAAGAATAAGAGAGCTTTCAAAATGCATGAGTTAAATGTGATATTTAATTTTTTTATTTATTTTTAGTATTTTATGTACGACAATAGAGTCAGACAGAGCTCAGTGATGTCAGCAGAAAAGGAAAGTTGTTTCAGAAAAATCACATTTTGATTCAAAAATGACAACGACAAGCAAACAGCGATGAATCATTCACAGTAAGACCAGGAATACACAATACAATTTGATTCATATTGACTTAAACACACATTACCTTTAAAATCATGCACTACTCAATCATATGTACACCACAACACATGCCTAAAATAAAACATAGAGGCTCAACCCCTCCAAATGGATTTTCATAGTTAAAACCAGAGTTTATCAATGGGCATAAAAATGTCAGTTCAAATGCATAGTTATTCAATTAAAAAGCAGCACAAAGGGAATAAATCACAGAGGCTCAGGGTGAAAAGCCGCCATGTTGATCTATTAGGGAGAACCCTGCTGTGAGCAGAGCTCTAGTAAAATATTAAAGAGTCTGCAGACATCCATGCACTTCCTCACTTCAGCAACATTTTCTTTCACGCCTGACTATTATAGCATATATGTTTTATTTATTTTTTAATTCCATCTGTTGGTCATAGAAAGCTCCTCACCGACAAGGAAAGTGAGCTTTTGTTAACGAGACGCATTTGTGCTTCATTGTGTTGATGTCGACACCTTTTGGAGATCAACAGATATAAAAGAGTCGTAGGTTGATCCTCATGGTTTCAGGAAGCTGGTTCAAACAAAAGTGAGGAAGAGCGGGAGAAAAAAAAGGAGCTCTTTTTGCAGTAAAGCATGGTTTTCAGAGACATTCTGCTCCATTTTTTTTTTTTTGCTTCCTCTTGAGATTTACCGTCCAGAAAAAAGCTTCTCTCGCACAAGCCAACTGTAGGACTGCAAAATTGGCATTACATTAACTGCCAACGCTATTGAAAAAAACAGAAGTCTTTTAACGAGTTCCACTCTTTGCACATGCTCACATTCAATTCCGTCCATGTAGATTAGTTACAAATGATATATATATATTAAACATGTACGTATATGGATTTAAACATGGTACAATGTTGAAACTAAATTCAGACTACAAGATATTAATTAAAAAGCAAGTTTTTTTCTTTCTTTTTAGGAATGAAAGACATTCCATTTGGGAATTGTGTGCTATTTTGAAAAGTCTGAGTATACGCCATCTCTTCTAGGGAGCTAGTCTCGTTTCTGGCAGTGGAACATCTTACACTAGGATGCAAGAATGGGTCCAAATTTGATGTAGCGCTTCTGCTAACTCAAAGCAGTTTCCAAGATTTTGTTTTCAGCCTGCATTCCCTCGCCGAGAGGTGCCTCTAATAAGTCATATTTTTATAACATGTTTTCTGCCTTTGATCACCAGAAATCCACGGAGGAGCAGTTTGAAAGCCACAGAAGACAGCTAAAGATCCAAAGAAATCTAGAAGGGGGGAGTTGGAAACGATGTTTTCTAAAGTTCACCTGCATTTATATGTAGCATACAGTACTATTTACTACATAACTAGCTTCATCATGAGCGTTTAATGAGCAGTTTTTGTATCTGAGAAAGGCTATAATGGTGCTTCTGGTGCCCGTGAGACATTTAGAGGATATAAATAATGCATATGTTTTTATCCATCGCAAGGAGATCCCCCACCCTTCAGTACACAACTAGCACACACACAATTTATAAATACACACCATTAACACACAACTTGCATTCGCCCCCACATTTCTGAGCACAAATACACACACACAAGGTGGAGTGCGCTGAAAAAGTGATACATCAAAACATCAATTGTATAATTTAATCAGTTCACACGCTTGCATCATTGCACATCTCATTTTCATGAACTTAATGATGCTTTTCATAAAGAGAAGGCCAGCATATCTATTTTCTGCGAGGATCAGTAATCTGAAAAAGCAAGTTTTGTAATGCTTCCAGCACAACTTCTCTCCACGATTGATGACCGCTCTTCTTTCCGAAAGTGGCGCCGATTGTGCACTTTATCATATTAAATGATTGCATCACTTAGTCTCTGCGGGAGAAATATTTTCACTGTGTATCGATTACGTAACTGCTTCCAAAATCTACTAGGCAGCAACCAGACTCTTATTGATTCATTCTATAAATGGAAGCATCACCCAAACGCTTTCTTTAATGTCTTCGGCTACAGTTGAATTTAAAGAAAAACTCCCTTTAGCTGAGTTTTCTTAGTTTTCATGCCTCTGTGAGCTTCAAACATGGTTCTTCCCTTTAATATTTCATAAACTTTTACTGCAGTCCCCCACTGCATTCTCAAGTGTGGACTTTCATGGCAAAACAAAACAAAACAGAAAAACACATTTGACACACAATGTCACTATATATATCTAGTACAAAATACACAAAGAAACAAATCAACTTTCTTACCGTTGAATTATGCTGACTATGCATCAAAATAGTCCCTCTATTTTTAAAAATGTGAAAATTTGAAATCCCAAAAGCTGTGTATCCGGTAATGACGGCCTGTGTTCAAACATGAGAGAGAGAGGGATCATCCAGACAGCCAGCAGAGATGCTGAACAGGAAGATTAGGATGCGAGCGCTCTCACACACATACACACACACTCTCGTCTCCTTCCCTCCTCCCGATCCGTTCATTATAGGAGGAGCTCCCAGAACACGCCCAAGCAACCCACAATGGTGGAGTCCATCCCTACCTCTGCTCCTCGCTCACTCCCACATGTGCCAGAGCTGGCGTGAGGGAGCAGAGAGAGAGAGAGAGGGTGAGAGAGAGAGATGCAGGGAGAGATATTGTAGAGAAAACATGAATGCACATCAGGGAGGAGGAATTGAGCTTGGCAGATGGAGAGCTGCTGATGTGTGTGTGTGTGTGTGTGTGTGTGGGGGGGTCTTTATTAATGATGGATGGGTTTGCTTCAGTGGACTGTGATTAAAATGCATATTGATCTATCCATCCATCCATCCCTCCATCCATCCATCCAGTATCTATCTATCTATCCATCCATCCATCCATCCAGTATCTGTCTGTCTATCCATCCATCCATCCATCCATCCATCCATCCATCCATCCATCCATCCATCCATCCATCCATCCAGTATCTGTCTGTCTATCCATCCATCCATCCATCCATCCATCCATCCATCCATCCATCCATCCAGTATCTGTCTATCTATCTATCTATCTATCTATCTATCTATCTATCTATCTATCTATCTATCTATCTATCTATCTATCTATCTATCTATCTATCTATCTATCTATCTATCTATCTATCCATCCATCCATCCAGTATCTGTCTTTCTATCTATCCATCCATCCATCCATCCATCCATCCATCCATCCATCCATCCATCCATCTATCTATACATCCATCCATCCATCCATCCATCCATCCATCCATCCATCCATCCATCCATCCATCCATCCATCCATCCATCCATCCATCTATCTATCTATCCATCCATCCATTTATCCCATGAAAGGGAAATGCATCACTATTCTTCACATATTGTTTACCAACTGCAGTGCTCTCACCTGGCAAGGTGTGTGTGTGTGTGTGCCAAAGTGCTTCAGGGTTTGCCATATGGAAGTGCTGCAAAGTCTGTACTTAAGAACAAAGAATTGCCTAAAGCCTGGTGAAAAAACCTCCCACAACTCACATGTGAATAAAGCAGATGTCGTAAACACTGTTGTTTCACCAACTCCAGGCTTTCTGCTTGACCTGACTTGCACTGGATGTAGACGCATTTAAACATGATTTATTATGATTCATTAGTGTTGACAGACATATGTGACTGGATTAAAAAAATATGTGACATTCTGATTTTTATTGTGTTCCCTGCACGTATTGTGTCGGAAATGGAATCATTAAGAAGTTTTATGTTGTTGAAAGAAGTCTCATATGCTCACCAAGGCTGCATTAATTTGATCAAAAATACAGTAGAAAATATTGTAAAATATGTTTATAAATTTAAATGTACTATTTTCTATTTTAATATATTTGAACCAGAACTTAGCTTTGTATCACACGAATAAAATAATAAATTACATAACATTTTTTAAAAATAGATATATATTCAGTAATTCAATATATTTTATATAATTATAATTTAAATTATATTTATATATGTGACCCTGGACCACAAAGCCAGTCTTATGGGTATATTTTCTTTAATTTAGTTTTTTTTATTTATCTGAAAGCGGACTAAATAAGCTTAGGACAATATTTGGCCGAGATATGACTTTTTGGACTAGTTGTCCATTTCTGTTGGCAATTGTGCTGCATCCACTCACAAAAATACATTTTTGATATTTAAGGTAGGAAATTTACAAAATATTTTCATGAATCATGATCTTTACTTAATATCCTAATGATTTTTGGCATAAAAGAAAAATCGATAATTTTGACCCATGCGATGTATTGTTGGCTATTGCCACAAATAAACCCGTGTGACTTATGACTGGTTTTGTGGTCCAGGGTCACATATATGAAACATATAGTAGGTATTTAACTAATATAAATACCAAAATTTAACTAAATATTATTTTGTAATTATTGCAAAAAATATAAAAAAAGACGACAAATTAAATCAAGGAAACATTTTTTTAAACGGTTCATTTAAATGAATTATTCAAATAAACCTTATATGCTGCAAGGTGCAAAGCAATATGACAATTAAATGTGACACAGCCTACTTCCATTCATTGGAAATATGAGCTTGGTGCAAGTCCAATGAAATATGACAAAAACAGCATATCTTTTCCCGTTTATTGGAAAAAAATAGCTTGCTGTTACTGAAAAAAAGCTACACTATTTAAAACAGCAACTATCACACAATAGAAAAACGTACAGACTGTTGTTAATGTTAGTTAGTTACTCCGCCTCAACTCTGAATAATGCTCATATGGATAAACAATGTTCTACTCCTGTGTTTCTGCACAAGCCTAATAATAGATTTTGAACCTGCTGATGAATACATTCATGCAGCATTTATATGGTGCAGGAGGAGAGACTTTCTGCCTGATCTAATATGGAGCTCCAGCAAGTGCAGTGTGATTCAAATGCTTCCTCCATGTGTTCCTCCCCCTGCCCAGCCCTCTGGTCCAGTCCCTGTCGGCAGACCCAGTTGGTTTGACCTGCTGCTGTCGTCATTATAAAGAGTGGATGTCCCACACAGGAAAGGGAAAATCTCACTAATCCCACACAACATAATTCTGCTTGCAAGAGGATTAGGGTCAAGCATTGGGCACAGCCCATGGCCAGATTTAAATCATACCCCCTTTGCCCACTCCTCATCTGCAATCATCATCATCTTCATCATCATCATCATTGCCCTTTACCCTGAAATGAATCAAAACAAGGGACCTTTTGCGGGTGGGAAAACGTGCCCTATGCTGTCAGGTCAATCGCATGATTGTTAAAACATGTTTCTAAGCCAAAGCCTGTTTCTGGTTGGGTGGAAAGGAACTGTTTCTCCATCCATGTGAGGAAGACAGGAACCTCGCAGGTTGAGATGCCTCTTGAGACATCTTTGGCAAGATGAGAGTTGTCTGCAGTCTTCACTTCGAGTGAAAGACAAACGCATTTCTAAAGTCAAACATCAGTATCAATTTTTTTTAACACTTCATAAGGTTACGATTGTTAACATTAGTATTACATTAGCTCAGATGAGCTAACAATGAAAACTAGGCTGCATCAATCACTTATTAATCTTAACATTTTCTAACACATCATTGAAATAAAAAGTATTTGTTAATGCTATTTAATAGACCTGAGCTAGCATGAACTAACAATAAACAGTTAACTAACGTTAACAAAGATGAAAAAATACTGTAACTTGCACATTGTTAGTTAATGCATTATGTTAACTAATGAGAACATGGCCTATAACAATTTAAAATGGTATTGGATTGAAGACATCACAACATTAATAAAATAGATATTCATTTTGAGATAACAGCGTAACACTTTAGATTAGGGAACACATATTCACTAGGAGTTTTCCCTCAATAAACTCCTAATTAACTGCATACTAGTCAGTAAGATATTGTTGTAGTGGTTATGTTTAGGTATGGGGAAGGATTACGGGATATGACCATGCAGAATAAGGCATTAATATGTACTTTATAAGTACTAATAAACAGCCAATATGCTAGTAATATTCATGCTAACAAGCAAGTTAATTGTGAATAGTGTTCCCTAATCTAAAATGTTACCAGTAACAGTATTATTAAATTATTAGAGTTTTTAAGATTAACTTTAGGTAAATGTTAGCTGATGGCAAAAGTAATTTATTTAAATGTAAAAGTAGGAAAAATGAGCATACACAAATATATATCCAATATTAAATACTAAATGAATATTGCCAGATACCGATGTGCATATATTGTGCAAGTGCTTAACGTACAAGTAAAATGTTCACATATAAGTATAATGACTCGATAAAAACCCAATATTCATTCAAAGACTATATGGTAAAGCCGGATTTTCCCAGCAGCACCACAGAATTATTATACTTGATGCAAACATTTAATTTTTGAGACAGCTACTTAGAGAAAACACTCAGACGGGGTCTGTATAATGCAGACTCATTGTGCTTATATTTATGCTTAAGTACTCTTCTGGCTCGGAAACAACGTTCCTTGTCCATCACTTAGGAATGATGGGCCGGGGATTGACCGAATGCAGTATATTCTGCAAAGCATGGCTTGCATTTAACTTGAATACGATTTTTTTTTGGGACGTACAAATCAGTCACTCTCAATAAAAGTGAAACCTCAGATGCTGATCACAACTTCCATTAGCCATGCCTTGGAAAACCAGTGATTGGCTGTTGATGGCATCACATGTCCTCTCTGAGTAAACACGGGGCTGCTGGGATGTGTAGTTGGTATTTGGTAGCTCGAGTGTGGATGGACGTTTTTGTCAACATTAATTTTTAACTTTACATTAATCAAACTGCGCCAGTCTTCAGTAAGCTCTGGAACAGATCATCATTAAAGTCTAAAAAAGACTAGAGAAAGACCCCCCAGTCCACCATGAGGTATAAATTAGATTGGGACTAGCAGTAAACGCTTTGTCGAAGCTCTCATCTGCTCTGGAGGATCCGCCAATAAAACCAGCAATAAAAACTAGTGATATACTGCATGAGTGAGAACATGGAGCTGAGATTCACTGCAGTGTGGGACCTTGGAGCGTTTAGTCATTCCACTTTCTTCATAGATCAATTCAATATGATTTCAAACACATAAGCGGAGTAGATTACTTGCTTAGTTGGGTTTTTATTAATCTATTTTTATATTAATTTTGTGATGTGACAAAAAAAATGCAGGATATGAACAAAATGTTAAAATTCAAAAATGAACATACATTATTTATATGATTGCTTGAAGTTGATTTTTTTTGTATGATTTAGTAAGAAGACATGCACATAAACCATTACTGAAAAACATTTGCCAAATAAATTCTTAGATGTGCGTTGAAAATCTCATGTCAACAAGTCATGTGACTGAAAAATAATAATAAAGAAAATATGTTGCTCTTTTCATTCCACTCACAGTCACAGTCTTTCCTTAAAATTCTGCATACAATTACTTCCCAGAACTGACACATGTTACTGATGTCTCCATGAAATCAAAATAGGTGTTTTGCAGCTTTAATCCATGACTGTCAGCTTAGAGTCATTTATATGCTACTGTACATCAAAAAGTTGACCAAACTAGCCCATATGCAAATGTGAAATTTACAGTGTTTCCCTGTACAGGGAAAATGTCTCAAAATAAAAAAAATGTCAATAGGAAATATGTCAATACGGTAGACAATGTTTCTCTAACCATTTCATAAGGTATGACATGAAAGCTTATTTTTGAAAAATACTTTCACTCAGTTTAGCTGGCTATCAGTATCAGCAAGCCTCTTACCCTTTAAATGAAGGATTTGTCGAAAACACAAATAGTACCTGGCAACCCACAGAGAGGCCAGGTGCACAAGGTCTGCATGTGGGGGTGGATTATCTTTTCAAACAACTGAATAGAGGCAGGGCTGCTGAATAAACAAACCACAGAGGTTGATGTCTCGGCCGCCTTTGCTCTCTTGAAGCAAGCAGCAGATAACCGTGTCGCTCTGGATGCCCAATTATCATATACTTGGGCGTGCTTACACCATAGAGAGATAAAAATACTTGTTCATCCAGTAGAATAAAATTCACACTCGGCTTTTTTGCTATTATGCTATTTTAAAGGTTCCTAATTTTGTTTTGAATATCTCCTACAATATAGGCTTACATGCATCAAAGGTCAATATGCATCAAAGGTCAAAAAACACTTTAATGTTCTCCTAATATACATGGCCGAATCATCTCTTTTCTCACAGTGCCTGAAACGTTTCAATAAAGGATTTGTTCTCTCTAAGCCACTCTTTATGGGAGCTGGTTTTCGCCACAGAATAAAACATTTTAAAAGATAATTGACTTAAATCGATAAAATACTTTTTTCCTCAGAATTGTGAGATACTGTATAAACTTGCAATTGCATGTTATAAAGTCAGAATTGTGAGAGATATACTCGCAATTGCATATTATAAAGTCAAAATTGCGTAATAAAATTGCAATTGGGTTGACTTTATATCACACAATTCTGAGAAAAAAAGTCGCAATTTCCTTTTGTTCTTTTTCTACCGCAAATTTTTTTACTTCTGTGGCGGAAACAAACTTCCATACCTCGTTTCAAAGAGCTTACTCTGCTCTAATTGGTCAGATGGCCTGGTCTGTTGTGATTGGTCTGCTGCTTACAGCGCCTGTTGGAAACAGAACGCTCATTACCATATCTGAATTGCAGCTCCTTCCTCAGCACTCGTGCACAGTGATATGAACAGTAACAATGGTGTCGGTTTTAAACAAATCAAATTGGGCCGAATCCTCATTCTTTGGAAGTGGATTTGCTAACCTGGATGCCAGCCGAACTTTGCCCCGCCCACAACATTTGAGGTCGGGAAGTTCGGTCTGGACTTGATCCGTTGTGGATCAACTATACTCGAACCAGAGCTGTCTGGATCAATCAAATTGTCTGGGCGGGCTTTATACAATGATGGACAGCTGATCAACAGTAACGTAATCATCCAACTCACCACAGAGCGCTTGGGTTGAATTCGTTTACAACAAAGATGGCTGCCGATGGAGAATTGCAATGTGTAGATTCCGCCAACGCGTCTGTTCTAGAAGATATTTCGACAGCGCATTAATTTTAAAAGAGGAACAGAGAACCGTGATCAAGGCATTCAACATACCTCACTTACTCCATTGCTCTGATTGATTGAAGGTCTATCCAATTAAGTGCAGAGGCATTTTCTTTCCTGGTTCGGTTGAAACACGCCTCATAATCACAGCCCAATGGAGCAGTATCAGACTCATATTCTGACTAGAATCTGAGTATCAGGCTATGCATTTGCATTCGCAGCACAGAAAACGGCATCTTCTCACAACAAATCTCCCAACAAACTCTTCCAAGCCTCAGCTACAACTGCAGTGTTTAAGGGTCTTTCGAGGGCAGCCAATGAAGACCATATAGGTTGTCATATAAGACTGGAATTATGACGACTCGTTTCAGGCAACTCAGAATTGATTCTTTCTTTTAGGTGACAACTTTATTTGTCGTGCACTTTGATCTTTGAAACTTTGCAGACCTTTTACATTCACAAACAGCTATATTACACACTGCATGAAAGATAATATCCAAAAAAGTGGGCACTTTAAAATCTATTTCCATGAATGCTTCTTATAGTCAAAACAACATCCCTCTACACACCCACATGCCTCCTATTCACAATAGAGTCATTATGTTTACCATATCTCATGGGCACAAGTGCTTTGTCTAAAACTCTATTAGTTGTGCATTGTTGTGGCTAATGGATTCTACTGGGCTGTGTGCTTATTTGTTCACATCCACTAGTGAGTAGCTCAAAACATCAGTCTTGGTAATTATGGACATCACTTTGTGAAATTAACCTGCTCAAGTCTGGCAAATTCAACTAATGAGAGGTATGACATTTAGAAAACTCTCAAGTCTTGTATCTTTTCTACATTTAGTGTCGCAGTTGGAGACCCCAGCAGAAAGGTCAAGCTCATCTCTTTGAGCGATTGCCTTTGTGAGTGACTGTGACTCAGATTAGAAAGGTGTTGATGATGTATGGAACAGATCCGGGCTTACCTGACCGACGTCTGGAGTGACTTTGGAGGTCACATACATCACACCGGCTCATTAATCAGACTTGAATAGTCTTCTTTTATCTGCCTTCAAATGGCCTTAAACAATGATACATCTGACACAGAGGCAAAAAACAATGTCAGTGCAATACATTACCAAACACAACACAAGTAGTTTATATAGTCATACAGACATTTTAAAGGTGCAGTAAGCACTTACTGAGAAACACTGTTGATATTAAAATCAACCGAAACAAATTGCTCCCTTTATTGCTCTGCTCCCAAAATGCACAAACACATTGCAAAAGCAAAGAGAAAAAAATGCTTCGTGAAAAACTTAGTGAAGATGATGAACGAACAAGGAAGAACAAAAAATGAACATAGGCTACAGTACACAATAGTAGGCTATACTAGCAAGAGTTTGTTAATAGTTGCCAGCAGCACACCAGCTCCAGACACACAAAACTGTCCTGTTACTATAGCTAACATTACAACAGCATATCTTGGTTCTGTGAAATATAGTAAAACCAATGTTACTTACATATGGAGAAGAAACAACGCAACCACGACGGCGCTAAACCTCTTGCCTGATCAAAAACATTATTTTTCCAGTGATATTCCTCTGACCTTTTCTCTTTTGTAATGTCTCTCAGCCATCTCTCTTTCTACAATCTTTCTTCAAATCTTCCTCTTGCTCACTCTCTCTCCTCCCCCATCATGAGTAGACACGCCCCCTCCTGCTGATTGGCTCAAGTGTGTTTTGGTGCTTGGTCTGATCCACTTTCAACAGCGTTTATTTATTTATTTAAGAAATCGCTTACAGCACCTTTAAATCAAAGAGAGATTAATAATGAGAATTATTTATAATTTTGTGAAATCCATATGCGGCTTCAAAGATTATGCCTGAGGAGAAATTAAAGTGGATATAAAATGCACAAGATTTCAGTATAAAATATGTGAATATTTACGCTTATTGTGCATATAATTTGTAAACTATATCATGTGCCAGACAGGAATAAATTACACTTTAAAATGTGATCAATCAATAATCTATCTCTGAGGTCATGCTACAGGTGCGTTCACCCCATAAACACCAAAATAAATGATTATTTAATAGTTTAAATATTCCACAGATAAACATCCTCAATTCCTTCGTGCACAGTTTTCCTTTAGTTATTTGAAATGTAAAAATGAAAATAAAATGAAACCTTAAAAAAAAAATTACCTGTTGCTGATATCTTTATCACACAAGGTGTTCCTTTTGTTTTGTATTGAGGGGTTCTGGTTGAAGAGAATGATGCAGAAAGAGGGGGGAGAGTGTGAGAGTTCCTTGATGCAGTCTGTGCAAGGACTGAATGCTAATCAGACAGAGGCCTTTCCCCATGCTTACAGCAGTGCACATACATCTTGTCAGCCCCTGGAATGATACACACATACAGCCACACACACTACAGATCCAAGAACCCTCCCTTACAGCATTAATAACACAAACCCGGTTACTTTTGCTTTACTCATGGTGTAAAAACACACTAAATAACAGTCGCATAGCCCACATGTACATATTAACATTTTATAAACAAATAAGTGCATGCGTAAATGATTCCCCCTGGGGATCAGATTGATCGTCTGTCATCGCCATTGCAGCAGCAGTTCTGGAGACAGATGTTTTAATGATAATTTAAAGGGTAAATCACACTGGCCTGAGTAAAATCTTTTTCTGAATGGCGAAGGCGTAGGCTGCCGCTAACAGCTAAATAATTCAGCAATATTGATGTAACAGTATACACAAGCTTTGCCTGGCATTTGTCATACAAAATGAAAGCACGCGACGAGAGATGAAGCCTATTTAGCTATATTTTTGCATAAACACTTTTAAAATTTACATAGTTAAAAAAATATATGTTATAGCAGTATTTCCATATTTACCAAAAATGTGCTATAATGTTGCTTTGGAAAGACTATTAAATATTAAATAAATATTTAAAAAATAAAAATAAGTAGCCTAATTAAATAAATAAAATACATGTATTATTATTATTATTATAAGTGTATATTATACATAAATCAATAATCTAACCATTTTCTAACACGATTGGGGTGGGAGATGCATGGACTGGAAAGTTTTAAAACTGTCTATTATTCTGAGACCAATAGCGTCCTCTACAGGTCAGATATAACACTACAGGGGTGCATAATTATTATTATTTTAGGCCTACAGTAGGCCTACATAATTTTAAACCTTATTAAAATTATGAATGTGAGATCTGCGAAATATCTGAAGGACAGTGTTCAAAGCCATGAAAACTAGAACAATTGAGAACAACTATGAATAATTTCAACGTTTTCGCATCCTTTTTAACATTACGGCTTAGCCTGCGTCAGCATAATTCTGAGACACATAAAAACAAGTTGAGAATTTTATACACATTTTCTGCTAAACTTAGCAACTTATTCCCCTAATTATTTGGTAATGTTGCACAGCAATGGTTTCTATCAATGAAAATGTAAAATTCACCAATACATTTTACATGGCTACTCACCAAATAAATTAATGTGGACATTAAATATTAATTTGTGTTGAAATTATTTTATAGTTTTACTTGTAAGCCTAGCCTACTATCTTAAAATATGTCAGAGCCATTGTTTTGTCTCAAGATACACACCCGTAAGGTTTTTTTCTAAGGCACATATGTATATAAAAGCTACTTAAATCCCCTAATTGAACTAAGCCTAATCCTAGCTTAATATAAGCCCTGTCTGTGAAACCAGGCCTATGTACAAAACCATTTTACAGTAATATTAATATAGTCCTGGTTTCAGTTACCCAACATAATATAATCATACATTATAATATATTATACAAATTATACAAAAATATAGACTTTTTTAAAAGCATTTTTACCAGAAGTTCACAAACATGTCATATTGTGAGTCTCTGCTGGGCAGCGAGTGTCTGAGATCAGTGTGTTCTGGAGCAGCCCAGCATGACAGGAACCGGAGCCAGCGATCCTCGTGTTCTTTTATTTATTTAACCCAAGACAGACCTCAGAGAGAGAGAGAGAGAGAGAGAGAGACACAGAGAGAGAGAGAGACAGAGAGAGAGAGACACAGAGAGAGACACAGAGAGAGAGAACGGAGAGAAATACAATTTCACCTTTGGTATGACCAAAATTGATCATGCCACAAACCACACATACTGTACCTTGAAATTCCATGTGTAACCAGTTCTACTCATCCTGATCTGAACAGGATCTGAACCGGAGTCTCCTGCGTTGGAAGCGGGCGCGCTAACAAGGACGCTGAAGACCTTAGCCTCTAATGTTAGACGCTAGCGCGCCTCTTGAGATCTGGGGAGTGAGGTTTAACCGCAGAGCAGAATTAGGCCAAAACCCTCTATTAATCCACATTGAGAAAAGAGCCATCGAATTTTGTGTGACCACAACTCTTATCATTTTAAAGCCTTTCAGAATTCAGCTGGTCCTGAGGCTCCACAAACAGACTAAACACGACTAATAATCAGCCTCAGGACCCTGACACCCTCATCATCCACAGAATACGGCCCAACCGAATGATTAATTAATGCACAAAAAGAAAACTACCTAGCTAATTAGAATGGAACAACACAAAAACTATATACATATTGTTGTACTATACAGATTAATGTGTTGTACTATACAGATTTATGCACAAGTTCAATACTTGGTGAAAAAAGAGAGAGACTGCAATTCACTAGCAGCAAAGTACATCAATTCCTGCCACAAAAACAGGGAAGAGTAGTCCAAACACACACACACACACACACACACACACACACACACACACACACACACACACACACACACACACACACACATACACACACACACACACACACACACACACACACACACACACACACACACACACACACACACACACACACACACACACACACACACACACAAAACTAAATGCTTTACAATGTATAACTTGTCATGCCAATAAAGCTCATTTGAATTGGAAATTTGAAAGGAGTCTCGATTAATTTCAAAGCCAAAGAAAGCACCACAGTCCCTGATAGACAGCAGACACGTGGTAGCAGTGAAACCAGAGAAGACTCTTGGGTCTTTTCTCCATCTTTCATCTCGACTGTAGCACTGTGAGGAAGGAGAGGAAATAAGTGCGAAAATAAAGAGGGGAATTATTGGAACTAAAAAGAACGCACAAATTGGCATTACATGGTTTGGTATACAGAAAGTTTATGTAAAGTCTTATCTTAATTGAATATATATAGACAAATAATTTAGACAGACAGACAGATTATAATCAGATATATATATATATATATATATATATATATATATATATAGATAGATAGATAGATAGATAGATAGATAGATAGATAGATAGATAATATAATCAGATAGATAGATAGATAGATAGATAGATAGATAGATAGATAATATAATCAGATAGATAGATAGATAGATAGATAATATAATCAGATAGATAATATAATCAGATAGATAGATAGATAGATAGATAGATAGATAGATAGATAGATAGATAGATAGATAGATAGATAGATAGATAGATAGATAGATAGATAGATAGATAGATAGATAGATAGATAGATAGATAGATAGATAGATAGATAGATAGATAGATAGATCACAGCTGTAATATTTGGACTGGACACAAGAGGTCACCCACACTCGTTTTATAGCTTGTTATTTGGCATTGAATTTTCATTTGAAACATGGAACAAAAAATCTAATTGGCGTTCAGCAACATGGCTTCTTAGACAGTCATCGGTTATAAATATAAATGAATCAAATACATAAATAAAAAAAACTTGGATAACATAACATTGGACCCTAAACACTACAGTCATGACATTTTCTATAGGCTACCAATGTAATTTGAACACACCTCAATATTAGTATCCGTGCAGGGTAACCTACTTCAAGACAGATAAATGAGCTTGAACAAATATTCTCTTCAAGCTCTTTGAATGAATCCACAGTGAAGCACGCGCCAGGCAGGGTTCGGGTTTGTAGAGACACCTCATAGCTCCCACTGTTGGTCCCGCCCTGTGAGGCATGCGGACTAGAAGAATAGAAGTTTCAACAGTGTAACAAGTGATTTGTGTCTCTACTTTCTGAGACTTTTTACATTCGTTAAATTCACAGCGTAGAATACAAGTTGCAACGTTGTAACAAGCGGTTTGTTGCGAAACATTTCAGAACGCTTTTTTTGTACTCCAGTCAAACGCTGAAGCGCGCAACATTGTAATAAGGTAGTTTGTTTCGCCGCGTTCATTGCACAACTAGTGGACTAGAAGGACATCTCGTGTTTGCGGTAGCTATAGCCAAAGACTCGTGGAAGACGATATTGGATGGTGTTTTGTGAGCGTTTAAAGGGAATGAGAGTGAACGAGGGAAGCACGCTTTGAGCACTGCAGCGTTCGAGGTAAGATAGCCTTGGTTGTCCTACCAGAACTACTGTAAAGTCATTGTGTACTGTTGAGGATTTCTGCTTTGAGTGCAAATTATGTTTTATTTGACTCATAACTTATTATCTGCAACAAGATATTAACCCCTGCTGGTAGGTCCATCTTATAACTGTGTGGAACATGAGAGCTGGTTTCTAGTTGATCCGAGCTGGTCTTTAACTGGACCACGTTTGTCATATTTAAATAAACATACTTTTCTGATTAAGACGATGTTTTTTATTTCGAAAAAAAGATGCTTCACATTTTTCAGTATTTGTAGTATACTTTCGAATAAACGAAGATGTTTTGACTTGTCGCTATATTGATTTTGTTAACGTATCTACTTTACGTTTAAAGCAAATTTGGAATAGCTCTGTATTATTTGTATTTCTAGAAAACAGAATATTGGTTTATCTTGTGTAAATGGTGACAATATTTCAGTATTTCGTCACAATATCCATTCTATATATAATATTTTATATTAATCAATCATAGTATTGTTCTCCATGTAAATGCAGTCATTATCTATCAGCAACCAAAATGATCTTGACTAACTTAAGAGGTATGACCAGCTGGTAGCTGGTGGTTTTAGACCAACTAGAAAACCATCTTGTTCCAAAACACAACTAAGAGCTTTCCAGAAGGGACTTTTATCTATTTTATTGCAATAACTTTAGTACAGGTTTAAATTGATATAGATTTTTTTATATTTCATTGCAATAATTTGTTAACCTTTGTTTAGACTTTTTACTTTGTTTGTCTACTTTCACACTGGTCATTTACTTTATTTGGTCTCAGTTCTGATCTTTTGAAAGAAAGATGATTTTATAATTAGACTAAACACACAAGTTAAACAAAACCATTTGAACTATTAGCTGACAGACAGGTGTCTTTTGGAATATTAATAATGATCACGCCTTTGATGTTGATCTGAACTCACCTGAGCAATATGACATGTTTATTAATAGACCACATATATGAGTTCTGTAGACCAGAACTTAGTGCTGTTTTTCCAATCTTTCTACAGCCTGATATAAATGGTGTTAACATTTAACCCGAGTCTCTCATCTTCAAAGGAGTCATACTCAAAAGCATACAACATATTTGTAAAGATATTTGCATGCACAGTCATCTGTATGTAAATTGATCTCATCAGATGATGGCACTTGACTGTTACTAATGTATACATTAACTAGTTGTTAATGTATTATCCTTCCTGAGTTTAAGGAAGCTGTAGCTTAAATGACTTAATCAAAGACAAAGGCAGAGTAGTAAACCCTGTTTGTAAACATAAGATTGTCCATTGCATTTTATTATATATAAATACATTTATAAATATAAATTTATAAATATTTGTGTGTTCCTCAGACTCCATAGTCCTCAGATTGTTGTTCATATGTCTAGAAGCGTTGGAATTCCCAGGGTGTGTTTTGTATTGGTTGGTCTGTTATTTCTGGCCTTCCTCTATTATTCATTTAAAGCAGTGGTTCTCAACTGGTTTTACTTTAGATCTTGTAAGTACCAACATAGATTATTGCTCAAAAGTTAACAAAAAACATTTGACATTTTTAATATGATTGTGAAATACAAGGCAATTGATTTTGCTATCCTAACTGTACATTATAGTTGCAGATTATTATTTGCAGTATTTGTTTTCCCTTGCTGTCCGTTACTCACCAGCTGGGAACAACTGATTAAAATGTTTCTGTATGTTGCACTTTTGCTCCTTTTGGAATTGCTTGTGGAAATCTCGCTGCTTCTGGCCAGATCAAAAATCGAATAACCTTGCAGATTTGTTAATTTCCTCAGTACTCTCAAGGTATTTGCCACCTTAATGAACCACACATAAAAACTTAATGGCGTTAAAAAAAGTGTTTTTTTCCTCCCAATTTCGAGCTTGTGCTTTATCAAGACATAGTTGTCAAACAGTGAAAGTGTCCGCACATGATTATGGAGATGAATCCACTGCCAGACGAAATCCAAGAGTGTTCATCTGCATCCCATTACAGAGAATGCAGTTTTAGCTTCTTTGGTAGAATTCTTGGGGGATTGATCATTTAGGAAAGATTGTGCCGCAGTAACATTCATAATCTAATCGTTGGTGGTCATGGAATTTGGTTCGTTTTTTTTTTGGTATGTCCAGGGTGGGTTTGTTTGAAAGTTAATTTCTATTCCCTTTCAGATTCTGCATATTCAAAACTGAATATTTGAAGAGCCTCTAGCTCTCACTGTACTTTGCCCTATAGAGTCAGCAGGCCAGTCAGTCTTGTATGTCATATGAAATGGATTGTATGTTGTTGCAGCAGCTTCTTATACTATGTACACTATGTTCCAAAATTTGGGTTTGGTAAGATTTTTTTAAACGTTTTTTAAAAGTAGTCTCTTATTTATTTGTCTCTTTATTTGCTTATTTGGCTTTATTTGCTTATTTGGTTTAACTTAAAAAAGCAGGTTGCCTTAAAATTTTGAGTTTGTTGTAATACATTTTTTTTTGTTAATACCATGAAGAAGAATGGTTTAATAAACAGAAACTCAAAATAGTATGTTATCTTCACACATTAGTTATCGAAGTTGATTTGACAAAAGATAAAAAGTTGTGATAACAAATCATGAAAATATTTTTTACAGTGTACAGTAAAAACAGTAATATTGTGAAATATTACTATGAAATGATTTCAGTCAATACCTTTATTTATATATCACATTTAAAAACATCAAACATTGGCCCAAAGTGCTTTACAAGAAATAAAATAAATTAAAAATAAAATAAAAAACATATAAAAAGGACAATAACAGATTTGGATATATAAACACACACACACACATATTGCGATTCATTGATTTGACAGCACATCAAAACTGAAAATTTTGTGGAAATTGTGATAGATTTTGTTTTTCAGAATCCACCAATTTAATACACCCTTGCTGAATAAAAGTATTTTAAGTTAAAACCTTTAAGTTATGAACTGGGAAAATAAAACAAATAAAGGTAATAAGCTGGGTGTGTTCACAACTTCATACTTGGCCGGTTTGGTTCAATTAAAACAAACCCAATTTTGATTGATTGGTTAGAATTTGAATACATGTGAACTCTGCCATCCGAACCCTGGTGAGTGGACTGAACAAAAAAGTGGACTGAACCTCTGAAAAGATGGGTCTCTGTCCACTTTCAAACAAACTCTGGTGCAGTTCGACTGAAATATGAACGCAACACGGACAAAAGACATGTAAACAAATGATATGATGTCACAAGATGCGACCCAAAAAAGGACAGAATGCTCAAGCATACCTGTTTTTTCTCATCATAGTCACATGTTGCCTATCACAGTTCGGTACAGGCATCAGAACCGCGTCTCCTCGCAGCAGATCTTCATTTGTGTGTGTGACGGAGGGATTCCTGCCGCTGTTTTGACTCTTTTACACATTTTATAAGCTCTTCAGGAGTTGTCAGCTCCATCATCATCATATACAGTATATGCGCAATCGCACATATAGTGAGCAGATTTAGCACAGAACACAGCATTGTTTTTGATCTTTGACAAGTTTTGAAGTTCTGTCATAAAAGCCTTTTTTTTATCTTTAGGTTCGGTGTTAAAAAAAATTATAGTGTGAATGCAAAGCGAGCCAGGATTAAATGTATCTTTTTTTCTTTTTTTGGTCCGGACTAAAAGAACCAAGAGAACCGAATTCTAAATGTGAACACACCCTAAGACAGTCCGAGAATTGCATTTGGAGAAACAGGCGTAAGAGAGTTCCATTTGTCACCTTTTAGTAATCAGAGAGATCCATGGTTACGCACAGATCCCAGGAAGGCTAATTCTCTCAATGGGGGATGTTAGGTTTCAATGTTTTCCAGATGTGTGAAGGATTGTGCTGATGTGGAATCAATATATGTAATAAAACTCCAGTCTTTCCCAATGTAGTCGACCTGCTTATCTTTTGGTGAATTCTCAGTTTTTTTTTTGTGTGTTTCTGCCAGTGAACGGATATCATACAAGTCTCCTGGGCCTCCTGCTTTTTCATTAAAGTGGCCAGGCAGACAGAAACAGTGTTCTCTGATTCAGCACATACTTGAGGAAAGTCCAGCCTCTCAGACTCAACTGGTTTGGAGTAGCTTTCAAACAACAAGACAGTTCCAATGAACATCTTGCCCAGAAATGTCAGATATTTTGTTTGCTAGAGGAAAAGCTGCTTTTTACTGTTGCATCGCAGCATGTTGTTTTCGCTTTGAACAATGAAGAACATCGCCTCTATATGAAGTTTGATTGATTGGTTTTTAGCAGTCAGCTGAAGAGGTTTTAGTAGTTTGTTTATGGAGTGAAACACTCAATTTTTGGAAAGTGTTTTCTTCCTTGGCCCGATTCTTTTGGAAGCTGTGGAAAAACCACATTAATTTTTGCCTCCTGTTGGCCCCCAAATTTTGTAATGCAATGCATTTTTACGTGTTCAATAAATAAAACGGCAATGCATTTTAAAAGTAGCTTTAGAAAGACACTTGTGATGCAACTCATCCAGTAACGTTTTTGCCACAGTTCTCTGTGCTCAAGAAAATCTAAACAAGAGACTTGTTGTTATACTACAGTAAAGGCATTATGTAATTTCTCAGGAAAGAAGAACTAGTTGGTCTGTCAGCTGTAGCCAAAGATTGAGGAGGCCTGACATGTGCTGGAAGCACGGTGTTTCCTCTAAGACTGCATGTACGTGCTTTCAAAGACTATTAGTGAGGCTCTTCTCTTTGTTGTCGTACACCTGCCAAGTGACCTGGCTCTCCCCTTTCTGTGTGACGTCATATCTTTTATCTTTTATCTGCCCTGGGGTTATCAGTGCACGTTGAGTTTTGCAGAATTGGGTTACTTGCTAGCACCCGACACACACATACACACAAATGTCAATGTTAAAGTCAACTTGAACTCAATTTTACCTTTTTTAAGTAATGCATGTTCCAAGTCTTTTTTGTTGTTGTTGCATGATTCCTTAGTGCACATTATTCCAAAGAAAAATCTTGTTTTAACTCTGAAAAGGCAATTTGGCCGACTTCACCTTGGATGGAAAACAATAAAGTTAACCAATAGCTAAGTAACTATTTAGTAATTGTCAATTCAAATTTGTTTGTAGAGGCCTTTTCACAATAAACATTTTCAAGGCAGCTTTACAGAATATAAAGTCCCCCTGTAGTCAGTCAGTCATTTTATTTACATATTTAAATGTTTTTTCTTTGAAATAAACTTCATCCCTTAAAATAGCTTGAATGTAACTCTACACCCTTGCCTCGTTTAGTATGTGCTTTTATGAATATGCAAATTACCCCCGCCTCCACTCACTCACACCAGCTGAGAGATCACACATCGTTGAGGATCTCCCACGATTCTGAACAGACAACTAAACAAAATAACATGTAATTTACTAGAGCTTCTGACAGATGTTAATTGCTGCAGTCTGTTTAAAATGTTTAATGAATGAATCATTAATGAATTATTTAAAAAAAATGGTTTGAATGAGTGATTCAAGACAGCAGTGTTTATATTCAAACTAAAACATTTTATCCCAGTTCTTCTGTGATAATAAGAATATTTGTTACAGAAATAACAGGCCTTCTGTGTGGTTGATAGGACTATTTGTGAAGTTTTGTTTGCTTGTTTCATACTTTTACATGATAACAACTCTCTCTGGCTCAGCGGCAGTGCCAACGGCAACGCATATTTGGATGTTCCGGTGTGATTTTGTATAAGGTTTAATAGACAGGTTTAAAAAACATGGGTGTTTTAACACATGGGTGTTTATCTTTTAACTATTAATTGTGCAGCTCTAAAGGCAGTCCTTCAAAAACCTTGCCAAAAGTTAACTTACAGTAGTAATTTAATGCCAAATAATGCAATACTGTTTACAGCAAACAATAAAAAAAATATATATATATAACGTCAAGACGCTAATGAGTCAAAACTTTAACTGAAGCAATCACATTGCTGTCAAAAAATGGGTGATATAAATTATTATGATCAATAAGTTCAACTCACCAAAATAAGTTAGGCAATTTTCAACTTAAGTTATACAAGATTCAACTTTTTTAAGGCAATTTAATGTCATTTAAGTTGGAATTACTTAAACATCCAAGTTGATTGAACTTAAAAATTTAAGGCAGCAACTTTTTTTACGGTATGTCTTGAGCAATTTGATTGGCCCAGAAATGTGTCACAATATGGAATTGAAACGGGTTGCAAATCAGCTCTGAAACCTCTCAGCTATTCTCAATTCCCTATATTAGATGTTGCCAGCCAGCTATATGCATTGTAACAATAGACCTTATGTGTCTACCGTGAAACTGGGACATCAGCTGTGCGGCTGGATGTGACCGTCGGTAACCTCTTGTGCAGGCTGGGCCTAGTGTTCCTCATGCAAACATACACCTCTTTATAAGAGCACACATCTGTAGTTTTAATGGTGATGTGGGTCTGGCCGGTTTCCTGTGAGGACTCTAGCACTTTTCAGCCTCTTGCTGCCATTCCTGCTACTTAATGGCTCATTTATACAGTTGGTTACGGTGACTGGACAGATTATCACGAATTCAAATGGCAACGTCTGCTGGGAACGTTGATAGTAATCATGATGGTGATACGCAAATCCACGCCTTAGGTTTTCCCTTTTTTACTATAATTTTTTTTCAATATTTGCTGTGGATTGTTTAATAGCACAGAAGGCATTTGAGCTGCTTATTCATGTAGCATCCAGCATCGAGGTTAAGATTCCGGGTAAGAAATGAGATTGTAAACAAATGTCAGTCTTTATAGTTTTTTTTATTGCCTTTTTTGTCTTTGAAGCAAGCGTTGAGTTGAGTGGCCATTTGTTGCTGTTTTTCTTTGTTCATCGTCATCAGTCAAAATGTCCATGTTTGAGTCCGAAGTATTTTAATGAATAAAAGATTGAACATTTTTATCATTTTTTTCATCCGCTTACTTAATCTCTCCAAGACTTTCAACATTGTCCTCAGCTCAGTGGAATGTACTCAGCACCAAGCGCTTGGAGAATACTTACTGTAAAATGACTATATTTAGTCTTTGGGTGTGGGTTTCGTTCTGAGAAGATTTTATCTTCTTTATCTTACAGAATATGTGTTGAAAATTGCCTTTAATGAGGCTTGTTTTATGGTCCCCTTGACTTACAATGCAGAAGGTCACTTCCTTCTGGGAAGCCTAAATATGCATGTCCTTTGATCAGTCTGCTTTGCTGTACATTTATCAAACTCTCTAGATATTTACATATTAGAATTTAGGATTCCGGGCTGTATTTGCACTATAAAAGGGTTATACTCTATTGTGAAAACACTTTAACATTTACAAAATAATTTTTCTGAATTCCTTCCCTAAAATGTAATCAGAAATTGTGCAAATGTCACTTTTTCTTTCCGTTTTACTGTAATATTGGTTTTGATATAACTTCAAATGTTGACCTTTTTTGATCTGGGCTTCATTTTCCAAAAGCATTGTAATCCTAAATGGAGTTGTAGAAACCAATTTGGCACCAAGCTTGGGTGCTTTGTGAAATAAGGCCCTGGTCATTTTATGCAGGTGTATGACAACAGGATTCACTCAAATGTGTTTATATGTGAGAGTGCACTTGTACATCACAATGCAGAAGATTATGTTTGGAAATGTGCCTCCACAATAATCAGAAGGCAAATATTGACATTGGTGGACTTTGCTTAGCTTATTACAGCATCAATATTACCCGGATGTCACCAAAGTTCATATGACCCATGATCCTTTAGAATTCAGGTGCCTTAACTTGAGTCACTTCAAGAATGAGTTGGTTTTGCAGGACCCTGGATGTGTGAATCCATTTGAGTGTTTTTAGGTCAGAAAACACTTGCATGATAAGCAGTATGGGAAACCAATGAATAGATCATTGAATCAATGCTTCAGTCAGGTTAGATTGATAAAGCAGACCTCTGCACTTTGTCTTCCTTTGGGTATGGCACGGAAGCGGAAGGCACGGCGTAGTTTTGCGTTTTTAACAGCCTGTCCGGAATCTTCTGTGGGTCACATCCCCCTTGTGAAATCATCCTGTCGTCAAATGAAGCTCTCTGTGGCCTTGAACCGAGTCTGTCTGGTTACAGCAAGATGAAGAATCAGTGTCTGCTGCTAATAAATAATCTTCCAACATGCCATTAAGCTCGAAATTTCCACCAGCACACAGTCGGGATAGTTTCCCCTGTTTTTATATTCCTTATATTTGCAATATGTCCGTTTTTCTTGTAACATTTAAGGTACAGTTAAAATAAAATGTCACTGTTTTGTCGCCCTCGTATTGTTACAAAACCGGAATCACTTTCTTTTGTTCTTTCATAGAAAATAAAAGGAGAAAAGAAAAGGAGAAAAGACAAAGCTGGTCAGTGTAATGCAATGGCGTAACGGCATTCAAAAGCACCACTTTTTTTTTTTTGACAGGTTTATTAAAGTATATGATTTGTGAATTAATTGTTTTTTTTACTCTATGTTCAATCAATCGGTTCTTTAATTGGACTGATTCTTTTCTCACGTTCACTGACTGTCTGGTTGCAGCGTTTAACATCTTTGCGGAGGTGAAGATTAGAACTGAATAATGACTGAAATTTTTAGCACAAAAAAATATGAGTTAAGAATACTTGGAATATAGCTTACAACTCAAATAGGCCGCTTTTATGATACTTTTACATCCTTTTTTGAAGCTTAAAACCTTTAGTCAACATTCAATATAATTGAAAAGATCAAGATAATCCTTTAAAATCTCATCTTGCTATTTCGGCAGATGTCACATTTGCTTTCCCTAGGGATCTTGACAGCATGCCTGTCTATCTAGGGAACCTTCTCGTCTTAATGTAGACACCAGCGAGAAACTAGCAGGAAGCAGTGGAATGCTCTCTTTAAAAGCCACGAACACCAGGCAAGAATGCTGTGGTATAATTCGATATAATTGTTTGCAGCTCTGTCCTTAAAAGTTGCCAGATTGTGTACAAACATGCAGCATTGACCCAACTCCTCCAGTGGGCACGTGCCATCAAGAGTTGCATAACTTTACTCACACAACTGAGTGTTTTTGTCTGCCTGCATTTTAGTAAATTAAATGATGGTACAATCTGAAGTTCATTATAAGTAATGGTTGCAAAATTAAGACTGTAAGTGCAGTGTGTTCTGTTTTTGCATGTTTAGGCGTGCATATTATTGAAATTCATTGACCCTGCGAGTTTTGGGTGGTGCTGGTTTGGCGTTTTTGTGCACTCAGAGAAGGCCTGTTTACTAACAATGGCGTACTAAGCCCTATCTCTAAACGCTCACCTCGTGGATTTGGTAAAAAGCATGGTTGGCTTTTAATTGGCTGATAGTTGCTACACAAAGGCCCTTTCTCCATTTACACAATGGCCCCTCCTTTCAGTTTCAACTCATCATGGTACATCTGATTTTTTTAGTTGTTTACTTCCTCATTATCTGTCTCAGTTGATCATGTTAACGAAAGTTATAGAGTTAAGTATAGCAGTGATGGCATTGCATCATAACATAAGTTACTTGAATCCATGGTAAATGTATTCCTTTTTAAATTTTCCTCATTGTCACAGTCGGTGACTGCTAAGTGAAATCTCGTGCTGGAATCGAGGATGTTGAAAAGTCGGTTGCTAGCTGCTGAGATGGTTGAATGTGTTCAGACAGAAAGAGATTTTCAGGCCCGATATATCAAGCTAATGAGAGCTGCCCTTGGAGAGGTGGAAGCATGCCCTTACTCTGAGCTTTGGCTTTCACTGTTCAAAGATGGATGATGGTTAAACAGTCACCCAGTCTAACCTCTACAGGGAATGGAAAAGTTCGACTTTTGCTTCAAGCTGCAGGAGGGACCATCATTTGGATTCTGTTAACAGCTCGGACGTTTGTCTGCTGCTTCTTTGAAAAACTGATTGATTACTTTATATTTTTTATTTGGATGTCAAGAGTTTACAGGATATACTTATTGTTTGTTCCTAGTTTTCTTAAGTTTTAATAGTTGTGGCACAAAAATCTAGCTGAGTTCTGAAATTTCAGTAATGTTGTTGTTGTTTGTTGTTGTTTCTTCTTTATAGCCAGATTTAGACCATGGAGTCTTCAGCAGTCTTTTGTTGTGTCAAGATTTCTTGCTTTTTCACAATTTATAGTAATAATTGAGATCAGAACTGTTTGTTTTTATATCATTCATGAATAATTGTATTATTATTTATGCCATTGTTTATTATTATTTACGCATTGTTTTGGTCGCAAAATAGTCGTAAGTGTATTCATATTTAAAAATTAAGATTAAAGTTCTATGTATTTACTGTAGCACTTCCCTTGTGGCTTCCATTTATGAAATTACGTATGTTGCTTTAGTTGTTAACTTGTTTTTTGTTGAATGTGCAGTGATGTAATGGCATTGTTTGCTGCTATTCTTTAAAGACCCACCAAATGGTGGCATTTTTTGGTTAACTCCATAATAAAGTTAACAATATTTATTCCTTTTTTCGGAGCATTCTTGCATTGCATATTGCAATCACACCATAACCTGTTGTAAACTACCTAAAATTGGAGTCCTGCAGCAGCCCTTTGCAAATCTGTCAAGTGTCACAGAAAAAGGTTCACCATCTCGACATGACCACAGTTCTCCAGTTGTCTGTTCACCATTTTGACTGCCTGATCGCCCATCTCGTCTCTTTGGAGTGGCTTTGTGTTTAGTGGGAGGCCAGTCGCTCTTGCACTGACCCGTGCAGGGGGGCCGTAAAACAATCTACCAGTTAAACTTCAAACTCCATGAAATCCTCCTCCCCCTTGATTCTGTCCACACACACATGCACACAAGCCAAAGTCGATGATCTTTTGTTTGAACTAAACCTGAGTGGCTGTGCATAACCTCTGACAGAATCTTAAATATGTTGTCATTTTCAAATGCTCCCATTTTGTATTCATTCTGCTCTTATCTCTCGGTGTCAGCTGTTGTGTTTGTTAGAAATCTTTGCTGGAAGCCATAATATTTTCCCTTTGGATTGGCCAGTGTTTCACTAATTCTTGGGAACGTCTCGTTCTCTGGTTACACAGAAGTGTGGTGTTAGCTTGCGGCCTGTCTCACTCTCACTGATATGCCTGAGCTGGTTTTGTTTGTTCGTTGGCATGGAGACGTTGGCTGTACGACAACTGTCTGCTGTGATTCTGGAATGTGCAACTTTATAATTTGAATTTGAAAACTTTTAGCCTATATAATATTGCAATATATTTGTCTAAAGGTTCATTACTAAGTGGATAAAAAAAATAAAAAATCCACAAAAAAATCATCAGTGCGTTAGTGACACCCAATTTAATTTAAATATGTTTTAGTTCAATTTTTGATTTTGCCCTTCGAACATTGTAATTATATTATAACACAATGTAAGTGTAGAGCTCTGAACATGGTGTCTCTATATTAATATAACTTGTTAATTTGTTGATAGAACAACTAGCAATAAATATCCTGTGTCTTGCTTGAAATTGCAACGGGGCATTATCATAATCAGAAAGAGCTTCATTTGTAGTAACACGTTTTTTTTCCACCATACAAGATATTTTTAAATTATTTTATGCCATTTTTATGCCACAAGTCATCCAGAATCCAACTTGCAGCAAGTAATGTTATAAATGAATTTTCAACACACTCAAATGTATTTTAAGTGTGATTGTTAAACAGCGCCGCGTTACCCCACAAATTATGTGAATTTAAGTAATAAAATATAACTAACAAAGTTCAAGTTCAGGGAGGCAGGAGGCAGGAACCAACAAACGTTAAACAACTTTAACCATAAAATCGATATAAACAACAAAACAAAAGGAGCGGTAACGGCCAACTGCGGCATAATAAAAGCTCTAGAGCTACTCCGTGGGATTCGAGACCAGTGTGCCGCGCTGTCACTCGTTAGCATTCGCTCCACCGACCTTATTCCGCTCCCACGGCTCTTGGCCTCGCACTGCTTCATACCACATTATATAATAATACAACTTTTAATACATTAGCTCATCCATTTCTGCTCGAGTTCTGTCGGATTGCTGTGGAATCCACTGACTGTGAAAGTGAAGATGACAACTCCCATAATCCCACACTCATTCACGGCATCAAGCTACTGCTTTATCGTTTTGAATAAGCAACCTCTAGCAGCAAAACTTACATACTATTCCTTTTAATCCTTATTTTTGTGCTTGTTTGATAATACTGACCACCATGAGCTTGGTAAAGAGCAACATCAAACCCTGCAGCACTCGCTTTCTTGGCACAATGTCGGCCTATCTGTGCTCTATGTTGCGGTGTATGCTCTGCAAAGACTAAATATCCTCTTAAATAGGGGTTAGAGTTACTTTAGCCTCACCGCCACAAGTATTTGTAATGGTAGATATAAGGCTTCCCTATGGCAACGCATTAGTGCCATGAGACTTTATTATAAAATAAAGAGTCTCTTTGCTTTTTTCATGATGCCTTTGAGTCAAGATCTTATTGTTAAAGGTTAAATAAACTGCGTGTCTTTCAATACATAAGTCAGATGTTTATTTCTTGTTCTTTTATGTCATATTCTGTGGGTTGTATCTTTCTCTCTGAATGGAGAAAAGCTTGACTTGTTTGCACTACAAAGCCCATCCAAATTTCCCAAGGGGATGTTCCACAGGGAGAGCAACACATGCTACATCCTGTTCATGTCACGGGGGAAAGAGGGCCCTCTCAACCCTTCAACACGCATGCCGTACAGCTCTGGCAACTACCACAGCCTTGAGACTGACGTCCCTGCCATTTCGGCTGGCTCCCGCAAATTAACGCAAGGCCCTGTAGTGCGGATTGTTCATGCATTCCTCCGGCATGACTCTGACATGCACATTTAAACTGCTACTTCTCTTTGCCTGTTGTAGCCATTCAAATGAAAACCCTTGGATATGTTCGGAATGAAGCACTTGGCTCACTTTATACAGACTATTATATATTGAATGCAGGCCACTGCTTTTTTTTAAAATGCCATGTGAAATTGTTTGCCATTAAATAAAATGGTTTCGATTGTATGATTTTTTTTTTTTCTCTCTCTAGATTTTTATGGTTTAGTTTAGATCTATAACTTTTATAGATCAGATTTTTTTTATCACACCAGAAATTAAAGGTTGACAGCATTGTATTGAGTAATAGTGTATTCTTCTGTGTGTGCACTGTTATATGCTACATATTTTGGAAAAATGTAGTCAAGTTGGTTTTTCCATTCATGAAAATTAGCCAAAACCAGGACTGTGCAGCATACTTGCCATATAGCAGGGGTGTCCAGTCCTGCGCCTGAAGGGCCTTCTTGCTAAGTTTAGCTCCAACATTAATTAAACACAACGTAACCAGCTAATCAAGGCCTTCAGGATTACTAGAAACTTCCAGGCAGGGAGGTGGCTCTCCACAAGCAGGAATGGACATCCCTGCTGTATACTACTGCAGTAATGGTATTGTAGGATGCTGTTCTGAACATATACATTAAGCTGCAGTGGCTCCCGCAGTTCCTATGGGAAAACATTGAAGGCAACAGTCAGAAGTAAACCAATATTTGTCCTACGTCTCACACTTTAGGCATTGATATTAACCAGACGTGATAAATGAAACGTTGGCTAAATCGCCTTATCCCATAATCCTATTGAAACCTCTCACTTGCTTCCAGACACCGTCTGTGCTAATCATAGCACAGGTAGACCAGGAAGAACCTTTTGTTGTATCTGTCTGTATGCCATTTCCTTGTAGTTTTGTTTTACTGAATCATTCAGGAAGTGAATGTGTTCAAGCAGTCTTGATAATATTTAATTAAGAATCCAGGAATTATAGCGACGGGATGAAAAACACTGCTTGACATTCCATACCAAATGTGTAAACCTGTTATTTTCAGTAATATTGATTGAATTCTGCTGCTGAATGTGGTGTTTTATTTGGACATTTGAAAGCCCATAGCACTGAGGTGAAGGGGACACAGGATTCTGAGAGGCCGGGCAGTGTTGATTCAGACTAAACAAACAGGTGTCTGGTCCTGGCTGCCGGTTGAGGCCAACTTGGCTCCAGCTGGGGCTTGACAGAGGAAGTTTCTCATGCCCCTTAGAGCATACAAGGATAAACCAGAGTTGAAGAGCTGATATGCAAGTTTATGTTTGTTGATATGAAATGTTGAGTGTAAGAGAGTGTTAAACTGAGTATTAAACTGCAGTGTTTTATCTGTACACTTTTTTTTTAATGTCTTGTTGCACTGTAAAAAAATTATTTCATGATTTATCACAACTTTTTATCTTTTGTCAAATCAACTTCGATAACTAATGTGTGAAGATAACATACTATTTTGAGTTTCTGTTTATTAAACCATTCTTCTTCATTGTATTAACTCAAATGTTTAATTACAACAAACTCAAAATTGTAAGGTAACAAGGTAACTAACTTGCTTTTTTAAGTTAAACCAAAAATTTTTTTACAGTGTGGTAGGGCTGCTCGATTATGGAAAAAATCATAATCACAATTATTTTGGTCAGTATTGAAATCACGATTATGTAACACGATTATTTCACATGACTTTGAGAATGTGTTGCATTTATTAAAAAAAAAGACACCTTTCAACAATTCTTTAAAAAAAATCGAAATTTGATCATTTATTGTACTTTTTGAAATCTTAAACAGACCTGCAAACTGGCAGGTGAAAGTGGTGAAAAAGGCAGTGCTTTGCTTTGCTTTGACCTTTTGTTTGGGATGTTTCCTCCATGTCATTCTTAAACGACAACCACATTTTCACCACTGCTCATAAAACGAATGCCGTCCATGATTCTAGAACGACCCTTCAACCTCAAAATTCTCTCTCAAATGTACATAATTTGTGCACCAAAATTTATACTCAACTGTAGTTGAGCATGCTTTTACTGTGCACATCGCAGTTCCTCTTCTACTTTTGGATCACTCTAATCCAAAAATGCAAGATGTAATTATAATGTTTACTTAATATAGCTGGCATAACTAGAGATGTTTGTTTTTTGCATTGTGAGATATATAAGCTGGTACCACATAGATGTTTAGGAGCAATTGTGTGTAGGCGAGGTCTTGGGTCTAAGAGACGTGGTCTGGAAGGTCCTTCTTCAGATGTACACATCTCAAGACAAGCAGAATATTCCCTAAAGATCACTGGTTCTGGATTGGTCTAACGGTTGTCTCATGCTCTGGACCAGAGTGGGGATCAAGACCAGAACCTCCAAGACCCAGACTAGACATCTTAAGGACCTGACTGTGTAAACCTTTTACGTTAAGACCCCTTAGTAATATTTGTTAGGGTTCTCCTGGGTCTACTTGTACTTTGACCCAGTCTAAACCTCAATATCTAAACCCAGAGCTACAAGTCCAGGAACCAGACTGCCATTTTAATGAATTTCAATAGAGAAATAAATACTTTATTTTTGAAGCATTTATTTGGGATATTGTGGAAATTTGCACAGTGGCAAATATTGCAGTCATTTGATTGCAGTCTTGTCAAGATCCTATACAATCAGGCCCACACCAAGGCCATGTGTATGTGGTCTTAAGAAGTCTCAGGACCACAAGCTCAATATTTCCTCTCCATTCTGGATGCATTGAGCTGGTGTCATTGAGCTGGTGTCATGTCTGGATCCCAGTCTTCCTCTCTGTCTTCATGGTTTCCTGTCTTCTATCTACTGTGGTGATTAATAGTATTTGGCTTTTTTTTTGGGGATTAAGTTTTTAGTTGTTCCTCAGTTTTACTTTTTCCTCAGAACAGATTGGGCTTAAATTGTCCTTTAATAATGTGTTCTATGTGGTTCCAAATAAATATATGTTGGTGTCTACTTGTTAATTTGTCCCTACTTTGTATATATTGTTGAACGATAGTTGTGGTGTAAGGTAAGAGAACATCTGAGATGAAGTACGGGCCTAGCTTGACAGGATGAAATCAGTGGTTATAATTAGAACCAGCTGATTATCACTGTACCCTATCCTGTTGAGCTTCAACAGTAGCCCTTTTATTCAGCTAAAAGAACAAGGGAACTCGCTTGAAGAAAGAGGCTGTGACCCTCTCTCATAATGTCCAGCCCTGTCCCCACCCTGCCGCCTACCTCTGACTTGCTGTCAATATGTTGTCCTTGTTTTAGATTCCTACTTCCTGTCTGTCGCTGCCTGTCTCACATGTGTAGGATTGTGGGGCTTTTGTGGGGGTTCTCAAAAAGTCCAAATGTGATGCTTGAATTTCAGTGGTGCCAGAATGCAGGCCAAAGCACACAAACTACGGCCCTCACTCTAGCCTCTAGACATGAATCTGTTGAGGGTAACCACTGGCTTGCTGACTCTGCAGTGTTCTGGCTCAGTAGGTCCATCCAGAAGGCCTCCTATCAAAGTTAGGTTCGGGTTTTATGCATGCACGACCACGTAAATCTTTGCAACAGCCTGCCCCCTCCATGACTGCCATGTTCTCTGATGTGTCTGGTTGACCCTTAGCCAGTTTCTTATCATCCACAGTGGCCACCGTCTGGCTTAGGATGGGCCCTCACCCCTCTCTCTCCACCGCAGATCTAGCTGATTAGTTGAGATTTGGAAGTGGATCAACTGGTTAAATAGTTGGAGTTAGATTTGGGGCAGGGGTACATGGTGAATCAGCATGAGTGGAAAAAACAGCAGGTGGGATGTCTGATCTCTTCCTGCAGACTAGGGAGGGGAGAAGTATTCTGGGAATTCCGCCTGCACAGGAGCTGTAGAGGGGTTCAAGTAAAGAAGCCTGCAGCGTATTAGCAGAATAAGAGAGATTAGTCAGTTGTCCAGTTTATAACACCTAAGCTCTGGTCCAAAACCTAGTAAGCTGCCTCACTGTCTACTGGCTGCATACTGTTAACGTTCACTTGTGTGTAGCACTTACGTGCTCTTCTCGTAAAGACACTTGCCTAATACCCAGTTAATACCAGAGCTGTTATCGTATTGCTAAGATAATGGCTATTCTCCAAGCACAAAAACAGAACACACAAACATTGGGTGGGATTTCAATCAATTCTGAAGTATGTTGCTAAGAAAGTGCTGGGCAGTATACTGGTTTATCCAGTATGTATTTTTAAAATACCCCCATACCGTTGCGTAGCTGAAACAATTGCTGCTTTTATTCAACGGCCACAGAGAGTACTATGTTAAGTGGATTGAGTGGGTACGTCTATTAACTGCATACCCTTCTTACTAATGGTTATCTCTTTACCTAGGCTACTGTATAAAGTGGAATGTCGTGGTATTTGTCCTTTTTTTAGATGAATAAATCTAGTGCTGATAAAGTAGTGCTGTACATTGAATCAAATTGCGATGTAGACTAGTGTCTAATTGCTATTTAAATCTAGTGTCTGTGCCGCATTTTCGTCTGCTACACACACGCGCTGAAGCACGCTTGACACTCGAATCATACACAGAAACTCAAAGGTCTTCAAGACAACCCGTCAAAATAAAAGTTCCGTTGAACTTGAAGAAATATGACAGAAATATATTGCTATTGCACAGTACTTCAAGAAATAACAATAATAATAATAATAATAATTTCTGTGTTAACTCAATTATAATAAAAAATATTACTAATTCACATTAGAATGTGCTTCTTAAAACAACATTAAAAATAATACAATTTATCAAAACATTAAGACATAAAAATATAAAGAATATTACACAGGTTTTTTTATGTTTTAAATTAAACCGTAAACTTGCAAAAATTTTTTTTAGATTTTCATTTGATTTTTGAAAGTAAGTTGTTATAATCTATGTACTCCTGACAGTAAAGTAAGCCACTATAAATTTATGGACCATATGAAAATAAAAAAATACTGTGATATACTTTGAAGCTGCCAGAATCTTGAAAAAATACAGTGATACAGATGTTTGGTCATTTAGTAATTTAAACTATAGAAGAAATTTTGAACTACTACATTTTTGTTCTATGGAACTATTTTTTGTATTTCGCAGAACTAAATGAACAGATTATTGATAAACCGGTTCCTTCGACTTTTTCCGCAATGTTGGATGTACATTTTTTTTAACAAGATTATTACAGTTCATTCTGAGATTGCTTTATCCATGAAAGATTCATGACGATGCCATTGTTATGTTGTAATCTTTAAAGCAACTCAAAAAACAGTACTTTTATTCTGTTAGTGAGTTTGAGCCAGGTTTCTGCTTTTTAAGGAGAACTGAAATTCATTGCACTGTTCTAAACCTAGTGAGTCTACAGATAAAGCATATTAATGCTTCATAACCATATTCCCGACATGAAGACCGTTCGGCGAGGTAGGTAACTTTAATTGTGCTAGGACACTTCATTTTAGTTCAATTGTAGACAGCATCACATGTATCCTTCACAGAAAACATAGTCCTAGAATGTTTTACTTTGTGTGTGTGATTTAGAATTTTTATGCTCACAGTATCCCATTGTTGTTACTTTAGCAACATGCTAATGTTAGCAGCTACCTTTGTCGGCAGCAAGACAGTCCACTTGGTTTTGGAACAGAACTTTAGTCACAGGCATGTTGGGTAGTGTGTGCTTGTAAATGTCCGTGTATGGCAGGGTGTTGTTTCTGTGTGTCCAGGTTATGAGTAGGGCCTCAGATAACCACAAGGACCTCTAAAAGGGTAATACCTCACCCGGGGCAGATAACAGAACAATAGCTGGGGGCGGTTTATCATTCTTAGTGAGCAGAAGGTGGGGGCGGTGTTAACACTCCAATGTCATTTGTTTCCCAGCCTTCTGTTTTAGGGGCTGCTTCTAGCCGTCACATTAAAAAGAGATGATTTGTCTTATTGTGTTGGCTAATGTGTGTTTTTTTCTTTAATCAGCTGAGATTAGGGTGTTGTCTGACTCTGTGTGATGGTGGTTGTGTTTGCAGTGGGTTGTGGGTTAAGGGCTGAGGTTTTGCCTCTCATGCCTGGGTGAAGCGTAACGCCCTCTTGTAGCTTGCAGGTGGGCAATGTGCTTCGCGGCCAGCCGCAAGATTCCACTGAGTGGCATATTTGCTGGCATCTGAGCCTCTTTTCATCCCGGCGTAATCGGTAAGGACGGATGGGACAATTTCCTCACCGTGACATGCATAGTGAGCTAGAAATTCCTCTCTCTCTGAATTTCTTTATAGAAAACAATGACATCCTGTGCAGAACAAAGCATTCTGATTCATAATTTTCAGCCCATTCTTTTTGATACTTTTAATCTCTAGCCATTCTTGAATTTGCAATAAATCATGTTCGTCACCAAGATAACGAAACCTTTGCGACATATTTAAATCCTCACAATTCCACAACAATGTGCAATATACCACAACGATTTTATTGTTTTTGTTTGCTAGGCCTTAAAGACCCATGTACGTGATCCGTGAACGTTGCCACGCCTCAGGCTATTCCAATTGTTGAGTCCTGAAAACAGATGCAAATAATGGATTTCCTGTTATTCATTAGCTGCAGTTACATTTTTACTGAAGGTTTTTTATGGAAGGACCAGGAAGGGGGTGACCATTATGAATGTAGGCAAGCTAATGTGCTCCTAATAGTTATTAGAGTCACTGTTTTTTCTGTTAAAAGCCCCAGGTGATCTGGGTCATACAGCCCCCGATGCTAAGAGATGTTTAGATGTTTGTTCATGCACATGATCAGTGAAATACAAAGATCATTGTGGATGGTAATTGAACATCCCGCACTGTCAGAAAGGCCTTGTTGCTAACTCTCTCACTTTTTATTTTTCCACAGTGGCCAGTGCCATGAAACTGAATCCACAGCAAGCTCCGTTATATGTAAGTATCGCAATATTTGTTTGTTTCATTCAGTACTGCACTTTTCATGCTAAAACCCTCATTGAAAGGTTACATCTACTTTATATACATATTTTTATGGTTGTTTTGTGACAAGTATACCATCCTGTCCTAGTCCCTAGTTGATTGAAACTTCTAATGAGAACTTGTTGCTCCAAGTCCTGCTCACATTCTTCCCGTTGGGCTGCATCAGCGTATTTTAGTCTTGATCAGGGGAAAGGGTGCTGGGTAATTATGTTTTTTTTTTTTTTGTGCTGACCTTTTTTAATTAGATTTGCTTAAGCCATAAAGAAGCCCGCATGTCAGCAGGATGTCTGACTGAAGACACCACAATGCTTTCAGGTCATGGTGAGGACCGGATCAGTTCACCACAACAAACCGCACAACTTGAACAAATTGGGCCTTGTAGATTACTCTAGTTGTCGTGCGTTCATGGTAATGTCAACATCCTGCCATCGATGTGACTTTGTTGACTGGTGATATAATTAAACAGGCACATAGGGTCTAAAATTGGCACACCTGCCAAATGAAAGTTATCCAGCTATGACAGACAAAATCAATGAGTTTATTTTGCAATATTTAGATAAGCTTTTCCCCATAAGAAATTAAAATTATTTAGCTTTTTCCTTTCAGTCAATGGTTTGAATGTAAAAAATACTTATTTTTTTCTTTAGAACATTTTTTATATTGTCATTTTTTAATGTAACAGTACAGTTACTCTTATACATCCTTTGTCATGAACTATAAACCACGTCACAGATACTGCTGTATCTTAAGCATGCAGCTGTGTTTGTGTGTTCAGAATGTGTGTGGTTGAAGCTGCACATGTGGTTTTTCCATGTTTAGCAGTTGCAGGTGGCTGGCTTGATGAAGCATTGTACTGTTACTTCTTAGGGCGTCTTGATTAACTCGCGGAAGTCGCAGACGTCCTCAGTTTCTTATTTTAATGTAGATTTTAAGCTGGAAAATAAGATCAAATGAAAACAAAAGTGTAGATAGATCAATTACTGTTTAATTTCAGTGTAAGGAAATGATTGTGTTGGGGAAATGGCATTTAATCTCTGCCTCCCCACTTTTTTCCTCATACTTTTCTGCACACATTTTTATTCCTCTCAAATGTACATTATTATCAGAACTTGACATTAACATCCGCCAAATGGGGGTGGATTTCAGCAGTGGCGTGTAACGCAGTCACTCCTAACAGCCACTTTGGCAGACTGAATTTTATATATAATGCATACATTTATCAATTGTACTAAACTGAGTTATTTTTCTTATTGCACTTAACAGTCAAATACACAAAATAATGTCAAAATACTGGTCTTGGTGAGCATTCACTTAAACAGTCAGTTGTGTTTTAAGTGAACATAAAAAGTTGAGAAAGAAAAAGCATGTTTAACAGTATAATTTATCCGTGCGTCAGGTTTTAAAGTGACAGCAGCCTGCTTCCAAATTAAGATAAAAAAAAATACAGCATCTACTTTCATTATTTCAGTGCTTATTAGCAAGTCCAATTGTTTGCTCTGGTTAAAGCTCTAGTCCTTAGCTATCCTCATTTTGTAGCAATTTCTTTCTGGAAGGTTTCTAAGTTGTAGCTACATGACTTGGCTACAAAAGATGATTTGTATTTGCAAGTTTTTAAGTTTTAGCTACATAGCTATAAAATGGACAAAAGCTATATTAATTTTCAAGATCATTTTTATTGGTAAGTTTCTAAGTTTTAGCTACATGACAACTACCAAACAAACGAAAGCTAGCCTTATTTTATAGCGATTTTCTGTAGAAACCTTGTAAGTTTTCGATAACAGTGTCTTGGTCAGAGCTTTTTGATTATAAGTTAGCAGATGTAGGGGACCGCTACTTTCATGGCTGTTGTAGAAGCTAATGTGAAGGAGCGTTCTCTGTTCAACATATGACCCAGGCTAATTTGCTCTCCTTAATTATAAACAGAGGAATGGCGGTTTTGGGTTTCCAAAGAAGCAAAGACATGTCATGAAACGTAAGCTGCACTTTGAAGTTTGCTTTTGCACTAAGTCTTGGTCTAAACTTGTTCTGCTAAATTTGAGCTAAATGCAAGTAGCTAAAAGATACACGGTGGTCTCTCACTCCCACAGTTCTCTCAGACGAAGCAGCTTACCGAGTGTTGTTTTAAGCACAGGGCGAAAAGGCCAGGCACTCCTCCTTTGGCACATTGACTTGCGAGATCCTGAAATAGACCAACGAACAACCGAAGTATCAAAAGTACTTTGAGAGCCCCCATGAGCCCGCTTCAGGTGCCAGAAATGCTTCCTGAAAAGATGGATCTGATATTCAGCTCAGCCAAAAGATTCTGAGGAAGATAAATTGGATTCTGGGTAATTTTGATGTTTTGCTTAGGAAATCTACTAAGGATTAACACGCTTCAGTCTTAAAATATCTCCAGGGCTGCATGCAGCATTAATGATTTGAAGGATAAAAACAAACAAAAAAAAAAACAAAAAAAAAAACATGAATCTCTAAAACCAAAGTTCTGTGTTTGTGTACTTGTTAAGAGATCAAGTAAACACAAAGATAAAGGATCACACAAAGACCGGTATCATCAAATCTAAATCTCCATGTCTTATGGACACAGTCACCAGGGTGGTCTTTGTTTCATTTGTTTATGCTCTCGCCTTTGGCACTTTTCCTGATCCAGCACCTGCTATCCATATTGGGCCTCCGTGGTCTAAAAGTGGCCCGTGACTGACTTTTACATGTAAGCATTAAAAATAAAAGATATTTACAAACAAAGAATGTTTCTGGTTTCTAATATGTAGATAGCTTCCATCAGTAACATATTTCTAATGCACCATGTATGCGTCATAAACAAAGTGCGGTCAGATTCCTACCCCTTATATGTGTTGCTCAGATCAAAGGGTCACCATAACTGCTTCTCATGCAAGTCAGTCATATGACCTGGCCATAAAAAGCCCTTCCCACACCCTGGAATTCAACCAATAAGGATGCAAGTATGGTTGCACTGATTCAAGAGTTATTGTGATATCATTTGTGGTCTTAATGTCTAACCTTGCTTTACATTTTCACCTGCTTCTCTAGCTACCACAGCATTAGTAATATGACATAAGTTGTGTATTAACAATTTTAGAATTTTGTTAATTTTTGTTAATTTTGTTAGACATATCAGCTGCAATTTTTGCAGACTCTTCTCCAGACTTAGAATGCATAGGAGTTAATCTCACAAAAAGGATTCAGCCGTGTCTCCGATTTACTCCATGGCTGTGATCATCGTCGGCCAAAAAAAGCAGCTGACTGGCATTTGGCAAGGACACCATGTGGCTTTTGCAGCCTGGCCAATGAAAACATCTCTCGCTAGGATGTCCCGCTGCTTGCGTCACGCTCTAAAGGTTCCGTGTGTCAGACACAACTTTGTGGCCTAGCATAGTAGCTACAGTAGGCAAATGCAGTGTGGGAATGCTAGCTTGTTACTTTGGTTTTAGATTGTGTAAACAGTCATTTTGCTTTGACAGACCTGTCAAAGTCATCATGCCTCTCTCTCTCTCTCTCATTTTTTTTTATCTTATGGTAGCTCCACCTTTCACACTCACTCTCATATTCTCATTCACACACATCCAATAAATAAGGGAAGATATATTAAGACAGAATATATAGACTTTCTTGTTTTCATGCCTGGCAATTTGTTGCTGATATCAAGTGTCAGGTGACTGTATTATGAACTACTACTAAAGCTAAATCTGGACAGCTACATCTAGCCAGACTGGGAGTGATATTCCAGTCCAAATGAACCTTTTTGTTTTGGTCCTTTTCCCACCTCTTTTGTCTGTTTCTTTATTTTTACTTTTGTTTTGTGCCCATGCACTACAATTTACTATTTTATGAAATTATTTTGCAACATAACATTTAAATAATTTATTTGTAAATAAATAATGAACATTCTGGCGAAAACTAAAATTAAATAAATAGCTGCATTTAAGTGATTTTAGAAGGTTTGGTTTGGTTTGGTTTGGTTTGTTTTGTTTTGTACATGCACCTTCCTGCCATTTAAATAATAACATGACCTACTATCTATGCGGGGCAAATATAGCCATTGAAAGAACTTGAAAAGGTTGTCAATACCATCTATTAGACGTGACATTTAAATATCTAAAGAGAAAAAAAGGTGTCTTGCACACACACACATACACCCACAACGCATGCTGAACTTTTAACAGTAAAGCTATAATTATGAGGGTGGGGAAAGGCTGATGACTGTTTTTTTTCCCTCAGCATTTGTTGATATGTATATAGGGTGCCGCTCTGCCCCGCTCACTTTGTAATGAAACGCGTCTCTTAATGGACAGGTGTTGATTCTTCCCTGTTGTTTGAGGATCCTCTAATGATGATTTATAGGAGTCGATGCAATGTGTCATGTAATTTTCTGCGCCCACAGGTGATTAAACACTCAGCACTGCTTTAGTCTTTTGAGAGCACATGAGAAGAACTTGCATTTTAGTCTTTGATTGTCACTTTTGTCTTTGAAACAATTGGATTGTTTTTCGGTCTAATAGTTACTGCTAGGGTAAATTCCTTTCAATATTGAAGTATAATGCTTAAAATGCAGTATATAATCTGTTTTCTCTCTTATTCAGGGCGAGTGTCTGTTGACAGTCCAGCTCTGTGAGGAAGAGTGTGTCGAGGATGAAGATGGTGTAGAGTTTTACCTGCTATTTGCCGGCACCACCCAGAGGCACATCTCCAGCACTTCAAAAATCAGCCATGTCACGCTGCAAGCAGTGTGCCCAGGTTAGTGTTCACAACACCAACACTCACAAAACACATTCCACGTTCACTCCGTGTCTACATACAATATTTTATCAATGCTTAATAATTGTTAACTTCTTCCTGGAATCAGACGCCCATTACCTGCTGAGATTGACTAATTTACATTCCAGTCATGCCGAACCTGGTCCAGGCTTTCCTTGGCACGTTGTTGCCTTGTCCAATCATTCACCCTCAAAATTGTCCCAGTTACCACAGGGCGACCTGCAATGAGCACAAGCTTGAGCTGATCTAAATATCCCAGTGCTGCTTCTGAAGATTCATGTAGTGTGTATATAAACAAGGAGTAGCTATTAATGAGCTGACACATTTTTGCTTAATGTAGGAATATGTCGAAAGAGGTGGGAGAAAATATAACAAGGATCTATTAACATATACACTTTTTTTTTTTATTGGTACGAAAATAGACTATAAATTTGATGGAGGGAACTGCTAAACAGATCTGGAATTAATGGATTGAGTATGTAACTCCAGATATTAGTTTACCAAACATTGGCTGCATACAAAATCGCATACTCTCATAAAAGTAGTAGGCACTTCTTTTGAATAAATAATTACTTTGCGACAGTTAAAATGTGCAATCTATATAGTATAAATGTGTAGAGTATGATTGCAATCGGAACAGACCTCATTCCTCATGTTGTCATTGTCATGTGACCCCTACCAGTTGTGTCATCCACAAATGTTCTCCAGTGGCCTCATGGGATAGTAAAATGTTCGTGCACTTTAGAATCTCGCTGGAAGTAATCGGTCATCTGGGTACTTTTTGCCTAATATTTTATGAATATGGCCTGAATAATTCAGACATGTAACTCTTTGTCACCCTCTGTGTATGTATATTTTTGTTTGGCCTTTTGATTTAGATTTTATGAAAAATAAGAAAGGATGCTGGTCATATGTAGGAACCAGTAAGCATCTTTCTAGCAAGCACCCACCACAACCATCCATTAATAAGCACAATCCTTTATTGTGATTAACTGATGACTGAGTTATCTTGTAACCAATAACGTTTAATGAGACATTTGTACTTTTTGGGGAACTGCTAGCATTGCGATCTTATCTCATTGTTAAAAGAAATAAAAACACAATAGCCCTCCATATGTAATTTAGCCAGGATTCAAAGTCAAAAGGGAATGCATTTCAACCGCAGCTCCCAAGTAGTTCCACAGAGGGTCGCAGCAGATATTGTATCATGGAATCCAGCGCAGACGTTTGGCACCAGTTTTGTAATCACTACTCCGTCTGAGCACTTGAAAGCTTTTCAGCAATGCATTAAGAGTGCATGAAGAATGGCCCTAGTATCGTCCGCCTCAGGTGCACTGCAGTTGGTCTGCCAGGATACACTTTCAACCCTCTCTCTCTGCTGGAGGTCTATACTTTTGGTTGATTCCAAACATTTGACTGCTAAGAGGTCTTTATCTGCAAAAATGGCTCAAATGCTTTGAACCCAGATGGATGTCCCACTGAGATGTTTTGGTCAAACAAATGTGGTGCTGGTGAGTGTGAACAGGGTTTTTTTGGCAGTGACAGAAATGTCGCTCGCACATAAACACTGCCCTCGTGATGCGTGTTGTTACAGTGACATCTCATAACTGTCATGAAACAAGACAGGCCTCCTGGCAGCTCTCATAGTGAAGTTTTAATTGTTTATGAATGTTGCTTTTAAAGTTTGTCACCTCTGACTGGCTGTTTCCCTCTTGGAAATGGAAATGAGTAGTGTTAATGCAGGAACATTTCTCAGTAATTATATCCATCTCCGCTCAACCATGGGCACTTAGTCTCCTTTTCGTCTGTTGATATGTGGCTGCCAAAATATTAAGCAAGATCTTTTTTTTTTTTAAATCAGTCTGAAGATGATTTACAGGAGACCTCCCTGTCTGATATAAGATAAATAGCTGTTTGAATTTTGTCATGAGTTAGTTTAGTCATAAATGATTTATTGCTGACAAAGTCATGGAGATTTTAGTGGGTGGTATAAATATTTTTCATAGTCTGTAAACTGCACCAAGAATATTTTAACTGGAATTTAAATTTTCATACATTTTAAAAGTGCGTCATGGTTTGAGTTGTGGCCTAGCAGTGTCATTGAGTCATGGTGCTCGTTCTAGCAAGTTCAAATCCGGCTTCCATTGCTCCCTAATTCTCCACCCATCCCATCCATCCATCCCATCACCTTCATCCATCCATCACTTCCATCCCATCCCATCCATCCCTTCCATCCCATCACTTCCAACCATGTTACACTATTCAACTTAAGTTTAACCGGTGTAATATATTTCTGTTTAATGTTGTTCTTTTTCTCTCATAATAGCTCATGATCGCAGCGAATCAGTGCGTGTCATGCTGTGCCAGGCCAGACCTGGGGGCTCAGTGGACCCTGTGGCCGAGGAATGCTTCCAGTTTGTGCACGACCTCGCCCTGGACATGGCCCAGTTCCTGGTGAACGCGGTTGGAAAGACTGAGGGAGCGTTACTTCTGGACGAGTGTCAGATCCCCCTGAAGGAGTGTGAAAGGTTGGATGACACTCTGGCTCTTGCCCTTAGACATCTGCCTCTACCGGTAGGCTGGAGCGTGCTGGGCACAAACTTGGACACGGGCACTTGCACAGGCTTGGAAATCGGTGAGTAAAACATAGAGAGCTGTAGTAGGCAGCGTCCTAAATGTCATGAAACCACTATTGGTCATTGTTTTGGTATGCACTGCTTAGGTAGCAGCACATATATGGCATGGAAGACTCGACTCACAATTGATTCCAATAGAGATGGGCATTAGCATGTATGTTGCAAAGCTTATCATTGCTGTTCAACATTGAATGCAATACAAGTTTATTTAAAATCATCAATTTTATCATCTCTTTCGCTGTCCTGGTTTAATTTTCTCACCAAGCTAGTCATATTGCATTCTGGGATTGTCTTCTCTGCATAGGATGCATGCTGCCCTAAGTTATGTCTCAATCAGCTCCTTAGTTCAGTAATTAGGGCACTGATCAGTAAATCAGCCATTTTAAGGGCTGTCTCAGTTGCAAAATCATTCCAGTGCACTGAAACATTCGCTCCCTAAAAAGTCCCACAATGCACTGTGAAAATCAGGGAGCTTCAACGCTCACTATGTTCCCTTCTGAAACACGAAACATAAATCATGCGAGCCAGCTCAATACACATGACACATGATATAGATGTTAAAAAAAAAGTTTCTTGAAAATGACTGCTTATGACTTGACTTGACTTTTTTAGCAAGGAGGCAGCTAGAATAGTTTTTTTTTCTTTGACATAATTTACAGTATTAAATAAAATGTTGTTAAACTCTGTATAGTGAAGTTTCGATGCTTAGACCATGGGCACTGTGCCTTCACAGAAGGCCTTCAGTACAGCCATGACCCAGTTTTATTTATTTGTATTATTATTTTTTAAGTTATGTGTTGGTTCAGAATGTTAGTCCATGTTAGCCTTATTCTCCTCCTACTTGTACTCATATCATGTCAGGAACGCTATGTCAGATAATCTAAAAGCAAACATTCCCGCCCTAATAAAGTGCTCTTTTTGGCACGGAGCATTTACACAGCCTATTAAGTCAGGCTGTGGACTCATTTCGGGGCTGACAGAAGATGCATGTGATAAATGGCAGGAACTCTGGTTGTCACTGGCTTAGATTTGTTTCATGTGGATTTGGCAGAAAAGTTCTTGTTAAATGAGCTTCCTGTGTTCTTCCTGCTCTCTGCTACCCATAGCTTTGTGAATAATATTCGGCCAGTGGATCTGCACACTTCTCAAAGAACTGGCCCATGGTTCCACTGACTTAATCAAACTGTTACCAACCTACACAAAAGCAAACATTGCGCATCACAGTCTCTGATTACACAATGTTCAAAAGTTGGGGATCAGTGGGATTTTTTTTCTTCAGAATTTAATACTTTTATTCAAATGCATTAAAATAATCAAGTGACAGTAAAACATTTATTAAAAATTATTTAAAAAATATATTTATCAAAAAATTCTGGAAAAAGTACCATATTTTTCTTGAGCAATTTCTGATCACATGACATTAAACAGAAGTAATGGTCGCTTTTGCTATCACATGAATTAATTACATTTTAAAATGTATTATAATAAACTTTTTATTTTTTTATTGTAATAATATTTCACAAAATGATTGCTTTTTTTTTTGGCTGCTCCCCCTACAGACCATAAGTAACTTTGCAACTACATGTCAACTTATTCTACTAACCTGAACCTAACAATCTACAACAGCCTATTATTACTCTGAGAGTTAGTTGACATGCAAAGTTACTTATAGTTAGTCGAATGTCTAAAGTGGACCATCAAAATAAAATGTAACCATGGTTTTTACTATGTTAATGATTAAATAAGTGCAGCCTTGGTAAAAGATTTTGTTTAAAAAGTTGATCAACCTGAACCTTTTGAGCGGTATGTTTGTGTCACTGGCTGTCAACCATACAGGAACTAAAAGAGGAAATGAAAATAAACTTTCTGTATGGATAATCAACCTGAACAAAGCTAAACAAAAGATTGATAATATATCAGACGAATGCTCAAAGCTGATGCAGTCATAAACTACCAAACGCCTTTGCTTGTCCAGTCATGGTGGAAGTTTTTTTTGCATGGCCACGTATCCTCCTTAGCAGTGATCCACTGGGCAGAAATATGAGCCTGTGTATATTAAGTGTGCTTGAATGAGTGTGTGAATCCGGCCGATGCGTGGATCCAAACAATTGCACAGCGAGGAATCATTCATCAGGGCAGCTGACGCGACAGCAGATTCCCGGCTCTCATGTGACTCCAGCTTGTCCTCTAAATTAGGCACAGTCTGGTTCCATGTAGGAGGTGTTAGTGTGGGCGTGGTGAGACCTGGACAGTAGGCAGCTGGAGATAAGGGCCAACAAAGGCTAAACAGGCTCTGTTATGTCATAATAAGCACAAGCTTATCTCTTATAAACAGCCTTGGTCTTAAATAACTAATTCAATAAAACATCTGAAAGCTCAAGCACATATGCAAGCAAAGTTTAGCTCCCTGAGCAAAAAGGGAGAAGACAATAGCGGAGTTTATCTGGTACCTAAACACATGTTGGCTACATTTTGTATTTCCTGCATATTTAGATTAAGTTGCCGTGGACATTAGATTTATGCCGTATTAAACGAATGAATGTTTCAGAAAAAAAAAAACGAATTCCTGGAGTTGACCTGTCTGTTGAGGGAGATGGCGAGATGTGTAATGACTCCCCAAGCTCTGGCATTTGTTGCAGCTGGCACTGGGCACCTGGACCGGCCCTGAAACCAGAGCTACCCATGGGCATCTTGCCCAGTGCATCAGTGGGCATGTACTGCCAGCAGTCGTTCATAAGTGAAACTAAGCATGTTATATAAAACATAAAAACCCAGTAAGCTAATAAAGACTTTTTTCCACTGTGTAAGATAGCAACTGGGAATTTGCTGGTATTCAGACACGTTGCATGGCACATATTAGATGATATTTATGGAAAATGAGACTTGGATTCTCCCTTAAAGGGATAGTTCACTCAATTCTTTGGCATTGTTCATGTTGTTCCAAACCCGCATGACGTTCGTTCTTCTGTGGAACACAATAGAAGATATTCAAGATGCTTTTCTTTATACAATGAAAGTCAGGGCAAACCAAAACTACATTGGACTCCGTTGACTTTCATTGTATGTACAAAAAAACACTTATATCACTTATATAACACTTATAAAACACAAAATATCATCTTTAGGGTTCCGTAGAAGAAATAAATGCAAACTGGTTTGGAACGACATGAGGGAGCATTTATGATGACTAAATTTTGGGTGGGTGGTATATGTAAATATTTTTCAATGGTCATTTGATTTTGTCTGGAATTTGAATTGTATATACTTTAACAGTGCTTCATAGTCTCAGGCGTTTTGGGGGCCTGAAAACTCTTCCGTTTTTTGTACATTGTTGTCATGTAAATGTACCCTGAGTTGTGACCTAGTGCTCATGCTAGCAACACAAGGTCTAATCCGACTTGCAAAGTTTAAAGTTTTTAAAAGAACACTGTTTATTAAATGCCAAGAAACATAACAAGCTTTGCACATTAGCTTTGTACTTTATTTATTTTTAATTTTTTTGCTTGCTTGTTAATTTGTGAAAATCACAAAGAAAAATCTTGTGTGAGATAGGTCTGGAATGACATGAGGGTGAGTAAAGGATTTCTCTTTAAGATGGGGAAGTTAAACTTCTCCTATTGATTTTCATTTTCATTTCCAAAAACATGCAAATATCCTGTGTATGGTTATAATACTACAGTTAAATAAAACACTATGGTAACGCCAGTGTTTTGAGGCTTGGGGACGACAATATTAACGTAGCACTAGGATACAAGTTAGTTGACACCAGTATTTTCAAAATAATGTCATGTCCACTCTTGTGTCTCCAATCAGACTGTGGAGTGATCCTGATCTGCTGTTCTTTCCAGTGCCACATTACACTTCACCACAGCTTCTTTTTTTGTGTGTGCTCGGGGCTTCAAATTAGTTGTTGGTTCCTCAGTGGGCCGATTAAACGAGGGCAGTCTCATTCTCAGCCTCTCATTAACCAGCAAGAACAATCCTTCCTCTGTCTCTGTTATTTCACAGAGAGCCTCATTCAAGCTCCCTGAACTTTTTAAAACAGCACTCTGTAATCTGTCTTTATGATAAACGCCTTCAAATACGATTGCTTATTTCACTCAGGACCCCTCTCTGGCGGGTTTTTTGTCATTATTGTAAATGATCTATTAAAATGATGTTTGCACAAGTTTGTCAGGACATTCTGTTGACAGAGGTCGAGGGAATTGTGGGGGTGGGTCTTGTTTGAGGGCTTTGCCGGCTCTCATTGGTTCTGAAGTTGCAGGGGGTGGGGCTCATAGCTTTGAAGGCCCAATGAAGTAGTGAGTGTGGCGTTTTCCTGAAGATGCAATATCAGAAATGTGCATTAGATAATAGTGTGTTTTTTAAAGGACAAGGAAGGAGATTGAGTTGGACTCTGTTTTCCTCTCCTGTAGAACCTGGGCCACAAGACACACTTTTGCACTTTGCTGCGAAGCGCGGACTACGCAAAGTAGCACTCTTTCTCCTCCAGCAACCCGGAGGAAGAGAGGCTCTCCGACTTCCCAACAAACAGGGTCGTACGCCGGCCAGGGTCGCACAGAAGAAAGGCCACTCACAGCTCCAGAAGCTGCTCACAGAGTAAGTGTGCAAGACATTTATTTCCTTAACCTGTATTTTTAGCTCATTATAGTTACATTTTTGACTTCAAGGGCCCTCTCCATTGTCAAAGACAATATTCGAAGGCTTCCAAAGATATTCCTAATATGTCTGCTATAATGACAGAGCTGCTCATTTTTGAATGTATTATTCACAGGAATGCCAATGTAATAGAATGATTAAACAATTAATATAATTAAATTCCATAATCCCAACTAAATGTTCTTCATGGTTACTTTAATTTATTTTTTTATTTTTTTACGAATTAATGTACTTTCCAAGTTTGTTATTACAGGGAATTCATTATTTTTATTTTCAATTTATTATTCTACTTGATAAAACATTATAGAGCTTGATGTATATAATTCATCATGTATGTATATAACAGTGTTAATAATACCCCCCCCTCAATTTATATATATATATATATATATATATATATATATATATATATATATATATATATATATATATATATATAATGTATATTAAAATAGAAAACTATTATTTGAAATTGTAATACAATTTCACAATAACTGTTTAATCTGTATTTTTGATCAAAATAAATGCAAGCTTAATGAGCATAATATAGTTATTTTTAAAAACATTAAAATAGTAATGTTTCCAAACTGTTGACCAGTGCTGTCGTGTATGTATGTATGTATGCATGTATGTATATATATATATATATATATATTACATTTGATGCTGTTAAATGCAAGCAGCTGAGTTTATCAAACAAACAGAAAATAGTGTTTAGTGGATGTTGTGACCTTTGAAATGCCTTAAACAAATACAGCTTTATCTCAAATATAAAAAGTTGAGGCGTAAAGGTGAAGTTTGCAAAAATAACTGTTTTTCAAATGGGTGTCCCAAACACACTCCCACTCTTATATTGGTCAGAAAAACTGATCCGTTGAGCTGGTTTGGTTTCTCAAACAGACAAAGAGAGCAATGTTGTACGGAGTCTAATAGATTTATATTATTGAAGCAATGACTTTATCATGAAAATGAGGTGAGATTTAGTGTTGTGTTCTGAAGAAAGGAGGATGTTGAAATGTGGGGGAGATAAGAGCAAAGCACAAGGACAGGCCATGTGGCTCTGAGCTCTTTGTAAACAGTTAAAGCCACATAAGCTTTCTCACTCTTTTTAAAGCAAGCAAACTACAACAGAAACTGGATTCAAACCAACAAGATCCTGTCTGCAGATTTACTCAGTAAAGTACAGTAGCATTACCTGTGTGTGTGTGTGTAACAGAGACGTTTACTCGGATCAGCTTCCCTGAGCCAGTGCTCTTCACAGTCTATGGCTAGCAAGCCTGTGTGGTACCGGTTCCTTACAGTATGTTCCCCAACTTGACTATTCTGAAACAGGGCACCAAGGCAAAGTCTAAAGGATAGAGGAGAGACCAGACTCAGAGCTAGCGTGCATGTGATCCCTGGATTCAAGAGTCTGTTATAGGAGGCTGTTAAGTGCTCTGGTTTAGTGCCTCATTTAAAGCAAGTGTACTGAACCACAGTGCACTCTTAGACATTGCCACAAATCTTTCCATCAAAGATCATGGTATTTCTTTGGTGGTTTCTATAAGATATTTTGATGTGCTTTTCTCATAGCTTTCTTTGAAGTCTGAATTGTAAACTTAATCATGTTATTATATGAATATATAGGGTAACGTGGGGGAACGTTATTAAAATTAGGGGCCGCTAAGACGACACAGTATAATGTGCCCCCCCCCCCCCCCCATAACTTTTGTCAACTATAACACCTTTAGATGTAAGTTTAGCATGTACAGGATGATGATGAATCAGGCAATGTGTTATTATAGGAAATAAATAGAAACATTAGCTAATTTAAAGGGGTAAGGTGGGGCCCCGGGGGCATCTTACCCAATGTTACCTTAATATATTTTTATACACATTGTGATCTTTGTAAAATACATTGTAGTACTTACCTGTTTATGATTGCACCTTTAAAGAGTACAAGGTATTATGCATGATCAACTCTCAATTTCATGCGTTATCATGTTTAATAAAGGAAAATATAATAGTCAATTGTACACTTAAATAACTGTAACCACAGTTACTATACTTACTATAGTAACTTACTATTATACTATGAAGTGTATAAAATGGCATTTTGAATACTTTAAAATTCATAATATTTTTCTTTATATATCTAAATATTATCTCATGATCAGAAACATTGATTAATTTGCTCATTTCAAATTGCAACTAAAAACACATCTGTTTAAAACTGCTTATCATATTTGATCACATGCTCTGCCTCTCTCACTTGTTCTTTTTCTTATTTTTATCTTATACTAGTTTTGAATGTTTTATGTATCTTTGTACGGTGTCCTTGAGTGCCGAGAAAGGCGCCTTGAAATAAAATGTATTATTATTATTATTATGATGTTACCAATTTAACTGAATCGATTAGTCTATAAATATAACAATGACTTGGTGGTAGAAGGGAAACAGCACTTCATTCATTCATTCATTCATTCATTCATTCATTCATTCATTCATTCATTCATTCATTCATTCATTCATTCATTCATTCATTCATTCATTCATTCATTCATTCATTCATTCATTCATTCATTCATTCATCCAGCTCTCTGCTTAAGAGTTCAGCCTTTCATAACATCTGCCATTTGGCTAATGCTCAGTCTGCCTAAAATATTCCTCTCAGGTCCACAAGACCTTAAGAGCTTCTCCTTTTCACTCTGCACTCTTTAGTTTCCTGTGAGTGATGTCACAGGGTTGCTATGGGTACCCTTTTGGACCTTAGATACAGAGCAGATGAAAACAGTCCCTGTTGTTACCCATGTGTCAGGGCCCTCGGGACAATCTGAGCCACTCGCATGCACAAAAACACTAACAGTTGCACATTTTCTCTTTTGAAAGCTCGTAGCTTTGTGGGTCATCTTTTCTTTGTCGATAATAGACTGACATATACGTAAGATTCAGCTGTGTACCCACTTTAAGTCCATTTACAGCTTGTTTGACATGTTAAAACTGCCACCAGGAATTTCACTTTTTTTCAACGTAATTACTCTGTTTTTCCTCTCCCCATGCATAAAAGAAAAAGCAGAACAGGTTTTTACTAGTGAGAATGAGTTTGTTTTTTCATATCTTTGTCTAAAGAAACAATTCAATTCTTGTTGCCCGAGCACACTGAAGCATTATGACAGATGTAAACCTGTTTCAAGTTCAATGTTTAAATGAGTGATCTTTCACACTTGGCGTTCTGTGTTCAATGGGTAACCACAATCAGTATTGTGTATTACTTCCTATCCTCTGTAGGTGTGCTGGGTGTGGCCTTGCTGATTCGATGCCTCGAGACTGGGTGTTCTCAAAGTTTGCTATGTTTGTGTTGGGCAGGGTTGACAACTTGCCTGAGTTGGAGACAAAAACGTCCAAGTGGTGTTACCCAGAAGGCAGAGTTCTGCAACACCACCCCAAGCTAAAAACTTACACCCTGACGCTGGAGGATGTGCCAGGGCGTCTCCCACCTAGCCCTCAATGTGATGTGGAGGAACTCCAACGCCTCATTCAGTCACATCAGAAGGTGAGTCAGTGATTTGAGAGTCCTCCGTGGCAGTAGGTGTGTCTTATTTCCTTGCTCTGCCCCTTTAAGATCACAGTGATATTTCCAGCTGGGTATGATCAGCAGGGTTTGTTTGCTTTTGTGCTAAAACTCTGCAGGAGGTAGCTATCTGTGACTAAAGGAAGTGACTAAATGCAGATCACAGACTAAACCGTCTCTCTCGCTCTCTGTGCACGCACCCTAGCTCGCTTTCTCTGGATGAATGTTTAATGTCAGTTTTAATGAGGACTGTATAAGGCATTCTGCTTTATTTAATAGCTATTTTTTAACTTTGTTTATTCAGGAAGATCCTCTGACACAGCATAAGCCAGCACTGCTGATTCTTAACAGAGACTTAAGTGATAGCACAGAGACTGCTGACTCGCTGGAGCCTGAGCATCAGGAACCCAACTATGAACAAGAAGAAACCTGCCAATCACTTTTGAACAGCTCTGCCATTGAGGATGGATTGTGTCTTCGTCAAAATGGCACTGGAGATCATGTCCAATCGCAGGACTTGGAGGTGGAGCCTGAACTGCCAGCTGTAGGGGATACTGGGAAGGCTTCAGATAAGGTTGACTGTTCGCAGCGGCGGGTAGAAAGCGATTCTGTGACTTTCAGTGCCCCTTCCTGTGGAAATCAGCGGGAGGAAGCTGATATAGAGCTCTGCGTAATCAGTGCCAAGCAGGGGGCTGCTTCACAGTCTGATAAAGGGAACCAAGAAGAACAGGAGACTTGCCAGAGGAGTTCAGAGACTGAAACAGACTATAACGCTCAATCTGGCAACCTTGAGTCCCAAGTCATGGGCCACGCACAATCTCAGGGTCTCCTCCCCACGGAAACTAGTCAGCCTTTACAAAGAGAGGAGGAGAGCGAGGGGAGTACAGATCTTAGTTGGCGAGGGGACTTACCAGAGGAAAGGGAAGGGGAGACGAGTAGCAGCCAGGAAATAGGCTTAATCTCTTCAGCACTTTCTTCCCGTGATCCAGAGGAACACGGTCAGCGCGACGACGAGATTGAATCCAAGCTGCCTACAAAATGCTCAATGAGAACAGATGAAGCTAAACTGGCTTTAATCCAGGTAAATTCAGAGGTTACCTCGTCTGTACGAAACGATGAATCTGTTATTTCTGATGGTGTTGACAAGCCACATGGTACCCTAGAGACAGAGACAGGAAATCTCAGCGAACACACCAAAGGCAACACTGAGTCAGTTTCTGGTTTGGTTGCGGATGACGTTAGCATAAAGCAGAACTCCGTATTTAGCATTTTAGAGGGAGATTTGGTATCGTTAAGTCTTCGGCCAAACATGGCACCAGGACCGGTGCATAAAGTTCGACGAGGACTCTCGCCCGTTCCTGAGACTTCCTCCTATGAAGGTCCAGCTGTGGATCCCTTGTCTGAGACTACAGAAAGTTTTCAACAGCCACCTCAAGTCATACAATCTTCAGAAAATGCATCAGACTGTCAGGAGATTTCGCTAAATGACTCCGCTTCTGACATTAATGCAATAGCAGAGGTTTCCGATGGCATCACTGTGGAGGTTTCATCTTGCCAGATTGAAGGGTCTCTACCCGATGGAAGCAAAGAGGAGGTAACCCTTAATGAGACTGTACTAGACCCTAAGGAGCTCATTGGAGATCCAGAATCAACTGAGGACATTGTTGTCTCAAAGTCAGATGACAAATCAAAACCTTCTGATGAACCTTCTCTGCCAGTTGACTCCGAAGTCTTTATTGCCAGTGATTTACAACAGGATGCGTCTACAATAGTGTCTTCTGAACATTCTGGAGGTGATATAATTGTAGGAACACTGTTCGGAGAAGAGGCATCTGAAACGTGTGTTCAGCCAGACTCTATGTCCAAACTGGTGGAGCAAATTCCTGAGGAATATTCTGCACTTGCCATAAAAGAAAATCAAATTTGTGAGCCAGGGGAACCATCGGTTCTAATGCCCGCTTTGCAAGGGGAACCAGGATTTAAGGATGTTGCTCCAGAGGAACCTCTACAGGAAAAGGAAATTTCACAGGAAAAACTCAGCGATCTCTCTGATCCATCGGAAATCACACACAATGATTGTGCTGAATCCAATGCACAGTTCCAGGTCCCAGAATCCTCCAAGGAGTGTGCGTACACGCCATCAGAACCTACTGTTGAATGTGTGAATGGCCTAGACCCGTCTTGTGCCTCCCTCCTAACAGAAAGCAAAGACAGGAGATCTTCTGAGAGCCCCTTCGCTGATGGAGTAAATATCTCTGCTGTAATTCCCGATGGGGATGAATGTGTTGACATGGCTACAGAAATGAGTGAGACTACTGTCTCTGGGGACAGCCTGTCCTCTCCCATGGACACCGCTAGTGGTTATGCTCTGGAGAGCTCCTCTATGTCTGACCCACTCAATGCCTCATCCTCAACAGCTGAGCTTACTTCCCCTTTGGATATTAATAGTGGATTGGACCAGGATTTGGAACACACTTCCCCAGTGGATTTAGACAATGATTTGTCTGAGGAACCGCAGCATTCAGACACACCTGACAGCCTGAATGGATTACATCAAGATAGTTTAATGAAGCACACTGAAACCCTTCAGCAGCATTCTGAGGAACTGCATGTGGAACAAATGACAGGTAATGCCTTTTTATTTATCACTCTGCTGATGCTGGTATATATTGTCTTTATTTTAGGGTGTCTGATGCTATTAACTCTATTTTTACCATCGTCCTATGTAACGGTTGTTTGGATTGATCTGGAATTTTTTTGCTGCTTCTAAATGAAGATGGTTTTTAATGCCATTTTAATCAAATTGTTCACAGCTAAAGCTAGTTTAGCTTATTTGTGCTATTTTGAAGCTAATTTAATTTTAGCTTCACTGTTTTCCAACATACTTTTGTCTGTGCATGTGAATACAATGGTGTTTGCCTTTCAGATTATTGTGTATTTTATGTGTATGTATATATGTTTTTGATCTATCAGTGGTTTAGGTTTCCATCCGGAAGGGAAAACCCTTCCTTTTCATTCAGGTAAGCGTGTTAATAGGGAGTGTTTGCAAACAACAATGTGTATTTGCAGCACAATGTATCCTGGCAACCTGGTGATGTCATCTCTGTCTCACATCATAGAATGAAAACAGTTGAAAGATTGTCTTGTGAACTTTTTTTTCACAAAGTGGACGCCCAGCTCTTTTCCACATAGATGAGAATTCAGCATTGTTCTACTAATAGCTCATTACTCTGTGTTATTTATATCACACTCATGGAGCTGCTAATCTCAGTTGTAAAGGAGGAATAAGTCACTTCCTTTTATCAAATGCTATATTACTGTAATAATGTATCTCACGATTTGTTAATTTCCAAGTAAACAAATAAACCTACCTACGCAACTGAAATGTTCAGTCCTCTGACATGAAACAGCAGCAGCAGTTAATGAATGACTTATTGATTTTTGGAAGTTTCAGTTAAAAGTCACATGTGAATTTCCCTGGAACTGTGGGTCTTATTCAAATGAAACATTTTGTTGTTTATACATGAAAAATTAGCCCAATCATCTACAGCAAGTTTCTCAAAATGGCAACGTAATCACTTTTAAAACTTAAAATACAAGTTCTTCATCCTTCTCTCTTCCATATTATTATTATTATTATTATTATTCATGTATTTTGCCTCGATTCCGCCTTACAGATGACGTCACTTTAGCAGAGGATGCGGTGGACGGACACCAAGACTCCTTAGCAGACATAGCGAATTCCAAAGTGGTGAGTATTCTTTGGCTATAAATCCTCAACCTGCAATCCAATAAATAAATCAGTAACATTTAGACCTCTTGGTGTGAGTCACTCAACATTTGCTTCCAGCCACCCTGAATTCTCAGTAGCTAAGAAGTTAGGTAGTAGTTTCCCTAAAGGCTCCACTGACTAGAAATTGAGGGATGTATTTAACCTGACCTTCTGTCGTAAATCTGATTTCTACGCCTGGTTGCTGAAAGTCTTCTGACGCAGCTCTGAGTTGGAACTGCTGAACTGTCCCTCATAAGGTCAAACTGGCAGATATGGGAATGCTGCCACCCTGTAGCTCACACTGTCGTTGTGTGTGCGTGCTGTTCTTTTCTCATGGAGGAAAGATGACATCACCCTGAGGCCTGGACACTTTTTTTCCCAGTTGTGTGTCAGAGGGATGATATCAGTGGCGAGAATACTGAGAGGGTGGAAAGCAAAATGTGATGGCTCATTTACGCAGGCCAGCAAGAGTGATAAAGTGAGATGTCTATCTTCAGTCTTTAAAAGCTGCTGATTAGAAGTATCCTCCTCCATATCGCACAGTTGTTTATTTTGTCATCGTCCTGTGGGAATCCATATTGTTTTGGCAGCTTCCTGTCCCTCCCGATTTGTGAGAATTGATTTGAATTGATCTAAAATGAATGTTGAGGAATCCCTTTCAGAATATTTTTTTTTTCCAGCTGATGAACAATAAAAACCTTGACAGCCAATCAGAATCCACCCGACTTTATAAAGCATTTAAAGTGCCATACGACAAACCTGCAGCACACTTTTATAATAAACAACTTTATCATCCGATGGTGTGTGGATGGTATTGTATAGTTATATTTTATAGTTATCATTCTTGGTGTGAATGGGCCTTAAGGCCGGGACGATTTTGAGCGTCGGTTGACTTAGTTTTTTAAGTGTGTTCTGCACCGTTGTCTCTAATCGGACGCCATTGGGTTTGTTGGACTGTTTTAGCATGTTGAATCGGCATTGGGCCATCTGTGAGTGAGAACTCTGATTTGCTGTTAAGTTTAGCGAATGAGTCAGTGCTAGGGCACGAAAGTGATGAAAGGGGGCAAAGAAGTCATAAAGGCACAGACAGAAGGCTGTTACAATTTTACATCATCTTACCTGAGCATTCAAATACACAAATATTTTCATAATAACATGAGCAGACTGGAATGAAGATTGTGTTTGATATTCAAAATAAGCAAGTGCTGCTTTGTTTACAGTTTGTATATCGGCAGTCCTAGTTTCGGCTTCCCTTTTTGAATGACGATTGATACCTGCTGATATAGACAGCTATTTCCTTACACGCAGGCGCAGAACACACGTGCTAGTTGACAGTCGCCTTTAGTCGTTTTGGTGTGTTCAAGCGCAGCTTTTTGGCCGAGATGCAGCTGAGGAGAGGCAACAACACAGTGTGCTTTCGTTTCCGCTAGTTCTTCGACGTCGGCTTTGTGGCCCGGCCTTTAAGCCAATGGAAACTGAAGCACCTCTTTGCTAGCATGTTGCAGCTAGCATTCTTCTTGTTTTGGTTATAGTGGACTCAAGCATTGGAAATGAAATAATTTTTTCTTGCAAGTGACATTGAGTGACAATATGTTTCCATTCAGTCTGACGAGATTTTTCTCTGTAAACAAATTAATGGAGATTCCAAAGTCTTCATTTTTTACACCATTAGCCTACTTTAGCTGCATTTTCTTCCAGTTGTATTTGAATCAAGGCCCTGTTTGAACTAAAAAGTAAGTTATTGATTGTCTGATAATTTTTTACTCCCTCCTGACCTCTCTTGTCAAGGTAGCTTTTTCTGTCCAGGTTGCCACACTGAAAACAGGCTACTGTGATGGATAAAAAAATAAAAAAATAAATAGTAAACTGTATTTAACTAATCATAATTCTAACATCTAACCTTACTTCTCCTACAGGCCTAACATTCTAACACTTGAACAAAATGTACTTTGAGATGCTGGCTAGACAATGTCAAAAATATAAAAGCCTTAAGCAGTTTCATGACATATTGAGTAATCAAATGAACTTCTAACCTCTTCCATTTTTTTTAATGATTCGAGATCTGAATTTGCTCTGCCAGTAACAGGGAGAAATGGGGGCTTGTTTTGCACAGATTGAACCAATCATATTGAAGGAACATGACCAGGAGTAATAAATCAGGTTAATCTTACTGTTGTATAAAAACCTGATGTATTCTTGTTTTTAAGAGAGATTCTCTGAGAAATGCTTGAACTCTCCCGGCCGTGATTAGAGAATTTAAAGGGCATTTTCTGAAGTCTGTCTGGCTATTATTGTTGCGCAGCAAGTTAACAGATTAGTGAGACACTAAAGACCTTATTCCCGAGTGATAGTGTCAAAAGGGGCGAGACTTCATTCAACTCATTGTGAGACTCTTAGGCGGGGTTAGATTGCAGTCAGGTAACTATAATTCTTAAGCATTCTATGCGGTTAGAATAGCTACTCTTAGGCGTCAACCAATGTGGTGAGTGTAATTAAAAGTTACCTGAGTGTAGTTTTTGCAGGTGTCAGGGACATTTCGTTCAACCTAAGTCAGGTGCATAGGGGGAAAATCTACCACTCTACTTTTACACTTATCTGCCGTCTGGCATGCAGACTTGGACTGCATCATGGGGTCGTGGAACTATATTGTCAACATTTGAAAGAAATTACACTCTGGAACATTCTATCTTAAGAGACTCTTGAGATAAGAGCAGGGGTCACATTCACAGAGCATCCTAACTTTGCGCTAGCATGCTAACTTTGCTCCTGCTTGGCAAGATCACAAGAAGCTAGGTTCTTATTAGCGGTGCTTGCAAAGCAGTGTTAAACTTAGCAAACATTTTTGAGATGAATGGTTTGAATCATGTTTGTAGAGATTTTTGTCATTTTAACTTGTCAAACGTAATGCTTCTGTCAGTTAATTTAAAAAGTCTGATTGGAAATAGGATCTGAGATCACTTCTTTCAGCCTAATCGGTTATGCTAATGCTAACAAATGCTAACAAGTTTTTCCACATCAAATAAGCTCAGCCTTTACATATTTTTTTTACATTTGGGGTTAGTTAATTAATTGGTTTGTCATTGCCCTTGCTTCCAACAGTGGGCATCGTGACATCCAAGTTATTTTGAAGAGGCTGAGGTGATTGTATTTAGCGTTATCGTGTTGTCAGTGCTTTATTTTTTTTTACTTGCACCACTGAATCATTCACTGTAAGACCAGGAAAATGCTTTAGCAGCATAAATATATTCAGGTTTTTTTTTCATGTTGACATTAAACAAATTAACAATGATTTATGATGGATGGATAATGGATAATAAGTGGTTTGGTTGTTTTTAGCTTATCCTGTGGTGTCTAGAGTGCTGTGGCTCCCTCTTGTGTTAGGATGCAATATAACTCCTTCCAGATGTGCATTGAGCTGTCTAGTAGTCTACATATGTGTTAGAGAGAGAAGCAAGGGCAACATACTCAGACTGTGGTCTCAATATGCCACCAGAAGCATGAGGGCTGCCTATTCTCTTTCTTTCTTCGGCTCTTTTCATCTGTCCTTGTGCAGCAGGCCAGATGCATTGTGGGAACCCCTCTAAAGGAGTTCCTTTTTCACTAAACATCTAAACCACACAAGCTGCCCCTGGGAAACAGTTTCTTAGTGCGCACACTCACAAACACGCACGCAAACACAAATCCAGTGTGTAGTGCGTTGGAAAAAGGGACAAGGCTGGCTCTCAAGCTTTGGAATGTGAAGTGTAAGAATGGCGTGATGTTGAAGAAAAGCAAAGGGCTGGTGTTGGTGGAGTGGGAGGGTTGAAGACACCAGTGAGGCTGGTCAGGATCCACACACACTCCTTTGTATTGTTCTCGCTCGATTTCTGTGCTTCTGCTCATTCTTTTCAAGTCTTCCTCTTGTGTGTTCTCTCTTTCCCAGCGTTAGTTCGTCCAAAAAGTCATTTACTCAGTCATTAAAAAGTCATTTACCTTTGTTTTAATTCAAACCCATATGTTGTTTGGAGCACAAAAGGAGACATTTTGGTAATTTCATTGCATTTACAAAACTAAACAAAAGCACACAAATGTCTTGTAAAAATGGTCCATATAATGTGAGCACTATATTCTTCTGAAATCACAAGATGGTTTTATGTGACAAACTGACTAATAATCTGAAGTCATGATGTAACGAAGGTAGCAACAGATCTTTTCTTTCATATTAAAACTTACATCCTGTTGAAACGGATTATCTAGAATAAATAAAAAAAGTAGGATAGGGCTTGGTTCAATTAATTTGTTTCTGATTAGATGGAAACATAATGTATGGATGAAAAGATCAATAACATAAATTTATAAAACAGTTTCCGTTTCATGCTAACTTTTTGTTATGTACTGCTAATCTTTTCCTCCAGTGAGCTGTTCATTATTGTGACTGGATCAAGTCATCGAATTTGAGAATACGAGAAGTGGCTTAGTCAGCTTTATGAACGAATCATCCAGACTAATTTTGTGGATTGGATCAGCTGATTCATTTAAAGATCTGACTCAAAGCAATGATTCTGTCATGAATTTTATATCACTGCTGCTTTCATGACCGTCATTATAATCAGCCAAATTTCAGTATACTATTCACATAAAGCTTATCATATGATTTCAGAAGACTCTTGCACTCAACTATTGCAGACTATTGCACTCAACTCATATGGGCCACTTTTATGGTGTGTTTTTGAAAAGAGAATCCAGGGTATTCTTGCATTTCATTGAACAGACATGAGAATGAGTTGATGACAGAATTTCATATTTTTTTGATCAAGCTATTCCTTTAAATCATAGTTTGTGTTTGATGACTGGTCGTGAAACACGGAGATAACATGCGCCGAGATCCCCACAAAGAGCCCTTGTTTCTTCTGTCCCCTCCTCCACTGGATAATCACATGCACACATGCAAACACACAACACACAGTAAAGACTGAACTGACTGCGTCAGGACAACCTACACAGTTAGCTGAATATCTGTTTCTCTTAAGTACAAGTTAGAACGTCACGCTAAACATGGAATAATGTATGAGACTTTAATTGAAGGTGTTTTATTGTCCTCAAGGTGTGTCTGTCTTGTGTGTTTTTGTATAAAATTATATATACACACACTGTGTCACCCTCGTTATACTTAATGGTGGATGGAAACTCCCAAGCAAAAGTGGAAAAACATTGCAATACGGCATGCATGCATTGGGACAATAACAGGCTTCGTTTGTCATAACGCTACCACCCGTTATGAAGTCCGCGGTCTTTAGCAATGCAATATTTTAATATGCATATATATATATATACATATATACACATGATATATGTATATATATATATATATATATATATATATATACACACACACATGTATATGTATGTACACGTGTGTATATGTATATACCATATATATATATATATATACACATGTATACATATAGTGTCTGTATATACACACATCTACACGTATTATATAAACCAATTTTTTTGTTAGATATGATTAATCTCGATTAATCGATTTGACAGCACTAATTTATTTATATTTAGAAATAGTTTTATTTTTTATTTTATTTTTTAATTTAGTAATTTTATGTGATTTTTGTCATTTTCATTTAGTTATTTATATTTAGCTTTATTTCTCTTTTAGATTTAGTAATATTGGTGCTGTTTCAGATACTTTTCTAATTTTCTTTAAAGCTTTTAAACTTAAGTTTTTCATCTAATATTGTTTTCATGGTTATTTTAGCTTGATTTCATTTAATAGTTCTAGTTAATGATAGCAACTCTTAACCTCTGTATATGCATGTGAACTCTTATCTCTGGTATTTTTGCGCTGAATGAACCCAGGCTTACTTCTGATTCTCCAGAAGCCCTAGTTTCATGCACCGCTTCAATTGCATTAAATTCCCAGTGAATCCCTTCAGACCGCAGTCTGACCTCTCATCATTCTCGCCATTTTGAAAGGGTTTCCATGACTCCAGCTTAGTCGGTTGATGGTTCTATACAGATGCAGTGATCGAGGGTCCCTTGCATCCAGTGCAAAGCTAAATGAGATTTACTACACTTTGCACTTGTTTTAATTGCGAACAGTGTCCAAGAGTGTATTATCTTGTCATGACAACCTTTCTTGATAGTGTTTACTTGGATGGAAAAGCCTTATCTTGCTGGGTGGAGCCTGGGAATCTCGCCCCACTGTTCTCCAAACAGTTTGAAGGATGAAATGTTCCTCTGATCAGTGAATGTGTGTTAACCGATCAGAGTTCCACCACACCATGATGCACATTGGTAAAGATGTGAGGCTTTCTGCTCCGAAAATTGAAAAGGATGAGATGAGAGGCATTGAAGGAGCGAAGGGGGAACGGAAAAGAGCAGCTGCGATTGGGTGAGTCTTAAAAACAACAACAGTGGGAGCAGAAGGAAAGCCAGCAACAGAAAAAGAGAGGGAGTGTGCAGAAGGAAAAAGGAAAGAGGGAGGGGAAAAAAAGTGTGTGAAGAATGGAGGGAGGGAGGGAGGGAGGGAGGGAGGGAGGGAGAGTGAGAACGGGGCTGGTTCATGGTGCAGATGTGCAGAGAATTGCTCAGTTTTCCCAAAGCTTGACTGGGAACTCCACAAGTCTCGGGCTTCATGTTGGAATATAACGGGACTTTCTTCTCCTCCTCCACACTTCACCCTTGGAAAAGATGTACGAGCGACACCGGCGAAGGTACAGCCTGTGCGCAAAGGGCGAGAGGTCCGTGGACGTGGTTTTGATTAAGGTACGAAGCAGAAAACAAGTAGTAGTCGTGTTCAAGTTCTTTTCGAAAGTCTGTTAAAAATCATTGTTGTCTGTACATTTTGCAGATTGTCTTGTTGACAGTTGCGTGCGCCGTCACATTGCATTGATTAGGGTTGGATGGGAGCGTTGTTGAGATGCCAGAGGTCTCGCTCCCGTTGAATCGAAGGGGTGTGCGCGCATGAGAGCTGTGGAGTTTCGCTGCTTGGCTTGGGTGGAGTTCAGTTTTGGATGTGGAACGATGAGGCCTGCTTTCCAAATTCAGGCCACTGTTCTCCATTAGCTCTAGGGTTTGATGTTTTGTTCTAGACATTCTGGATTTTGAATTTCGTAACAATTTCGCATTCACATTACAATTTCACAAAGACTTCTCAATCCATATTTCATATTTACAGGTATTTGGATTCGTTCTTTAGTTTTAAAGCAATGTGTAAGTTTCATGGCTACTCTTTAGGGACAAATTGGTCCCAAGAAGTTAGCAAAATTTGACACAACCTCCTTTTGGGGATGTAATCATAATTAATTCCAAGTAAGGAAAAAACATTGGAACCTGTGACCTAAAAGTCCATATTTAGGGACAAAAGTGTCCTCAGAAATTAGCAAAATTTGACACAACCTTCTTTTTGGATAATTTTTCATTAAAAAAATTCTGAAGCTTTATATAAAGCCTTATCTAAAAATGCAAAAGCTTTATAAAAACAATAGAAGTCTCCTCCCTGTCCTATTTTAGATATTGTGTGTGTGGGAACAGTAAGGACTCTCACTGGAATGCTGTCAGTATGTTGGAGGTTGTATATTTAGTGGCTGGTCTGGTACTGTATCAGTGAAGGTCACAGCCAGACACGTAAAGGGCCCTTCCACAGTCTGACCCCTCGATTATTGTCTCTTGATACGTAGATTGGTCCAAGCTTGCTTCGCTGCCTGTTTATCTCCATTCACTTCTTCTGCTTCCTTCTGCTTTCCATCATCTGACATGAGCTGGCAGCTGGTCTGAGAATCATTATGTGGGAAGGCAAGTTAATTAAAAAAAACATCTAATTATAGTAGGTATAAAATATTGTGGAGAACTGCCATGAATAATGATTCCTTCTTAGAAGCAGCATGTATTGCTTACTATTAGGTATGCTCTTTCATATGCTCTCCTTTTATGCTCATCTGATTTTTTTCTCTCTCTTAATTTGATCACTTAGTATTTTTTTTAATTGTTTATTCACATTCACGATACACACTTGCCTGGGTTCTGTATCACTAAATGTGGTGTTTTACAAAATGAGGGATGAGACATAATTTGTCTGTGATAATTGACAACATGCCACGGATTCTGGCCATAGTTGTAGTTTCTCAATTGCTATTTTTAGTGCTTATATCTAGAAAGCAGGGGGGCATATGATTAATAATGCAGATTTATATGTGCTACAGTGTAACTACAGCAGATGACATAAATAGAGCTTGCTGAAATTAAACTAACACTTATTTTACACAATATTTATGCCAGAATGTTTACATTGTAACCATAGACATCTAGTTAAAGAATACTATTTTTGCATTGCCTATAATCTAAATGAATACTACTGCTTTTATAACTTATCTAACATTTTAGTTGTGTGTGTGTGTGTGCGCGCGTGTGTGATTAGTAGTATCGTTGTCACGATACTAGGATTCCAACTTTGATACGATACCTTGAAATTGGATGCCATTTTCGATACCATGGGAAAAACTGCCATATATACCACCATACAGATAATTTGTTTATCTCATATTTTTTGGATAATTTGGGTCATTTTGTTGTATTGGCTTACACATTGCTACATTTACAAAAAAAGGCAAGCAAACAGTTTGAAAAAAAAAAGTAACAAATACACTAATTGCAAACGGTAGCACAAATAAATATACTAGAATAAAGAGACAAAATAAATAAACATATAATAAACACACACACACACACATATATATATATATTAATTAATTTTGAGGTGATTAAATAGTTCACTTAAAGTCTGTGTAAATTGTCTAGACAGCTTGTATTTTTTATGATCAGGCTTCATGGTCTCACCAATTAAATACTTTTTTTCCACCTTAAATCAGCATTATATACCGTTATATTTGCAAGGTGATATATTAATATATGGTCCACGTTAAGCATCTGTGGTGGGAAGTGAAGAGGGGCTGTTAAACCGTTCTTTATGTAAAATACAGGGCCTCAGGTGCCGCTCCAGCACTAAGTGAGGATTGAGAAAGACAGGTTGTCCACGGCCATCTCAAAGAGCACCCGAGGGAGCACTGTCCAATTGACGCAAACCTTTGTTGTAGCATATTCCTTTCAACTGAGACCTCCTTGATATTGAACGAGAAGCCAAATGGCTACTTAACACCTCTTTAAGTCATTTCACAGATGTTTTTTACCCAGAACCCGTCTGAAAATGTGTGCAAGAAACAAATAGAAGAACCATGCAAAATCAGTCGGTAGTACGAAAATCGCACTCTGTGAGACTATTAGCGTCCACTGGTGCCCACTTCCATGTCATAGCCTTTCCTGTCTCCACAGCTCGTCATATCTATGGAATGTGTCCAGAATGTCCAGCTCAGACCACAGTCTGTGGACAGTCTCTCTCTGCACTCAGTGGATTACAGCTCTGTTTCATAAGCCTTTCGGAAGTTCTGTCATCTCTTAATATAGCCCATCTCAACAGTCTCCTTTTCCATGATTAGAACATGGATGTGTTTGGATCAGTGCCAAAGCACTTAAAAGACAATTTGCCACAAATTTCATCTTATACACTACCATTCAAAAGTTTGTGGTTGTGAGATTAATAAATGCAGGTAAGAAAAATACACAGTAAAAACAAGTGAAAAGTATTGCAATTTAAAAGAACTGTTTTCTATTTTAATATGCAAGTTATTCCTGTACTGGCTAAGCTGAATTTTCAGCATCATTACTCATACTTCGGAAATCATTCTAATATGAGGATTTGCTGCTAAAGAATCATTCATTTTCTTTTTATTAATTTTGAATGAATTAAAAACATATTCAGATCATTTGAATTGAAAGTTCAAAAGAACAGCATTTATTTGAAATATAAATCTCATTTTGTAACATTACAAATGTCACATCGCAACTTTAAAAAGTATGTTTTGTATTTTTTTCCACATAAGATTGTAAAATTGTAGGAACAATTCAAAATGTAAGTGTTTTAAAATCATTGTGAATAACCTGGTAATTATGGATAGCCTCATACGTATTTTAAATATATAGTTCTTACCAAAATATTTCCTTTTTTTTTTTTTTTAGAATATGGACCCAAATCATTAACGCTTAGTGTACCTTGTGGTTTTTCACCTTGCAAATGAAAATACATCTGTGAAAATGTGTATTTACATTACTGTCAAAAATCAGCTTAGTATAAAAACCTGCCAGTGCTAGAGAAGGGTTAAAGTTGACAGTTGGCAACAGACTAAAAACTACTCTGATCCCTCAGCAAGCACCCACAACTCTTTACCAGCTGCTTCCAGTTATATTTCCGCTTGAGCTTGGATCGGCAAGGCACGATTACAAACCAATCTCTGCCCGGAATTCCCAGCACTGTTGGCTACAAATCTACTTTTAAAGTTCACCTGCCCACTGTTGTCCTGTTCTAGCCACCCATAATTCCTCAGGGGAAGGAGATTGTTTGGAAAAGGCAATTCTAGGGTAGTTTCCTGTTTGTGTGACACGGGTTCCCATAGGAAGTCAATACCGTCAAAGGGGTCGTGTGTCAGGATAGGTCATGTGAAGGGCGTCAGGATCATGTTTTAGTCAATGCACCTTTTCCATCTCACTCTTGAAGTGTTGAATTTGCCAGTCAATGAAGTGTTGTGGTGTTTTTTGGATTGAACCCCATTATGGCCCCATTTACTCTCCATCAGTGGCGTAAAGAAAACTAAGCCACGTGCCTGGGGAAATGCATGGCGGCTTTTTACAGCCTACATCATGCGCTCGTGCACAACACTCCTTTGTCATAATTCCTTTCCTTTCCTGACCAAACGCACATGTTTTTTCAAACATCGTTCATAAATTCTGCATGTTTTTTTTATTCTTGTGCTTAATTTCCAGTTGTGCATGTAGAAGCCTGACGTCACATTTGCCGAAACGAGCATCGTAAAGCCACTTTGAGCTACTTGATGATTTCACTTCATGTCTGCATTGTTCTGCTATAAATCATCCCCTGCTATGAGCTCTTTGTCCCAGCGCATATTCAAAGCCCCGTTGTGTCCGGCTGCATCTCGAGATTCTCAATGCATGTAAACGCACTCTGAAAGATTGTTTGCGCTAAAAATTGTGTATTGTCTGTATTAATTGTTATACAGGGTGTATTTAAGTGAGATATCCTCGGTTTTTAATGCTAGTCATACTGTGACAAGACTTATATTGATTTGTCTAAGGATTATGCCTGAAAAATCTGTTGCTGAATTAACCAAGATTTAGTAGCTTAAAAATATATATATATATATATTAGTTAGTGTGGCGTAACAAGATTATCTATATCATGCAGATTTGCAAACTGCCTTGTTAGTGAATAATTTAAACTTTTCCCAATTATCTTTAAGTATTTCAGATTTTTTTAAAATATGTTTTTAATAATGCATTGTTATTTTAAATATTGTGTAAAATGTTTAAATCTGTCTAAATTTAACTTTTAAATGTAAAAAAAAAATAAAAAATTGTAAAATTGTCACATAAGATAAATCCAGTCATATCAGTAGCCTTATGGTGGCTGACATGTTGATCATCACTTTTTTCAATAACCCCTATTTTATTGGACACTTTTGCTGAATAAATTAATAATGGCTGACTTATAGATGTATTGGAGCTATGTGGGCCTCCTTGCTTTTGCGATATTGGCCTTTGAAAAGCAAACCCATATTGGTTGACCGATCGGATATATTAACATAGCTGGCCTGACAAATCTGTATTTATGCTTTGTTTATGCCAAGTTATCCTTAAAGCGTGTATCCTGAAAAATAATCAAACCAGTGATGATCAAAGAGCAGGTCTCTGGCTGACCGTTTCTGCCTGTGGCATGTGTTTAGCATTTGGTCAGTGTGAGGCATTACATCTTTCCATTACTGCACATTGGCTCTAAACGCCACATTTGTGGACTGATTTTCACGACTCATTCAGTAATTGGTAGAAACGGTGTCTGGTTGGAAGTGTTTCTCTGTGTGTCTGCTACATCCATTATCATTATTACCAAGCCGTGAAACTGACATAAAATATCAGAGCATATCCAAGCTAACCTTCTGGTTCTCTGCAAATGTGTCCGCATAAACACATTTTTGAGCGTTTGGTAATATACATCCAGATACACACATCCACAAGCCTGCACACTCGAAAACTAGTGTTTAATTGTCTGAAACTGAGTGCTCTATACTTGAGGCTTTTCATTTGCTTTCCCAGTCAAAGGCAAGTTTATCATTCATAATGAAGATTGAAGGATTGGGGACAGTGTGTTTGTATGATTTTGTTTGTCAGATTGAGGTTGATGTCTGTTCTGGGATCAGTAAACAGAACATGCTTGCACGTCTAAGTTCCAGATGGTGTAAGAATCTCGGTGCTGTCTGGATCCTGTCAGAACCTTCTGCGACTGGGAATGACATGTTTTCTTGAACAGCAGTGAAACATTACAGCCCTGTATCACTTTTCTGGATTCCATGATGGCGTGTCTTCATTAAAACAATTGGATATGTGGCCCGACACGTTATGTGGTGGCACTTAGGCAGACAACCAGAGGTTAAATACAGCTTGTGTTATTTACTGATACCATCCACTCATCTTTTCATACCCTTTTAAATAAAAGTGAAAAAAATATATATATATATATGTGTATATATATAGCCAATTGTTTCCTGACAATTAAAACCAATTGGATGAATGTTTGAGTTTTTTTCATTTAGTTGTCTTAGTTTACATTTTTTTTACATGTTTGGTTTGTTTTGGCTTTTTTTATATATTTTTTATTGTCTGTTAAATTTAGTTTTGGGGGGGGACTTTTTGTTTTGTTGATTTGTTGTTTTGGTTTTCCATTTGGTTGTTTTATTCTATTTCAATTGTTTTGTTTTATTTGGGCTTTGGTTTTTTGGGTTAGTTTGTTTGATTTGTTTGTTTTTTGTTCGGTTTACTCTTTTAGGTTTCGTTGATTTAGTTTTTTTCATTTAGTTGTCTGCTCATTTGTTTTATTTTATTTACATTTTTTGTTTTATTTTTACATTTCGTTGTTTTTTCCAGTTTTTGTTTCTGTTTCTCTCCTTGCATCTCTCTCTCTGAGAGTTAAAAGGCTGCAGCTGTTGACGGCTCTATTGAAAAGCCCACACCCCTCTTGCTTGCCACACTAGAGCAGTGTCTGTCCACCAATGACCAAACAAAGGAGGTCTATGACCAGAAGCCACACACACGTGCGTGCACACAGCGGGTACACACTAAGCGTGGGAGTTGAGCGTGTGTCACATGCTTGCGACGGGCAGTGGGTGGGTGTAATCAGTCCTGAATGGAGCCGATGATGGCCATGCAGATGAGCTGCACAGGAAGGGTTTTAAGCTTCTGTTTCCACCACAGGGAGGTTCTTCTTTTTCATGGTCTTTTGATCTTTCTATACTGTGCTACAGCTGGTGTTGTAGCTCTTCTTTGATTACACTATCTTAAAAGTGCCATGGCGTTGCAGTGTTGCTGTTTTTGGATTTATTTATATAATTTTTTATATTATTATTTAAATATTATTTATCTATAATATTTATGTAGTGGATATATAAATACAAATATTTGGCCTATTAACACCATATTCACATTATTATTATTATTATTATTCATCCTTATTACCTAATGCATCTGTATATATCATAATATTGATGCATCAGGTGATAGTAATACCATAGTAGTAATACTAATAATACATAATAGAATAAAGTGTGGAAAATATAGTGTAAAAATGGGCATTAAGATTGATAAATGTCCCATCTTCCCGAAGTCAATTTTTTTTTTAAATGGGATTTTGGTTAAATCACTCGTGATAAAAAAAAAAAATCTGTTACATCTTGAAAAAGGCGGTTGCTAACAAGTGGCTAAATGTGATGACAGAGGCGGTCGAGAACATTAAGCGTTATCACGCCGAACTGGAAAGCTCAGTCCCGTTCACAGCCTTGTTGTGCTTCTAATCACGCTCTTGCAAACTATTCTAACTCAAACTTTTAGGGGAAATGTTTTTATAGATAAAATCTTGGGGCTGTGGTGTAGTTCGTTGCTAGCCTACCTTTAGCTTTTTACTTAGAGCGATTGTATAGGCTTCAAAATTCATAAAAGTTGTGTTAATTTGTGAAAATGATCTTGATGGACAAAATGTGTTGCTATCATAATCTTGTGTTGATCACAATAATATATACAATAAACCAAAAGCCTATGTAAAAATCATATTGGGTTTTTGTTGAGGGGAACCACTGTAATGCTAAGTTCCACGTTGGCCTAAACAATTTACATCATTCCTGCACCACTATTGTATGGTGACCACTTTGTCCTTACAGTAGCCTAAAACTAGCCCTCTATGGCCCGTTCACAGCTGCTCTGTTGAACGTTAGTGGGCCGTGATGTTTAAATGTGGGTCACATTCCTCCAGGTCTGTTTTGAATGCCCCACACATGCCCCCAGAAACCCTTCCTGCCCCAAATCACAGCCTTGAGGGTTTACAACCACATGTAACTCTCTCAGGAGGTAGACGCTCTCACCACTGCTAATATTTCTGTTCACGAGCTGAAGAAAAGCACATTTCTTCATCAAGAAAGTGCATTTTTCTGTGGTTGAAGGAAAATGCTTTAGCCGTCCAAGTCGAAACCATTGACATACTTGTCCTGGTTTTAGGTTGCAGAGGAAACCATCTTTCACCTGATGCATCAGTGCTGTATGTCCTGCTGGATTCTAGCATGATTTTTAGCAGATGATGGATCTTGAGAATATTATGCGTTTGAGAAAATCAATACCTTTAGAAAATCTGCTCTTTTTTTATTATATAAAAAAAAAGTCTTTGTGTTGTCATTTTTTCCAAACGGACAAATGTCATTTCCAACATCTTCAATTAAGTGTTTTGTTTGAATGTGTGATAGAAATGATGGTGGATTTTATTTTATTTTATATATATATATATATTTTGCAATAAAATGGTGGAATCTTTGTCCTGCTAATGCTAATTTCGTAGATAAAATGCAATATAGTCTAAATACACACAATAACATTTTTTTCTTCACCTTTTTGCATACATTTTTCAAATAATTAGGCCTTCAGTTTGATTGGCAATGATGCACAATAAAAACATTTAGTTGACAACAACCTTGATTTTTGTTTCCGTTATGCAGTTATTAATGCAGTTATTAGAGAGAGTAAGTTTATCTGCTCCAAGAACAGCTCTGCTATTACCTCGCTACTGAGAAATGCCATGTAGCTTTAAAATTGCTAAACATTTTACTGACAACACGTTTCTGTGCGAATGTGTGTCCGTATTGTATGTGTGTGCGTTTGAGTGGGAGAAAGAGAGTATGTGCTTCCCGTACATTATACAATTTATTTTTGTGGCAAAAAACATGGAAATAATTTGTGTGGGATATGGTTATTTTGCTGTTGTAGGCTGTAAGGACCTTTTGAAATAACTGGAACTACTATAGCCGCGTGTTTCCCTGAAAATAATTGCACACCTTAGAACATTCGTCAACCAGTCAGATTTCATGTCACTAGTATTTTTTTATAAGTTCAGAATATACAAAATCAGCTGTAAAGATTTCTGATCTGTATATCAAAAGAGTAATTTTTTTGGACATGAAATGACACTCTAAACTGGAATGATTTTCTCATTGCAGATTCACAGAGAGACCGAGACGTTTTATTCAGTTGATGCCAGTCGAGATGCTGGACTTCAGGAGAAGAAATCCACTTCAGTGAGCTCAGGTAACCTACTGGTTTTCAAAAACCCTGAAGTCTTTTGCATTGAATATCAAGTTGGTAAACCAAATGTTCATGGTCTTTGAGGATGTTCCTGTTAGCACCTACATAACTTATGTGGCTTCTAAGCATAAATTTACAGTGAAATACCGCAGAGTTTTACTGAACGTACAGCGTTTGACGTCAACAACTCAACATTGCATCACATAGGTTTAGTTTATGGGTGAAAGTCACATCCAGAACAAAACACAAAAACCTCTTTCATACATCTTCCAGCAGGCTACAAAAGAAAGGATGCCCTCTTTGCTCAGACTGTGTCTGTGTGTGTCCAATCTAAATAGTGCCCACATTGTGTCACATGGGAAACGACATACACATCCTCCAAAGACTAAATGAATGTCTTCCTGTCAATACAAAAGACTCCACTAGTCAAATAAGATCATCTATTTAAGTAATGACCTCAACATCCTGTCTGCGACGATTGCGAGAAGAGATGCAACACAATGGACTGAAATGACTCATTTTTAGACTGTATTTTGATTCAGTTGTATGAGAATTGAGTCTGGTCTGTTTTATTTTCTATTTATTCTTCTTCTGTTGCTATTCAACATTCTCATGTTGTTCCTGATTCTTTCCCCCCCACAGAATTCCCTTTGACCCCCTCACCCGAGAGTGTACGTCACAAAGGGTCAGCGAGCCCCATGCGAGGGTCTGTCAGCGATGGCGATTCTCTCTTTAGCCAGGATTTGGGCGAGGACATAGTTTTTAATAATAAGGTGGGTCCGGATTTGCGTTGTGTTTCCAATATCACCCAATTCTGTTTTTGAAACAGAGTTGCTATTTGTTTTGTTTCTATGTCTCTTTACCAAGCGGAACCCCTCGCCTTTGCCTCTGCCAGATAAAGCGGTTATGTAATACGTCTCATTTTCAGTGGTGATCTTCTCTACACACAACATCTTGCTCCACTGACATCATGTGACGTGAGCAGATCGGTGGGCCAAGGCCATTATTATGACCTCATCCTCAGACATGCTTACTCCTTTTTTTTTTTCACCTCCTCTAAGAGTTTCTCTGTGGATTTCTCCACCCCTTAAAATCCTTGCCTCAATTTGAAGATGTTTAACACAGACTTGGACACTTAAGTGTTGCTTTTAGCAAGTCCCAGATAATAATAGTATTTTTTTGAGAACTGTAATGTTTGGTTTACTTGGTAAATAGATCCCTCAATAGATTCACACAAGTGACATTTCATGTTGGAAGTATTTTTCTCATAGTTGAGGCTCAAAAGCAATAGTTAAATATTTTTTCCACCACCATGTCCCTTTAGTGGCTCTGTAGGTTTGTGACTGATGGCTTCAACAAAGGCATATACTGTTGATTAACAACCTTGTAGCTTTAAATGTTTTTAAGTTGAAGTCCTATTGAGAAAATTAATGGGATTTTTACTTGTGGAACACGACTGTTCCTACCTATTGTAGCTAAGCTAGCAGGCTAATTAGCTATTGGTATGTTAACCTGCCAGGCTAATTGGCTAGCGGTTTGCAATGCTAGCAGTATTCAATGTTAAGTTAGATTGCACACAATGCGAAGATAAAACAAATTCTAATTGAAAAGAGCAATTTATTAGTCAAAACTTGGATGTTTTTGCTTCATTTTGCCAGAAGAGGAAATATTTTAATGCTTATATTGGCTAAAAGTTTATTTTTGGAGGACATTAGCATTAAATGGCCCCCAAACTAGCCTACTTTTTCCTCTTGGAATTGTACATGGAATTTCATGTAGCATGCTTACATTTTCTCTAAGCTCTGAAAGCAGGTAGAGGCACTTCACCTAAGCATGACTTGTGTTCTGGAAGTGTTTTCCCCCCCCCATAGCTCGTAAAGTCAACTATTACGGTACGGTTAGTGTGTAATGTAGCCGCTAGCTCACCACACCCCTCTCCTGGCTGCGGTCTCAGCATGCAAGGAAACTAATGAGCCGCTGTGAATGGAAATGAGTGTCAGGGCTGTGTGTGTTTCTATGTTATGTAAGCTTTATAAGGATGGAAAGAATTCTGAGACTCCATGGGGTTTGCATGGAAAAAATGAGTCTGCTTGTATGTACACTGCAGATGTAAAGGTGGTACGTCATCAACAGTCATTCGCAAAATTCACATACGCTTGTCCTAACCAGGCGCTATGTGTGATTTTCATTACATCAGGTTGGGGAGTTCAACCCACAGTGCAATTTCATTGGTCCAAAATCCCAGTCTTCCTAGCTGTCTGCCAAACATCAAATGTGTTCAGATCGGAAGTGATTTTGTTTTTGCAAACTCTAATTGTTGTCCTCTTTCTCCATCAAAGGGTGAGGACAGCGTCACTCTCACCAGCGGTGTGTCCATGACCTACTCGTCCTCTACAGATGACAGCTCCAGTCTGGGGACCCCTAGCGTCATCCCTCAGGCCAGCACAGAGGCCCCTGCATCAGACACCTGTCAGGAAAATCCCACTTCTCCTGGAGCTTCACCCATCTCTAGAGAAACAGAGGAGGAAGAAAAAAAGGACCGCCTGACCGAGGTCCCGGAGCGGTCTGCCATTTTACGCACCTCCATACGATCCCTGTCTCCTTTTCGCAGGCACAGCTGGGGCCCGGGCAAAAATTCAGCTGGGGAGACCGAGATTAGTCAGCGCAGGTATGAATCTCCACTGCTAAAAATGAAAGTTTTGTGACTTAAACACAGTGTACTTTGGTTTTTACACATACACTAGGATATGGGTGTACAGAATCACGTGATGTGAGTATTGTCATCATGCAGCCCAGGCTGTAGTTTTACAGTCGAAAAAGACAGACATTACAAAAATAATTTTTTGTCAGTCATAACTTTTTACGAGAAATAGCGCAGACAGAACAAATGCCCACTAGAAATATACATTTCTAGTGGGCATTTGTTGAGCGACTGTTTGCTCACGTTGTAATATGGAGTATACATTGAAAGGCTTCACATTCGTCTGTACACATACACAAAGCGTTCATGTCAAAATTGAAGTCACTTTGCGGTATGCAAACAGCAATGTTCTGGTCTTCTTAAAACAGGACATTGGGGTTACGACATATTGAGGGGTTTGAACTATTCTTAAATAGCCAATTGACTTTAGTTTTACATCACAGTCCAGTGTAGTGCAAATTTAGAGAATCCTATCCCTCTTAAACCCTAAAAGGTAGCCATTTGTAATGATGAACATAATGCGATATCTTCTTTTAGATAGTTAAAAGATCTTTTTTGATTGTCCTTCTGTAGTAATGGAAGCTACCTTGTTATTTTACTAGTGGTATGCTAAGCTACCAGGCTAATCGGTTGGCGGGGCATTGAGATAGCAGGCTAATAATGTTCCAAAACATATCGCAGTATCTAGTTCTAGAAAATAAACTGATTAGCCTGCTATCTCAGCTTACCTCTACCTGATAACTTTTGATTTTGGTATTTCAAGCTCTTATTCTAATCAGATGTGTGATATGCGATGCTGGTTGGCTAACCAGTTAGCTAGCATGCTAAATGAAATAACTAGAACGACAAATGTGTAATTTGACTACCGGTATTTAGCTTCTGTTATCTGATATATAGTTTAGAAGACATAAACTGTCAGAACTATCATGATGTATAATATAAAAAAGAGAGAGACTACATTTTAAATGCATATATTTGGTAAAGGTTTTACATTTAACACAGCAAGATGCCTGGTATTTATATTTCCTGTAAAACATCTGATAACATTATTACAGCATTATGGAAACACAAGCCCAATATGTCGCCTACTTCTGCCTCATCATTCATTGTATTTGTATCCATCTTTATAATGCTATCAGATATACTGTAGCATACACTTTACACTTGAGTTTACGTTTGCAGTTGCTCAGTTTTGTTTTTTTGTCCCATCATCTTCGCATTAGTTTTGCTTTGTGTACAGCTCTCCCCTGAGTCATTGGCAGTCTGTATGTGAATGTGTTTTTTGTGTTTATGAAGGGAAATCCCAGAAGTGTGAGGGCTCTTTCCTCTGTGGGCTTTGTAAGCAGGCAGATGTTCTGTGAGAAAGAAAGAGCTGTATTTAGGTCACACAAGACTTGTTCCTGCCAATGATAAAACAGATGACCTCTAATACTCAGAAAGACAGAAAAGAGGAACATCATGGTTGTTAACATTATGGTTGTGTTTCTTTTCATGCTGAAGAGAACTCAATATGTAATTTTTTTCTGAAATTAACTATTAATTTATATCAAATAAATATTTTTTTTTTGTTAATTTTTTTGTTTATTGACTTAAAAATAAGTAAAATTATTTTCCTGGAACCTTTGTTGTGTTTATTTATATATATATATGAATTATATTTTATACAAATATAGTTGTTCGTATAAAATACAATAAACATTATGTATATTTTAAACCAAAAAAGACTGCAAAACCATATTCATTTTATTAGATTGACTATTTTATTATTCATTTATTATATTGACCCAAATTACAACATAAAAATTCATATTTTAGAAAGTATCAATATTTATAATACATTTGTATATAATTATTAATCCATTAAATATGTATACTTTCTATCAGAATTTATAATTATTATTAGAATAATTATAAGTTATTGGTATGAATGAGTGAATGAATGGGTGAATGTGAGGCAATATGTAAAGAGCTTTGGTGGCCATTGGGTCTATGAAAGCACTATATAAATGCAGTCCATTTGCCATATGTATATTTTAATGTTTTTACTCTTGTTTAATCATCATTCTAGTAAACATTCCTAGGGCTGTCAATCATCTCATCCACTCTTCATATTCATTTTTGTTTCATTATTTCTGTCTATCCATCTTCTCATAATTTTCATCCATCACTTTTTCCAGTTCGTCAGGAGGTGAAGTGGAGCGCAGGTCTGCAGGCCATAGGAGAAGGTACCATCATCCATTTTAACTCTTTCCGCTCAGGGGCCCTATCAAACTGTTTCTGAATGGTCCATGGAAATATTTAAAATGCTATATTGTGGTGTGTTCACCATATGCTGTGGGAAAACTGTCACTAACTGATCTCATCAAAACATCCCATGAATCTCTTTGAAGTTAAACACGTTTAGTTTACAGTGTCAGAACATTAACCTTGTTTCCGCCATGGAATAAAAAAAGGTAATTGCCTATTATAAACTCATAATTCAGACTTTTTTTCTCTCACAATTGCAGGTCTATAACTCTGGAATTTAATTTATTTCTCACAAATCTGAGTTTATATCTTGGAATTCTGAGCTTATACCTAAACAAAACAAAACATCAGAATTGTGAGATATAAACTTGAAATTTCTGGAAATAAAGTCATAATTGCAAGTAATAACTCGCAATCATGAGAAAAAAATATATAGTTGCGAGTTATAGATTTGGAATTGCATGAAATAGTCATAATTGCAACATAATTGCGAGTTTATATCACATAATTCTGCAAGAAAAAAGTATTGAGATTAAAAAGTCTTTGGTAAAGAGTTTAAAATATAAAAAAGAGATTAAAAAGTCGCAATTACTTTTAACTTTTTATTTTATTTTTAGTTTCCTTGCCAACTATCTGAAATAAAATAATTAAAAATATATAATTTATTTCAACTAATAAAAATGATTTTTATGGTTTTAGTTAACTATAATAACCCGGCACAATGTAGCATACAAGAAAGTTACATAATGTTAAATGTTCAAGGGCCTCTTTTAGATCTGGTCTTTGTACTAACAAGTTTCTCTTTTGTCTTTCTATCCATCCATCCTTCCATCCTCCTTTCATGTGCTTAACTATGAAGCATGAGCTGGTGTCCTTCGGTTGTCCTGCACACAGAAAATGACGAAATAAATGAAAGAAGGTAAAAAAAGAGGAAGTGTCTAAAATCTTTAAAGAACTTCTTGGGTAATGGTTACGGCATGAATTGCAGTATGAATGCACAAATGGTGTGTTGTATAAAGACGGAGGTGTACGTGGATGGCGTATTGTGTGTTTCGTGTGTTAGTCTACTTCCTTTCTATGGTTTAGTCTTCACTCCTCTCCGGACAAACATCTGAGACCACAAACACTCTTGCAGTCACTTCCGTTTACTTCATTGTCTAAGACAGAAACTAACCGGCTACTCATGAATCCGTTTAGCCGAACAATAGATTAAATTACAGCATCACAGCAGATATTTACTAATGTCAACAATGACTAACATATTGATCTGGATCTCAGAACCTGATGAGAGGTGAGATGTTTTTACTTCTATCTTACCACATTGTCACTTTCCTGATAGAAAGAATTTCAGAACACATCGCAGTCAACATTAAGTTGCTTTCTGAACAATTAGCTTAAACTAAATTTAAAACATTTTATGTTTTTTAGCATGTAGTTTAGATCTTGTACATACAGTGGTCCAAAAAACTACTGGAATACTTACACTGCACTTTAAATGATTGAATTTCATTGCATTCAATGTGGCATCTGCAGACAAATTAAGTAACTTTCCCTCAAATTCACACTGGTCTCCAAGCAGAACAACCACAGATATAGTCCATTGTATTAGCTATGCACATGACACACTAATGTTTGACAATGAGGAAGTGTCAAAATATATGTAGTCTTAATTTTAACTGTACGTTATACAGTATGCTGTTTTTATCATTTAAAACTCAACAAATAACCTTTATTTGAAGTGATTGGCTTGCGCTCTAAATATATGCAATTTGGTTTGTTGGGCTTGTTGTATAGCGTGCGTCAGTGGATTATCATTCATTCGCCATGGCCAGCTTTCACAGACTGAGGTCAAGCTTTTATTGTCATCATTTGCTAGTTGACTTAAGCTTGTTTTTTTGTGCATGTGAATCTCAATGAGTTTGTGTCTTGCAGTATATTGTGTGTTTAAATGTCACCCACAAGAAGGTAAAATATCTTGGGTGATTCAGTGTGTACTATGGGGTTATTATTGTTGCAATATTCCAAATAAATAGATTCATATTCACAAATAAATAAAATGAAATTTGCTAATAAATAAAATATCTACAAATGTATTATAATTTTACAAACACAACTCTGCCGGGCATTTATTTGTGAACCGCTTTCTGAGCATTTGTAAATCGCTGCACACATTTGTGAATCTGTTCCTGTGCATTTGTAAATCCCCTCACTCATCTGTGGATTTTGAAACACTTCTAGTCTCGACGTGCAGACAAATCCACAAATAAGTGGACTCCACCCACCGTGTACTCAAGCCAATCGGATTACGGCCACATCGAGCCACATCGCTTTAACCAATCACGTTTGGCTTTACACTGGGCGATCTTGCTCTGAAATAACTGCTCATGCATATGCTCAAATAGGAAGTGTACGCGTAAAGGCCCATACAATTTCTACAGCAAAATATGTTTAAAGTTTGGATTTTGTTAGAATTACACCATTAGACTGCTTGTCAAGCCAAGCCACAATTTGTTTGAGCCTTGAAAAAAGCCAGAGAAACAGCACTTTACATCTCTGTTATGGGAACAACGCGTTATGGACGTGTCACGTTATTCAAGATAGAACAGAAAAGCATCAAGTAGCTGACTAATGAATAACTGGGTTCAACCCATAAATAGCTACACTATTTAAACTGCTACACAGAGTTTTTAATTTGCATTGCAAGATTTTTATTTGCAGCATCGACCCCAGTATACACGCTGATGCTGAGGCTCGTACTGTTACATATTGGGTGGTCATTTGGGCTCATATTTGGTATTCTACATGACATTTATTTATGTCCTATTGCTATTTGTCACCACGATTGTGCTTTAAAAGGCAAAATCGTATGTTCTGTAATTTCATGCATCGTGTCTACCCCGTGCGAGGCTATCTACACTGGGCAAAGCGAATGTGCAAAAACATTTGTCCTAATTGCGTGATGTAGCCGCTACATCAGAAGAAGTGCGGGCATCCGTTTACTATCAATGAATGCCCTGCATCCAGTACACTATCATAAAATATGGTTTTTCAAGTAACCAGCACTAGTCAATAAGTAGGCTACGATCAGAGCCGTTAAGAGTATGATTATCCAGACATGTCTGCAGCTAAGCAGACGTCACATAGGGAATATGTGTTAACATTTCAAACATGCTAGTTTTACATTATTTGAAACTACTACGGCAGCAGTGAATAGACAGTGCCTATTTGCTTTTGACGCGCTGTCGCGCCTCTTGCCGGTGTAGAGACTGTTCATGATGCTCGGGATCTCTGATTATCATAATTCCCTGAGTGTATCCTGATGGAATTATAAAGAGGCCTTAAACAACAACATTCTTTTGAAAGAGTGTTTTTACCACACAAGCAGTTCAGCACTACTACTGCTCCTTTCAAGGATGCAAGAATTAGTTCCCGCCCCGAGTGTAAAGCCAAACGTGATTGGTTGAAGCGATAACGTGCAACGATTGGCCAGCTCGATGTGGCCGTTATTTGATTGGCTTGAGTACATGGTGGGTGGAGTCCACTTATTTGTGGATTTGTATGCACGTCGATGCTAGCAGTGTTTAAAAATCCACAAATACTTGAGGGGATTTACAAATGCACAGGAACCGATTCACAAATGTGTGCAGCGATTTACAAATGCACAAAGCGGTTCACAAATAAATATTTTATTTAATTGCAAATCTCATTTTATTTATTTGTGAATTTTATAATTTTTTGTGAAACTCTTTACATTTATTTGTGGATATTAATCTATTTATTTGTGAATTCGATACATTTTTGTGAATCTCTTTACATTTATTTGTGAATATTAGTCTATTTATTTGGAATATTGCAACAATAATAACCCCATAGTACAGGTGGTCACCATCTCACCTTTTTAAAATCTCTCATCCTCAAAGACATTCAGGCATAATCACATTTTTATTTCCACAGTTACAGCCTGGAAGGACTTGCAGCAGAGAAGGAAGGAAGGAAAAGTCTGATCCAGAACGTAGGGGAGGCTAGCCAGGAACCAAACTGTCCGTCAAAGCTGGACAGAGAAGAGAGAGGCTCGCTGGTGTCCCTAACTGAAGAGGAGCACGAATCAGACCTGGGCGACTGCAGCAGTTTAGACAGTCAGGTAAAATACCATTTAAGAATGGATAGGTCCAGCGTTGAAACCTGATTGGTAGTGCAATATTCATAGACAAAAAGCCAATATATGCACCTGTGACCATACATCAAATTAATTTTATATTAATGTGACAAAATCTATTAAAACTATATTACTTGAACAATTTAAATGAATATTTATCCAAAGCGACTTACATTTAAGGAATACACCTAGCGATTCATCATAAAGAGGCAATAAACATGAGAAGTGCTAGTATTACAAAGTTTCTACCATCGCTCAGGATAGTACAAGCTAGAATATGGAGGAAAATTATGAGAGCATAGATAAAGTGATATAATGAAGTAGATGTTACTGTGATGGTACCGCAAGGCGCCTCGCTTACTGACCACAGGTTCCTGGAGGGCAAGTAAACTCGTAAGAGAGAGTGGAGATAGGAGGTGTGGAGCCTGTGGCCATCATGTAGGTATGCACCAATGTCTTGCACTTTATGCAAGCTGCTACCGGAAGCCAGTGCAGAGAGATAAACAGCGGCGTGACATGGGCCCTTAGTTTCGGTGAAGACCAGTCGAGCCACTGCGTTCTGAATAATTTGAAGTGGTTTGATTGTACATGAAGGATGTTGCAATAGTCCAGCCTAGAAATGACAAAGGCCTAGACGAGAAATTGCATGCTCAGTTAGGAATGGTCTGATCTTCCTGATGCTGTACAGTCCAAACATGCATGATGCACCTACGTGCTGTTGTAGCAATGTGGTCTTCGAAGGTCACCTAGCCATCCAAGATTCCTGGCCGAACTCGATGGGATTATTGTTGCTGAACCTAGCTGGACGATGAAATTGTGCTGTAATGATGAAGTGGCTGGGAAGACGAGTGGCTGGGAAGACGAGAAGTTTTGTCTTTGCTAAGTTGAGTTGTGTGTGTTTGCATGTTCTTTCATCCATTTCATCCAAAATGTCCACCAGGCAGTCTGAGGTCTGTGCAGCTACCATGGGATCGTCTGGTTGAAATGAAAAGTAGAGCTCTGTGTCATAAGCAATGGTAGAAGTAACCTGTATAATGGGTCCCAGTAATGTAGTGTAGAGAAGAAGAGGGGTCCAAGAACTGAACCCTGAGGTACCCCGGTCTCATTTGATGTATTTTGGATTCCAAAGACCTACCTGTAAAACAAGATTCAAACCAGCAAAATGGAGTTCCAGTAATGCCCAGTGATGAGAGGGTGGACACAAGGATCCGATGATTAAGTGTCAAAAGCTGCAGATAGATCTAGTCAAGTCACATTTATATATATAGTGCTTTTTACAGTACAGATTGTTTCAAAGCAGCTTTACAGAGATAACAGGAAAATAATGCGACAAAGTTTGCTTCCAGAATAAAATAGCATCACAGTCCAGCTTAAGTGAGCTGAGTGATGTTTAATTTTTGTTGTAAAAAAGTTATTAATTTAGTTAATTTATATATGGCCGCTGTGGAGAAAACCGTGATGTCGTCGTCCAGCTCAGTTCTCATATGATGGTGTCAGTACAGGCAGATCAATATTATTGTTGAATATTAAATTAAATGTTAAATTTAATGTCCCCAACTAAGCAAGCCAAAAGCCAATGGCAACAAAGTTGAAAAAAAGGCGACAGTGGCAAGGAACCAAAACTCCATCAGGTGTCAGAATGGAGAAAAAAACTTTGGGAGAAACCAGGCTCAGTCGGGGGGCCAGTTCTCCTCTGGCCAACACTCAGGCAGCATAGGTCAGATTGGATTGGAACAATCAGAATATTATCCAATTCCATCTGGTTGGAAGATCGGAGTCATCATGCCGGTATGTAGATGGGTTTGTTGAGGATCATTGCCGATGGTTGTCGTGTCGATGATGCCTTCACAGTCTAGTTGACACAACCTCTGCTGACACTTCAGGGATGCGTTGTGGTCGTGTCTAGGCGCAGGTCCTCCATCTAATATGGATATGGCCCGGATCCGGCTGACTACATCATGCATTGTGGTCGTGTCTAGGTGCAGGTCCACCATCTGATCTGGATACGGCTATCCAGCTGATTACAGTACATCTTGGAATAAGCAGAAAGCTTTCTTCCAAAATTCTTCTTTTGATCTAACGAGTACATCGGGTGTTATAGGAAGTGTTCCCGGTTCCGGTTGACCAAATTTATGCAGCTTAATAATCATTTAACTGATTTGAATAAAAGGAATGTATAATTTTATATGTGTATGCCAGGTTAAAGAGATGTATTTTTAGTCTAGATTTAAACTAACACATTCTTTCCTTCCCGGACAAAGTTAGGGAGACTGTTCCAGAGTTTAGGTGCTAAATAGGAAAAAGAATCTACCGCCAGCAGTCGATTTTGATATAGGTCAACTGGCCAGAATTTTGAGATTGCAATAGACGTGAAAGACTATAATGGGTTAAGAGCTCGCTCAAGTACTGGGGAGCTAAACCATTTAGTGCTTTGTAAGTAATCAACAATATTTTTAAAATGTATACGATGTTTAATAGGGAGCTAGGAGAATTGATGATTTGGAATTAGCTCTTGCAATCCATAGAGATTCAATAACCGACAGCAAGGCTCGTTTGAGACATGTTTAAAACATAATTGGTTATAGTCCAACTTTTTGTTCTGTGAAAGGAAAGATGAAACCTTATACCAATAGATATTGTGTATATATATATATATTTTTTAAATAAGTTAATTTAAAACCACTAACTATATTACTTTGTAGAATTGTATTTATTTATATTTTAATATTTTATCTTAATATTATATTATTATTGATATAATATATTATTTTAATTTATATTAATTTTATAAATGTATTATTGAAACCATTTAAACTATATTACTTGATTTATTGTTGATATGTTTATGACCACAATACATTTCCATAAAATTTTGTAGTAATAATTTTATTGCATTTAATTACATTGACTCATTTGTCATGTACGCTGCTTTCAGAAGTCCATCCATTCTGGACGAAGATGTGTCCCACCTTCACAACCCATTCTCACCAAGTCTGTCTCCATGTTGGCCATCAGTCAGAAAGACCTGGATGGTGAGTTTAAACACCCTCTCTGGTTTTCTATTCTGCGTTTTACTGTGCCACTCTGAGCTCTGCAATGCAAAAACGTATTTTATGTTTAAGAAGATATTTAAATAAAGCATATAAATAAGCTTAGATCAGATGTTGCAGAGTTCAGACAGTTTCTTTTCTCTGCTGACCTCTTTTCATGCCTTTGTGGTAAGAGAAGGAGTGGATACATTCAGTCATACATGATCACACACTGACCACTCACTTCCTGCCAGTCATAATCTAACTCCCTGATTTCGTGTCCTGGGATTTTTATACTACAAAATAAAAGTCCTTTATCAACTGGGATTGTTGGTATTCTTCAACTCATCAGATTTGGACCTGCCGTGGTTCCCTTTCACTGTGGTGTCTCTTTAAGGGAGTGGACATTTACTGCCAGTGTATTAGCACCCAATTTTATTATAACGCCTGCTCTGATCTTTTTTGCCCATGTGATCATGGAACCCACCAGCGATCGGACGGCCACGACCCAAGCGGCGAATCTCCTTCTCCTTCAGCATCTCGCCCATGCTCCCCAAATCTAAAACTCTCTTTTCTATTGGCTCTTCATCCAGTGATGAGGAGGAGGCAGTCAGTAAGTAAAAGACTATCCCACAATGCCTGGCGTGGCCTCTGCCCGACCCCTGCTTAATGTGAAGTGTGCCCCCTACTTCCCTTGTGTCACTAAGTTATTGATCAGACTGGCCCTTTGAATTATTTTCTAAAACACCTATTCAATATTTATTTATTTATTTATTTATTTCAATTGTCCCATGTGTTGAGTGAATCACTTCCATGACAGTGTTGAGTTATTGATCTGCCTACATTTTTTTATCTAGCCGGATTTATCTAACCTATGGGTTATAATTTTTTTTATGAAATTAACACTGAGTGACTGGAGTGCCAAAATAAGAATTTTTTTTATTTTTTTTTAATTCTCTACGCAATAACTTAATGAACTTTGTGTATAATGTGCATGTTGTCTGGTGGTGATGCATTTATTGCACCTTTATGTCACTTTTTGATCAAAGCTTTGAAGAGAATCTGAGCAGGTTAAAGTTAGTTATGTTGTTGTCAAGTTTATAACTAGCTTTCTGAATTCTAATACATCAGGTTTACTGGCACAGATATTTAAGGTTCATCACCCCCTTGAGTACTGTGGTTTGTTACCGCCGCAGTAACACATCTACGCTCATCAAGTATGTGCAGCGGAAGCGCTTGCTTGCGATGCATTTGCCAAGAATCCTTCATAGTGCCTCATCTGATAGAAAAATGGTATTTTAGTAAGCACATACTTTTACTCAAGTCATTCCTGCGGATTATTGGACGGATGTCACGGATAGCGGGTCTCCCAAATGAGACATTGCCACGTCTGTATAGTTTCTTTCCATTGGCTCCATCTCTCGCCATGTCTTTCAAAGTCATTCAAATCCACATAAACACATTTCATAGCACTGCTTTTAGATTTCACAGCTGCTTAGAGTTCCTTGTAAAAAGAAATGTCTAGATAGCCAAAAAGGCATATAAAGCTGTCACCTGAACATGGCAATTCCAAGCAAATATCTGCTTGCATCTATGGTTTGTACGGCATTTTTTTTGAAAGATTAATTGTTTAGATATACATTACATGTTATATCTTAATATGCAGTGTAAATTATACTGACCCTACAGGCTAAAGCAGTAACTGTCAACACTAGAACTAAGAAAAAACTCTTTAAAAAATGTTGTATTGCATTTTTATTTATTTTAATATTTTTTTTTTTACTTTCTTTTTTCTAAAGAGCCAAACCCATAGAGGTATCATAAACAGCCTACTGTACAAACACTGTGTAATAGTTTACTATAGAAGGCAAAAACAATATAAGCAAGTTTCTCCAGTCCTTCCAAAACTTGATCAGTCATTTCATCTTTAACAGTTTTTGTGGTTGCAGAACAATGGATACTTTTTCAATGTCAATGGGCCATTTAGCTTGAAAAATTGCCTCACTTTGTTCCCTGCAGGGCTGTGCCTTAGTCTATTCATACCATAAAACTGCTTGTGTAATTTCTTTTGTGCACGTTCAGAACTCCAGAGGCTCACTGCAAAGTGATTAATAATGTCAATCAATTGTTTTTCTCTAGTTTCAGGATTGGGCTCGTTCACAGGAACATCAGGATCATTAGAGTACAGGTATGACACCTGCATCACATGCTAATAGTGTTACCGTGTATATATTTTCAAGTGTAATATAATCTAATTACAAGTATAGCATTTTTGGATTCTACTACCCAGCACTGTAAATGAAACCAAGAAATGTTGTGTCAGACTCAAAACACATGTATAACTACTGGACCACAGCTCCAACAATATTGCCAGTTTCAAATTTCCCCCTTTTATGTTCCCTTTTGTCTAATTCAGTATATCAGAAGAGGATCCAGGTCCATTACGGAGTGACAGTGAAGGCAAAGTTGTAGGAACCAAAGTGAGCAGGACATTCAGTTACCTCAAGAGCAAGATGAGCAAGAAGAACAAGGTTGGTATATTACGTATTAGAGGTTAGGGTTTGCTTAGTGTATAAATATATATATTTACTGCGTGTCAGATCACATAAGTGGAAACCGAGGATACAATTTATTTTGGCACATATCATAGAGATAATGCAGCATGCACCTGCCATTTAACTTTGAGGTTTTCTGTGGTTCCTGCAGATGATAAGGTCGCTGATGGTGTGAAAGCGTTCAGCAACCCCTGCACTATCCGATGTTGTTGGATGTTTGCAGAGTTTGCTCTTGCGCAGGCAACGTTGTGCACTTTTTGTCTGTGTAAGGGCTCACAGTAGGGAAGTTCAACAGGATGTAGAAGCAAGCTGTGGCTCTGTTTAAATATACTCTCTTACAGACACTTTACATCTCCTGAAATTCTGTGAAAACAAATGCATGTTAAAATCTATTACCACACAGTTTCAGGGAACCTTAATGACATTTTAGTTGTCTAAATGAACCCGCCGGGCCACCATATATGGTTTAGTGCTTTTGGTAACTAGGTCAGTGATGTAGACAGGAAATGCATTTGAATAGTTTGTTGTCACATTGTCTCATTGGGTCTGAATTAATGGTAAATGGACTGCATTTATATAGCGCTTAAACAGACCCATGGCCACCAAAGCGCTTTACATATTGCCTCACATTCACTCATTCATACACCGACATGCAAGGCGCCATCCAGCTCGTCGGGAGCAGCTGGGCTTAGGTGTCTTGCTCATGGACACCTCGACACATGGTCAGGTGGAACCTGGGATAGAACCACCAACCTTCCGGTTTGTAGACAAACTACATGAACCACTGAGCCACTGCCGCCCCTAATTGCGGTGTCCATTGGAATTTAGATTCAGATCGAATGGGCAACACAAAGCAAACAAACAAGCTGTCTCGTGTACTAGGGAGGGTCTTCGGTAAAAGGAAGTGCACTGTGTCTTTAAGTTGAGCCCAAATGTGAAAGACGACAGAAAGAAACTGCAGCAGTCACTTCCTCTGGCTGACTCGCCTACACTCCGTCATGAGAACTTGTGTGTTTGTTTAGACAGATATAACCTCATCTGATATACCTTCAGGCCAGTGCACTTACTGGCCACCAGCATCTGGGATGTCTATGTTGTGTCGTAGGTTTTTACCGCAGGGGCGGTCACTGAAAATCAAGAATACTGGTGGTCTGGGTGAGGTAGGACTGTGATACCAAATATTGTGTCCGTTATACTGTTCTTGTTTTAAGTCTTTTTCATCATGAATATTGAAAAGGGACATTTGTTTGATGTACAGTAGTGGTATTTGTGAATATTATGTTTAGAGGTTTGATGTAACATTTATTTAATTGACTTGGCAAGTTGTTTTAACTTTTTATGTGCTTAGATCATCGTTTCACCCCAGTTGAGAAATACTTGAATAACTTCTGTTGCTTTTTGTTTTTCATTGTTGGACTTATTGTTAGCTTTGACATATTTTCACAATTTAGGCTTGTTTAAACTCTTTTGGAAGTACATTTTGACCCTCTTCCTTCCAATAAATTTTTAGCCAACTTACTTTTTCTATTGTTGTAATTTTAAGCCACCCGACCATACTCACTGCCATGTTCAGTAAATTTGCACTGAAATTTTACTTATTTAGCAGGTATGCTATACTAAGAATTAGCTTATCAGACACCTTTTAATCCTTTTGAGTTATTATTATTTTATTTTTTTTGGCTTTCATGTGATCGTAATCTTGGTATAGTACTGTTTGCTGTTGGAGCAGATCAGACAGGATTTTGGAATCAGGGTGTTCTGTAAAAATTGCCACAATCCGTGGTTTGTGGTTCCACTTGATATCTTTTTCTCAAGTCATTACTATAAGTGGCTGTGGTTTTGACACATCATGAGTTGTCAGAGAAACAAGGATGGGTGAATTGATAGATGGATGTATAGGAGGATGGATGGATGTATAGAAGGGTGGATGGATGGATGTATAGGTGGATGGATGGATAAATTGGTGGATGGATGGATGGATAAATTGTTGGATGGATGGATGGATGGATAAATTGGTGGATGGATGGATGGATGATGGATAGATGGATGGATGGATGGATGGATGGATGGATGGATTGATGGATGGATGGATAGGTGGGTGATCGATAGATGGATGATGGATAGGTGAATAGATGGGTGGATGGGTGGGTGGATGATGGATGGGTGGATGATGGATGGATGGATGGATGGATGGATTGGTGGATGGATGGATAGGTGGGTGATCGATAGATGGATGGATAGGTGGATAGATGGGTGGATGCATGGATTGGTGGATGGATGGATGGATAGGGCGGGTGATCAATAGATGGATGGATAGGTGGATAGATGGGTGGATGATGGATAGGTGGATAGATGGGTGGATAATGGATAGGTGGGTGGGTGGGTGGATGGATGGGAAAGTGGATGGATGGATTGGTGGGTAGATAGATGGATGTATAGGTGGGTGGGTGGATGGATGGATTGGTGGGTAGATAGATGGATGTATAGGTGGGTGGGTGGATGGATGGATGGATAAATTGATGGGTGGGTGGATGGATGATACAGTAGGTAGATATGGTCTATGTTGATAAAGTAGTGATGGATACATGTGCAAGAGATGTTGAGAATGTATTGAAGTGTGTTTTCATCCCTGGAGTTGGAGATGAAAGATGAAATGAATGAAAGTATTGATTGTGGAGCTGATGAAGTTTCTCCTCTGATGGATGCTCAGTAGTGGTCTGCTGACACTGTGAGTTTTATGATGGATATGCCCTGCTCCCATTTAATCTCACATCTGTGCCGGGACCCCGCTGTAATTGAGTCTAATGCACCGCTCTGACTGTCTGCCAGCTGCTGTAATGCTGAAAGCACTGTACATCACACAACTACACTTTTGTTTTGTATTTTGCAGGAGAAGGAGAAAGATAAGAATAAGGAGCGTGATAAAGATGCCAAAGACAAGGAGAGGAGATCCTCAAATGGGCATCTCTTCACTGCCATCATGGCATTACCCACATTCCTCTGCCATCAGTGCAACAAACCCATCAACACTAAAGATGCTTTCCTCTGCACCAGTAAGAGCACATCCCTTATTATAGAGTATAGAACTCTTTTCTACTCTATAATCTGCTTTACTATTCTAAACTCTATTGTTTACTCTTCTGTTTTATATTCTTCCATCTTATTCTCTTCAATACTCTTCTTTATTTCTTTACTGTTTATTCTACAACTATTTAATTCTTTCCTTTATGCTCTTCTTTATTCTTCTATTGTAGTCCAAATTCTACTCATCTACTATGTCTACAGCTTCTACTCTTCTTTTCTATTGTATATTCTACTCTTATACCCTACTGTTCTATAATTCTATTCCAATCTGTTCTACACTTCATGCTTTACACTTATCCTCTTTACTTGTTCCTTCTGTTCTATATTCTGCTCTCTACTCTATTCTGCATTACTCAACTCTTTACATTCTATACTCTTTATTTTGTTCTATACACTCTACTCTCTACTCTATTTTTCTGTTCTATACACAACTCTCTACTCTATTTTTCTATGTTCTATACTATTCCATTACATACTCTGTTCCGCTCTGTACACTATACTTTTCTCTTATATATTCTTCTTTATTACACTTTTATTTCATAGTTTCCCTACTTTGGGTCACGACTTTTCTAAATGTGTGGAAAAAATTACTTACCGGTACTTAAATCAAAGGAAAAATTATTCTTTATTTTTCAGTTGACTGATGAAAAGATTTGAAATGAAGTAAGACCAGATCTAGTTTTAGAATTTCTAAAATACAAAGATAAAATGTAAACCTTTTTAATCTTTTTCTCGACATGAATATTGCCAGGGTAGCTGGCATGGCGTTAACTATAATCAAACAAGCAAAAATCAAAGGAAATGACAGGATGAATAAAACTTTATTCTAAACTTCATACGAACAATAATATTCACATTGCTAAAATCACTCCTGAACAAAGAGGAAACCGCATGCAAATTGATATGATAATAATATTAAACTCAATACAGATGCAGGGTACTTCTGTTTTATAGTAAATTAAATGTGTGCAAAAACAAAACGTTGTTAAAATACTGTTCTACTCTATGCACTCGTTCCGCTATCTTTTGTTTTGCCATAGGCTGGTGTCTTTTTTTTGGCACTTCCTCCTTTACTGACATTTGCAGTGCAGCCGTGTGCTTCAGAATTTAATTTACCGCTGCGAAAGTGTTTTTTTTGCAGAAGCTTGCATCGCAGGAGATTCACACAGGAAGTGGGTTAAATAAATTCACCCTATAGAGAAATTGTCCACAGATTGTTTCTAGAAATAACAACGCTATTTTAATTAGACCGTCTGCCTTTGTCTCTCTAGAAACCTGTGGCTTATATTCAAATATAAGATCACAGTGTTGTGTACGATATGTGTGGAGAATTGGGTTGATATGCGTTTCAGAATGAGTACATTTTTAAAGAAATGAAGGGGGGAAAATGGAGTCAGAATCATGGCTATCTGCCCAGTCTGGCATTACACAATGTTGCATCACTCTGTCGCTCCACCCGCACACAGCTGGCGAGGTTCAGCCTTGCCTTAGACCAGTCAGTGCACTGGAACATCCTGTCAGCGCGCCACTACCGCCATACTGTAGCGCTCTCTGTTTATTGTTCTCAGAGGATGTGCTGGCAGACTCATTACCGTTTCCTCTCATTTCCCAAAAGTGACTGACACTCTAACCATTTTTTTGTTGTTGGTTTGATATTAGGCCTCTGAATGTGTTGTCACAAAACAGATGAAGAATTTTTTTTTAGTGGGTAATGTTTTTGTGTGTGGTAATTATTTAAAGACATTATTATTACAATAAAAAAAAAATTCTGCCTTGAATTATACAATCTTGGATATGTGCAAAACTGCATAAAAAAAATATATAATTTTTTACATTTCTAAATAAATAAATATATATATAGATTTAAAAATAGAAAATAAATCACTTTTCTGATGAGGTCATCAAGGCCATGTAGGCAGGTAAAAATAATATTATTAACCATTAATGTCTTAGCATGACTTTCATTACTTCCAATTCAATAATCTATGTTACCATTCAAAATACAGTAAAACCAGTAATACCGTTATTGTGAAATTATTACAATTTAAAATAGCTGTTTTTTGTTTTAATAACTTTTCAAATTAAATTTTCAGCAGCCATTACTCAAGTTTTCAGACACATGATCCTTCAGTAATTATTCTAATTTGATGATAATGATGGGACTTTTCTTATTATCAATGTTGAAAGTGGTGCTGCTTAATATTTTTGAAGAAACAGAGATATATCTTTAATGAATAGAAAGTTCAATAGAACAGCATTTATTTTAAACGATTTGTAACCGTGTAAGTGTCTTTACTGTCACCTTTGATCTGTTTAATTGTCCTTGCTGAATAAAATGATTCATTTTATCATTACCAAAAACATTTTTTTTACTGACTCCACACTAGCGTATGCTTGTTTTCTTATAAAATAGTCACTTTCCGTGACTGTGTGGGGTTTGCTGTTGTGGAGAAGTGGGGAAAGTTTGCGGGGAAAATATCATAATCTCTACGCCCTCGGATATGTAGGTTGTTGTAGGTCTAGCAGCCCTTGATGCCATCATCCACACAATCTTGTTTGTGGTTTTGTTTTATAAATCTTGTAAATCTCTTTTGGGTGTGTCTAACACTGCTGTAGTTTTGTGGTTATGAGGTGCAAAGTACACTGACAGAGAAAGGCAAAAGAACCATCCGTGCAGGTATGTTTTGACTGAGGATTAGCAGCATTAAAGTTAGCATTTTTGTTTAGCATTACATTGATAGTAAATCTGCATAACATCAAATCGGTCATACATTTGAAATGATCGCTTATAATCGCCAATCGCTTATGGCATATTGTTTCTGGATTTTAATTCAAATTAACTTCTGAAACTCACTATTGTAGCTTGTTTTCATAGAGAAAATGAGTATAAACAATGACTCAACCGAAGTGTTTGTAGCTAAATTTGTGGTAAACATCAGCTGTTTGGCAGAGGTGGAGACACGCAGGAAAGGACTAATCTCACTCTCTCCTACACGAACGGGGAAGCAGGAAATGGCACAGTCTTAGTATTGAGCCACTTTTTTTCCATATGCTTATTCCGTTTACTGCTATTTTACAGCTTAAGGCTCATTCTATCTGCTTTTGAACGAGATCAAGTGGAATATTGCTTTAAACTGATGGATAAAGGGATTTGCATTCAGTACTGACCATATGGTTTGTGTGTTTGTTTTCAGATTGCAATGCACATGTCCACAAAGGTTGCAGAGAAAGTCTTCCTGTTTGTGCTAAGGTCAAAATGAAGGTAATTCATTGACTTTTATGTTGGATCTCAAATGACTGTCATAAACATGACTATTGCGTTTCATACGTTTCTTTGTTGTATTCAAATTATGGTCGTTCTAAACTGTAGGAATAATATGATGAAAGAGAAAGTTCAACCAAAAAATAAAGATTATGTCAGTATTTACAGTGCTCACGTCTTTCCAAACCTGTATGATGTTATTCATAAAAGTATGACATGAGTGTGATTACAGAACTGTCTTTTTTTTTAATCAACTATTTTGTTATAAAAAATTAAAGGTTCAAATATTTCTTTCAGCAGCAGACCGTTCCAGATTCTGCCTCGACGCCTGGTGTCACTCTTCGAAGTAAAAGTAAATTCCTCACACAATAATGTATTTCTTTGTTTTACGCATTTCTTCTTTAGTTGTATCATTAAAAAATGTCAATTTTTTGGTTGATATGTTTAGCCCTCCCAGCACGGGACCGTCCATGGTCCGCCATTTCTGTGAATGATGACCAACCCGCTCCTCTCGCCCCTCCTCGGAAAAGCCCCAGCAGTATCATGTCTTTCAACAGCAACCCGCTGTCCAAGAGCATGTCCATTAATAACATTGCAGGGTCAGTGCCGTTGCTAACTGAAAACATACAGATGTTTTTAGATTTAATTGTTAAAAGATGTTTGCCTCTGTTTATTCTTGGAGACCTACAGTATTTAATCTATTTTAGTCTATTATTTACTGTTGCATTTAATTCATCATTATTAAACCTTTAAAAATTGTGTCCTTAATATTTTGATTGTTTAGTCATGGTTTTATGTAATCATTAAGTCTTTAAAACATGCAGTTTACCATACATCTTCTGCTCTTTGCACATTCAGACAAATGGATGACCCTCCTCTAAAGACTTTGAAGTTTCTGTCCCAGTCTACCGACTCCCTTCACAAGACCAGTAAAGTCACCGAATCCACGGAATCTCTTACCGATGAGGGTAAGTCTCTTCATCTTGTACTGGAATCATTACTAACATTACCAAATGAAAAGCCCGCCTTGAGTCCAGTCAATATTTACAGTAAGGTTATTCATAATACATTTTTACGGCAGGTACAGAGATGATGGACAGTCAGTTGATGGGAGAATTTGAAGCTGACACCAAAGAGCTGGAGGCAGATTCTTGGATCTTTACGGTAGACAAGAAATTCCTGAAACCACTTAAAAAGGATGTTATAAAGAGGCAAGATGTCATCTACGGTAAGAATAACAGCAGACCCTCCCAAGAAGCTTCTGCTTTCACTTTCAAACCTTGTGAGAAATTCACAAATTAACACGCTTGTAAGGTCATGTGGTAAAGTTTCTTTCCCCTTTCATTATCAGAGCTCATCCAGACAGAAATGCACCACGTTAGGACCTTGAAGATCATGGCTGATGTTTACAGTAAAGGACTACTGAGAGAGGTTCAATTGGAGGTCCAGACTGTAGAGAAGATGTTTCCCATGTTAGAAGAAGTTCTGGACCTGCACACACAGTTCTTCTCACACCTGCTCGAAAGGAAGAAAGAGTCAGGGAGCCACGAAGAGGGCGGCTTTGTTATCCAAAAGATTGGCGACGTTCTGGTCTCTCAGGTAGGATCAAGCTCAAACCTGTGGTGGAGCATCTGTAGAAAGGCATTGATTTGTAATGTCTGGAGCATTTAGTACAAGTAACGTACAATTTTGCCACTCTTTATTCCTCCGTAGTTCTCGGGTTCCAGTGCCGACAGAATGAAGAAAGTCTATGGGAAGTTCTGCAGCAGGCACAATGAAGCTGTGAACTTCTACAAGGAGCTTCACACCAAAGACAAACGTTTTCAAGCTTTCATCAAGGTAGCATCTCAAATTATTTTGCCTATGCCCATTTCTCAAGTAGTCAAAAATGTTAGTTTGTAAAAGTAGCCTAAAGCGTTTAATCTTTCCCTTCTTTTGTTTCTTTCTCAAGACTTTAAAATGGAACCGCTCCCATGTTTTACATCTGTTTCTATTTTCCAGAAAAAGATGAGCAGCCCTGCTGTCCGACGGCTAAGCATTCCTGAGTGTATATTGTTAGTCACACAAAGAATCACAAAGTATCCTGTGTTACTACAGAGAATACTGCAGCACACGAAAGGTACAACTACTTACTACAGTAGTCAGGCTATTTTAATACCCTTAGTTGTGGTGCTCCAGGTAATATTGTTTCATGTTTCATGACAGAAAATGAGGAGGACCATGCAGACATAAGCCAAAGTCTGAGGTTGCTAAAAGAGGTGATTGCTGCTGTGGACAATAAAGTGAATGAGCATGAGAAGAAAAAGAAGCTAAAGGAAGTGTACAGCCGGACGGACAGCAAGTCCATCATGAGGATGAAAAGCGGGCAGATGTTTGCCAGAGAGGATCTGTTACGTGGGCAGAAGTTAATTCACGACGGGTCGCTACAGCTCAAGAATACAGCCGGCAGGCTCAAGGGTGAGAACCAGTGCAATGGGTTCATTGGTGAACGAATATATCAGCAGATACCACTCAGAACACTGCAACCGCATAGCAACACCCAGGCAACCACCTACAAAACCTTAGCAACTACATAACAGAAACAACATGATAAAACCCACTCAGAACACCTTAGCAACACACTGGCAACCACCTACAATGCCCCAGCAATTACGTACAACAACAACATGCAAACATAACCAACATAGCAATATACTGGCAACCTCTCGCAACACCAAGACAACCACATAACAACAGCAACATGTTAAAAACAACTCAGAACACATTAGCAACCACATGGCAACACCCTGGTAACAGCAAAAGCGGAAAATAAACAAGCTATACACCTTAGCATATGATTAACAACCACCTGGAAATGAAACCGCCTAATAATAATGCCCTGGAAAGCACCACCTTGGCAACCATGTAACAAACAGCTACACCCTAGAAACTACCCACAACACTTTAGCAACAGCAGAACAGAAACAACAAGCTTAAAGCCATTCAGAACACCTTAGCATCTTTAAACTGTAACAACGCCCTGGAAACCACCCACAACCACCTAAATTTGTGGTGGGTAGATTTGCATTCACATTTTATTCACATGTACTACTTATTCAATCTAGTTATTCAGTTCAAAATACAGAAAATGGATGAAAAAACCTTGACATTTCACTGACAGAACGCAGTCATGTCTATCACCACAGAAACACACACCCACACCCGAACTAACACAAACATGGCCTGTTTTTTAATCTGATGTGTTCTTCTCCAGATGTCCAGGCTCTGCTGCTGAAGGATGTGATTGTGTTCCTGCAGGAGAAAGATCAGAAGTACATATTCGCCTCTTTGGTATGTTTATCTTTATGACTCCCAGAACAGTGTTCATCAGTAATACATATTTACTATACACTTTGTTGTTTGGATGCTGATCCAAAAAAATTAGTTTTGTGTAATGTCTCTGCTGCTCTGTCAGTGCTGGTTTTAATTGGAACATTGTCATATCAAGGTCTTTAGCACTTACTTATTGTGGCCTATGACCTCACTATGATTTTCACTTGTTCTCCGCTCTCAGGACCAGCGCTCCACCGTCATCTCTCTGCAGAAACTCATCTTGAGGGAAGTAGCCAATGAAGAGAAAGGTCTGTTCCTCATCACGGCCGGCATTGAGAAGCCTGAGATGGTAGAGGTGTATGCAAGCTCCAAAGAGGAGAGGAATACGTGGATGCAGCTAATTCAAGAGGCCATGCAGTCAATGTGAGTCTTTGAATATATATATATATATATATATATATATATATATATATGTATATATTTATTTATTTATTTATTTATTTATTTGTTTGTTTATATATATATAATTTATTTGTTTGTTTATATATATATATTTACTTGTACATTTGATTGTACTTTTTTTAACCTTTGCCATTATCAAACACTCACTAAAGTTAACATTTTAAGAAATGTTGTAATGCACTGTTTTGGGGGTTTATGTTTAATTTATTTAGATAAAATAATGTAAGTGATAAGTAAAAATAAATGTTTTTACTTATTAAAAATAATAAGTAAAAAAGCATAAAATAATTGTGACAAAAGACACTTTAAACTTCACAATTTGTGAGAGCTGGTAGTCTTTCTTTACAGACTCTCAATTTCCTCCAGGGAGCGAGATGATGATGAAGGTGTGCCTAGTGAAAACGAAGAGGACAGAAGACTTCACGAAATCAAAGTCAAGGAGATGAGAGGTACAGAATTCCACCTTCCTTTCAGTTTTTTTTATTTTTAGATATGGCTTGTTTGGGTTAAGAGAAAACTTTTTATTAGGAACATAAAAATGCCCTGATATTTCTAGATCTTTCCAGAAATAAAAATCACAGAAACAAAAAATGAAATGAATAATGAATACAGCATTTCATTGTATAATATTTCATTGACAAGAAATTTCTCTTTATGAGTGCAGTCTGTTTACAATTTAATACAAAATTGTGGTGAATAGAATGACTGAAAAACTCATGAAAATTCAATGGTTCAGAGGAGTGTAAACTGCTATTTTCTCCCAAGATGAATGATGAAGTGAATCTGAGGTTGCCGATCCTAAAATGAACTGTCTTTACAGATCAGCTGCACAAGAAGGATGAGCAAATCTTATATTTACTGGAGGAGAAAGTGAAGTTGTTCAGGGACATGTGTGACGTACCCGACGAGACCGGCCTCCACAACAGAATGCTCTTCAGGGCCACGCCCGATGACATCACCAAAGGAGAACCAATCATGAACGAGGCTCTGAAGGAAGGTGAGACAACTAGTACAGTTATATAATGCTTATTATATAAATCGGGGAAAAAAACTCTGTGGTCGTCTTACACGCATATGGCAGCTAGTAAACTGTGGATACATGGGGAATATGTTTTTATGAATATTGCAATCTTAGAGGGCTGAAATGTAGAACATAATTTGGTTTTTAAATGACTCACTGAACTCGAGGGTGTTAGCAACATGTTGCATCAGCTCATAGTACAGCTTGTGCGTATGTTCCCTGGCCAGTTACACAAGCTTTCTTAATACAAATCACATTCAATTTGTGAGTGTCACAGTCTCAGGGAGACTTCAGTACTGGCTGTGCTTGTAGCAGGTACATAAAATTCAATAAATACTTGCAAATTTATTTATGATTTATCTACAGCTCAAATGTTTATATATATATATATATGCAACGTCAGTATGCGACGCCAGTAACGCTGTCATATCTGGCTATAACATATCATATAGCCTATAACACAAGTCTCAAACCATCTTATGAAGTGGTTCGAATTTAAATCTGTCCCTAAAGCATTTCAGAGGGCATTTACATCTGGTCTTTTCACAACCGGATAGCTATTCGATCAGACAAAACGCACGAAGTGACCAGGTGTAAACAGGCCCTTACAATTTTTAAAGGAAGAATTCATGAGATGCTTTAACAAAAAATAAATTCACTTTTCTGCTTAAAAAATGCAGTCTAAAATGTACTTCCATTGAAAGTGGCTTACAAATTGATTTTGTTCAATACTGAGGGACAACTCATTTCCAGTGGTAATCGACATTATGATATTATCTCGTACTGAACATGGAACATCCCTTTACACAAACAAACAAAGCAACAATGAAAACTGAATAACTGATGTTCCTGCACTGCATTTTAGAGTGCACTGATATGTTCAAAGTGCTGAGAAGACACATTGGCTTTGAATGTGGGAATGATAGATAGTGCTTGTCTCAGTTCATACAGATAGTAGGAGTATTCATTAGTTGAATGTGGACATTGCCGGAATCGATACGTAAGGCTGATCTGATTCTACAGGGCAGGAACAGATAATGGATTGCTTTAATTTTGCAGGTCAAGAACTGGAAAGAGTATTGATTACTGTATGCTCTCAGCTTTTTGTGAGCTGCGAGTTTTGTGTTGGATTTTTCTAGAAGCATCAGGTTGTTCACAAAACCCCGAAATCTTGTTTCTGCAGTTGAGACATTACAGGTTTTGGTGAACGACAGTCTTGGAGGGGCGGTGCAGGAGGGCGTATGTGCAGCGGGGCCCGTGACTTTGCCACGACGGGCGGAAACCTTTGGAGGTTTTGATAGCCACCAGATGAACATCTCAAAGAGTAAAGGTGGGTGTGTTTTCCACCGTATGTGAACGTGGGAGTGTGTGTGAGAGGGCATTTTGTGATGACACTCATTTGTTCCAGGAAAGACTGATTGTCTATGTGTTTGATCTCCTGCAGATGGAGACAGAGAGGAGACGGAAGACTCCGCAGAGCTCCGCAGGACTGAGTCAGACAGCGTTCTAAAGAAGGTACAAACAGGGTCAAGCCAGGCAACTCTTTGAAATTGTGTGTGTATAAGAAATATTGTGATGGGGGAGAAAAAAAGATTTTTAGAGCAGTGTTAGCATGTGTTAAAGTGCAACATGGAAATGACATGGAAAAAAGCAAGAATTTGAAGTGAAAACAAAAATGTTTTAAATTAGCTGGACAATAAAATAAATTATGAATTTTAATGACACTTTTTAAAATAATAATAATAATAATATATATATATATATATATATATATATATATATATATATATATGTATATATATATAAATTGTGCATACTTATTTTTTTAAATGAATAAATAATAATATAAATATATATAATATAATATAATATATATAAAAAAATATATGCATATTAATTTCATTAATATCACAAAAAAGTCATAATTGATTTAATTGTCCAGCTAATTTGAAACAATTTACAATTTTATATAAATGGAGAGAGTGAGAGAATTAAAATATTTTTCATATATTATATATATATATATATTATATATATATATATATTTTCATATATATATATATATATATATATATATATATGAAAAATCTTTTAATTCTCTCTCTATATATATATATATTTATATATATAAAATTGTAAATTGTTTCAAATCAGCTGGACAATGAAATAAATTATGACTTTTTTGTGATATTAATGAAATTAATATGCATATATATTTTTTTTATATTTTTTTAATTAAGTATGCAGAATATACATAGTGCATACTTATAAAATGTATTTTTTTAATGATGTATATACATATACAAATATTTATATAATATAATTAAGAAATATAAATAATAACAATAAATAAAAATACATGTTTTATAAGTACATTATTTAAAAAGCTCTTATTTCAAGTGGTTCTAATGTGTATTTCCATTAACAACCTGATTCATGTTTAGTCATCAGTGCATCACCATATGCTCAAGGCATTAAGTGCTGAGCATTAGAATATATGTTCATTACCTAAGATGAACTGTAGGTTTACACACACACTCATCGTAGAACATAACTCTATAGTAACTTGATAATGAGGACACATGAAGACTGTCATCTGTCCTACAGCAGCAGATTAATGTGACCCGTCATCACTGACTCTTATATCCGGCAGGGGCCTGCGGGTCTCTGTCCATGAGCACATGGATTGCTGATTATTAATTTATGTTCAGTGTCGTCCTGACCCTGTGACTGCCTCTCTCTCCCACAGGCAAGCAACACCAACCCCCTGCTCCTCCTCAAGAGGAACAACGAGGTAATCTTTTCTGTTTGAAAACAGCTCAGGACACATTGTATACTATTATAATATATTTAAATCTAAATGATTTGAAAAAAAAAAAGGTTAATATATACAGGAACAAAAAAGTAGACTAACTGTCTGCATCTCAGTTTAAATAGACGTGACTGCTTTCGTTTTCTCAATCCTTTTATCCTCCCACAGCAGGTTCTTCAGAGCGTTGCTCATCTTCATGACCTGCTGAGCACATTACAGGTGACTCATTCTCTTTTTTTGTCTTGTTATTTCACGCTCTGCTCTGTTCAGGGCAGCCGCTCTCATCCCCAGCATGACAGAAGGAAAAGGCATTTACAAATGCAGGGGTTTATTTAGCGGGCTTGCAATCAAGCAGAGTGCATTATTATGTATTAAGAAGCACTCTGATAGATTTGACCCACAGTTGACCTAAAGTGGGTGATTATCAGCCTTTTCCCGGGACAGGTGCTTTGTGGCCACCAGATATGGGGTAGCCTGGGAAAACCCTGACCAAGAGCCCATTCAAGCCCATTTCCAATTTTTACAAATCGAGGCACCAATCACAAATGTTGAGGCGGGCTTTACACGATGACGATCGCTCTGATTGGTTTTAGGTCTATCCAATTGCGCCCAGAGGAATTTGAGCGACGTCCGTTGGTGACGCCCCTTTGGAAATGGGCTGTGAATGAACCTTCCCCAGACCCACTCTCACTTACAACTGAGAAGGGTCTCGTGTCAACCAGGCTAGATATGGGGCCTATTTCATCTGAATTTGGGTTTCGCACCTTTGTTTGGAGTAGTCCACTTTAAAATGAAAATTAGCCCATGATTTACTCACCCTCAAGCAATCCTAGGTGTATATGACACTCAAAAGCTCAAAAACGTGCATCCATCCATCGTAAACAAACTCCAAACGGCTCCTGTGGGTTAATAAAGGCCTTCTGAAGAGATAAATATTAATTTGGCCTTCGTTTTTGAGCTTCAATCTGATGCTTGCAATCCACTGCCATCATAAAGCTGGGAAGAGCTAGGACATTTTTTAATATAACTCTGACTGTATTCGTCTGAAAGAAGAATGTCATATACACCTAGGATGGCTTGAGGGTGTGTAAATCATGGGCTGATTTTGATTTTTGGGTAAACTATCCCTTTAATATTCTCATTTGAAGCTCTTGAAGTCAAATTTCAAACACTTTTTTTACTCTTTGCATGCAAATTAAAACTAGCTTTTCTCACCTCCAACATAGGCGGTCGTCGTCCAGCAAGACACCTTCATCGAGGACCAACGGCACAGCCTAAACGAACGCCCCCAGCCCTCTACACGTCACCCATCCGTCTCCTCCTCGACCTCCTCCTCTTCCTCCTCCTCGTCACGGCCCAGCTCTCTGATCGAGCAGGAGAAGCAGCGGAGCCTGGAGAAGCAGCGGCAGGAGGTCGCCAGCCTCCAGAAGCAACAGGCTGCCCACGCGGAGGAGAGGAAGCGCAGGGAGAAGGAGTGGGAAGCGCGCGAGCGGGAACTGACCCAGAGGGAGGCGCAGCTGCAGAGCCAAGAGGAAGAGGGGCAGAGGAGATCCAAGCAGCTGGATGAGGAGAAGCAAGACCTGCAGAGTAAGAAAGAGGAGTATCAGAGAGACCTGGCCCGGCTCCGAGACAGCCAGAAGAAACTGGAGAGAGAACGAGAGCAAGTGCAGAGAGAGGCCGAGCAGATCAGACAGACAGAGGTGAGGCGAGCGTGCAGGATTTACACTGTTATTATTTACTCTTAATATCCTGGTCAATATAATTATACTGAATGAGAACTGGGGCCTCATAAAGGTTGTCCCTATGATGTGCACTACACTACTGTTCAAATGATGTTCAAAGGAAGTCTTTATTTGATCAAAAACAGTTGAATAGAAATATGCGGAAAACAGTTGAAAAGAAATATGCGGAAAACAGTTGAATAGAAATGTGCGGAAAACAGTTGAATAGAAATGTGCGGAAAACAGTTGAATTGAACATGAATAGAAAAATAAATCTTTTGTAACATAACAAATGTCTTTACTGTCACTTTTGATCAATTTAATGAATCCTTGTGGAATAAAATTATTATTTCTTAAAAACAAAACAAAAAAAACACTGACTTTTGAACGCTAGTGTATATTCCTAGTCTTCTGAAGTCATACGATATCTTTTTAGGAGTCATTATTTGCTTAAAATCTGCCCTGTATCTTTATGTTCATGAGAGGAGCGATATCTGAATGATTCATATTCAGATCTGAGTCATTCCTTTGAGTCTGATGTTTTTATTATACTTTTTGAGGCTTCAAAGCTTCAGTCCCCAATCATTATATATAATTATAAGGTTTCAGTTTTCTATATAATCTGAATGGAAATATATTGAAGATGCATTTGTAAGTCATTATTCTGTGATGGTACAGTACACTTTCACTATGTAACATTGATTCGTTGAGAAAATCACTAATCTTTTCCATTCTGCCCCAAAATTACACAACTGTTCTGAAATTATTTGAAAACAAAAGGCCTGCACATTCAATTATGTAATTGTACCATCTTGTTTTTAGCTTGATCTTCATCTTACATATAGTTCCTTTTTCCTAAAACCTCAAAATGATTTTAACCCCAATATCAGTCAGAGTAACTTTTCTTCCGCTTTGGCTAAAAAGAGGTAGTGTCCCTTTCGTTTGTTCTGGTTTAAACAATAATTTCCTGTTACCAAAGACCGTTTTTAAATAGTTCTGCATCATCATCTGCAGGCACTGAGGAAGAACCGGTCCCCCTCCACCACGTCCGAGGACTCCTCGAAGTTCCAGAGCTCTGGTTCACTGGACCGCGACCCCTCAGAGGTGGAGCTCTCCTCCTCCCCGTCTGCCAGAGACTTCCTGTCCCGCATGGACTCCAAACGCAAAGGGAAGAACCTCAATCCATTCTCTTCCAATTCAAGCCAGAAAGGCCAGAACAGCGAGGCGCAGAGCCAGATCCCCAACCGCCTGCTACAGCTGGCCAAGTCCAAGGAGAAGAAGGACAAGAAAAAGAAGAAGGGAAAAGGGCAGCAGAGCCAGCCTGCAGGTAGAGTCCCACAAACACACACCTTTTACTTTCTACATTAAAGGGATACTTCATCCAAAGATTCGGCCATCATTTACTCCCCAAACCTGTATGAGTTTCTTTGTTCTGTTGAACACTAAAGAAGATATGTTGAAGAATGTCGGTAACCAGACAGTTGATGGAACCCATTGACTTCCATATTAGGACAAAATACTATAGAAGTCAATGGGACCCATTTCTGCGTTGCTTGTTGCATGTCTCTCCTGCCAGTCCGTGGTGTCTTCTCACATTTGAAAATAGTTTCAATCATTTATATCAAATATTTTGTTTATTTATTCATTGTTTGTATGCAGATTTAGTTGTTGTTTTTTTGTTTAATAAATGTATTTTTTATTTAATTTTATATACATTTTCTTTTTCTTTCTTTAAATATAAGATATATTTAATTTATTAGCATTAGAATATATGTATATGTAATATGTATGTATTGGAATATTTAAAGATTATTTAATATTTATTTCATTGTATCCTTTTTTTCCTATTTGTTTTATTTTACATTTTATTTGTTAATATTTTTTAATATAATTAATTTTATATAGATTTTCTTTTGAGTGTGATAAAAATTCATGTTGATCATGAATTCATGTTCATCACGATGTTCATGTTGTCCAAAGTGCTCCAAAGTGAAGTAGTGTTCGTGTCTTTGCAGATTCTGCGAGCACTGTGGTTCCAGGCACGACCCCGGACGGAGAGATCTTTTTCTGCTGATTTGGCCCCCTCTTCATCTTCTCTTCCACTATCCCACAATGCCTTCATGCAGGGCTGCCGGTCTCTGGTTGTGGACTTGTAAACCAGAGTTAGAAGCACATACCTGTGGTCTTGGTGGGCGTCAGGCCCTGGACAGGAAGTTTAAACTGATCATTTCCTGTGACCTGATTTTCAGCAGCCAGCGTACTGCACAGTGCCTTCCATCCCTCACATTCACATATGAACGTAAGCGAACGCTCGGATAAGGCACTTTTTCCACACACGAACTTCCTGTGAAAATTAAAAAGATTTCTAACAGCAAGTGGCGTCACGCTGGGAGACAGCTGGCTTTCCATCGACTGTAAAAGTCAACTTTGAAAGCTTTCTGAAGGACATTTGACTAATGAAGATACTAATAATCAAAGTGAGTGAACTCAAATGCCAGTTTGCAATGCAGTGACTAAGTTTCTACATGTTTCCATCCTTCTTCTTTCACCCCCGTCATGTTACCATGTGCCTCACTAATATATACTTTCAGCAGACAAGCCGGAACAAGTCTTTTGGACCAGACTTGGACTTTTTAATACAGTCATAAGGTTTTACTTCTTTTAAAAGGCCGCAAAATACCTTTTATGAATTAAAGGGATGCATATGAAAATGTTTTAGTGAGCGCACCAGAAATGAAAGTGCAAAAGAGCGTATTGCCGTAAAGAAATGCTGTTTTTGTTTTAATTTATTGGTTTTGTTAATCACGTTTCCATCCCTAAATGACTGAAGGAGAAAATGAAAATGTGTTTCACTGAAAAGACGGTTTTGTTGTGACTAAAGGCTTCACAGACCCCACAGATTTTTGTTTTTCTTTCTTGTAAACCTCAATGCAATTTTAATCCTTAGCACTTTATAAGCACGTGTCAAGTGGGGGGGGGGAAATGGCTGGCTTTAAAACGAGACAATCGATCAGCTCCACTTAACTGGTAAACGGCCTCCTTTGTACCTGCGAGGTTTTATTTGATAATCTTTTACTGTACCATATGAATGTCATGTAAATTTGTTCAACCAAACTTTCACGTAAGCTACCAAATGAGCGGGTGTTTTCAACTGCAGTGTTTTTCCTTTTACTGTTATTAAACACGGATTGAACAAGATGAGGGAACCAGCTTTACAGTATGTAGGCTAACAAATTAAAGTTGTGTTAGCCAGTAGGTATCACAAACGCTCAATTTCAAGCCAGAAATGTGGTAAAAGTATGAATATATACATTGTGTTTGTGTATTAAACGCATGGTTTGTACCCTCTAATCACTAGATTTTAGCCAGTCAAAAAGCCTTCGCCTGCTGGCCAGGCTAACCGTTCTGTTGAACATAAGGAAATATTTTAAGAAAGGGGAAATTGTGCAGATAAAAGTGTTAATTTAAGCTTTCTGCTCTGTTTTTAGTTACTTGCCATTAAACTTCTACCTAACACGCCTCTCTAATGCATTAGAGTGATGAATGTCTCATGATTCATTTACCGATCAGTTACCAGTGACCTCTTGGGATTTAATTCATACATCCGAGAGATTTTTACGATCAGTCAGCATATTCCCACAAAGGAAATGTAGCTGCTGAGGCTGACATTCTTCATGCTGTTGTGGTGCTAAACTGAGAATTGAAATGCCTTAACCAACAGAGGGCGCTATGGCGATGATGTTCCTCTATCATTTCTTTTGTCCCACCTGAAGCGTGAGCAACACTTCAAACTCAACAAACGTCGTTTTTGTCAGATAATTGCGCAATACTGGCAAGTGTGGATACTCGAGGCTGATGATTATATTCTTTAACTTGCCTTAACGTTACATATTCCCTAAGCCCTGCAGTATTTGTCAGCTCCTTTTCATCGCCAAATCCTCCTTCAGGGAAACGTATAATTCAAGATGAATTATTACTAGCACATTAGGCTACTAGCTACTCGGAAGTGTTTTCGCTCCTTTGATATATTGGTTGCTTTGAGAAACGGTCTAAAGAACAATCCAAATCGTTTCGTTAGTGCAAATCAAATCAAACTTACTGCACGCGGTGGACCTTGTAGACGCTTTAATTTTCATCTTTCACAAATTGAGTTCATTGTTTAGCTGACAGTATACAATTAATTTAAAAACACCTGATGTTTAAAAAAAAAACAGGAATCATGTATTGAGAAATTAAACATGGTATCCCTCACGGCCTTGTTTTTTATTCACGAAAAGTTAAACATGGAGTCTACCCTCATTAGATCTAGATCCGTGGTTACCAAGAGGTAGCTCGTCATTTCTTATAAAATTTTGTGTAAAAAGGGGGCAAAATACCACAAATTTTGTAAATATCTGTAATGTAAAAAATGGTAAAAGTATTAATTATGGATTTTTTTGTGCTTTTGATTTAAAGCTTTTTATAACTGGCTTTATTTATCAGCATTCTCTGTTGGAGACATGAAAATGTACATTTAAAAAGAATCTTAATAAATAACTATTGTACTTGCACGTGTGCTTGTCTATTTTTTTTTCTCTGTTGAGGGTTCTCTATGGGATTGAATATTAATATATTAGATAATATATAATTACATTATATATAAAATCTATTTAACTGTAGTTAATTCCATCTATCTGTCTGCTATCTATTTATCTGTCTATCTATTTGTCTATCTGTCTGTACATCTGTCTATTCGTTCAGAAGACATGCTTCATTGGACCACCTGTTGCTAGTTTCTCTTCCTCCTGTCCGGTCCAGCTCAAGGTTTGTCAGTGTCGGACACCAACATGAATGCGTTTGTCTTTGTCCTGCTTCGGGTTCAGCAATTGCCTCCTAAAAGTGTTCTTTTCTCTCTCACGAGGTTGGCTGGATGAGTTTGAAGTGGGGCCATGGCATCTTTCCCCTTTGGACTCCATTGACTTTGCCTTTGTTCCTGTTGCCAAGCTACCCTGTTCTTTTGGCAAGCACAAAGGTAGGAAACCGTGCTTGAAGGTAATGCTAAGCTGAAAAGGACTTGTTCCTTGTCAGATAAAAGACTGGATGTTCATTTTTCTGCTTGTTTACAAGGTGATTTTATCCACCCCTGAGGAATGTTCTCATCTTTATCCATTTAAAAGTCCAAGTCTTGGTGGCTTATGCTAGTGACACACTTTTTTTGTCCTTACTCTTTGAGAAATATCGTTTTTTTGTTGTTTTATAGCAGCACAGAAGCTCAAAGTTATGTCTCATTGGTGACCTTTCTTATAAATGTCAACTCCCAGTAATGTAATGTTTTGTATTTGTGAATGAGCCCTCAGTATCCGTCATTGTTGTCCCATTTTGTCTATCTGTTGATTGGGTTTTGCTTTTCCATCTCTTTCTCTCGCTTTGCAAAGAGAACAATGGATCCACATGCAACCTCGAGAAACCTGAGCCTTTGTTGTGCGCTGACAGTCCATGTATAAATATCAGCTGTATGTCAGGGAGAACAATAGCTCTGTGCTGCTGGTGTTTTCCGATACGTACAGGACTGTGGCCTTTTATATGCCTAGAAGAACAGCACTCATGAAATTGTTGTTTGGTTTGCTTGGGAATAAGGTTGGCTTTGGCTATCTGATTATTTCCATTCAGGTGCCATCCAGCACAATCTCATGGCGATTCGTAACTATTGCATTGGCAAATTTGTGGCTAATTCATATGAATTCATACATTCTCATTTGTATTTTTTACAAATAGGTGTGTTTTCTTGTGAGGTTGGTGATATCTCATTTTGTATTAGGGCAGGTTCTACTGACAGAAGCTAGAATCTCCAGAGAGAGTTTAGTTTAATAAACCTGGAAGAAAAACGATGGGACATTTTATTAAGTCCACTCAAGACTGCCATTCAATGAGAAAAGAAGTGAGAATATATACGGACAAATCTACTTAGTGACTTTTAAAGCACTTGAGATGGTGGTTCTTGAGATCATAAAGAAGTTTGTGACTCATCATGGTCTGGTCTAACTATTGGTGAAGAAACATATTTAATATAATTCTCAAATTAGATCAAGGGTACACGTGAGAAGCAATGCATGATATATTGGTTACTTATCAACCTATATTAGATTTTTTTTAATTTTTATGTATCAGTAGCCTATTTAATTTGTTTAAATATTTATCTTATTTATCTTATTTTTTATATATATATTTAGATATAGATATATTTGGTATCATCTAGCCCTAATTTAATCGTTAAATATATATTTTTTAATTGTAACTCATGTCTTAAATAACTACAATTAATTAATGCACTTAAATATAATTTTTAGCAAAAAAAAAATGTATAATGTACATTATTATGTGGGGATTCCCAAATTCACTTGTAACATTTATAGCATTAATTTTAGTTTTTGGTGTTTTCATTTTTGGTTGCGTTTACAACGATGTACTAAAAATGGAAAAGGTTTTCTTTTGCGTTTTCAAAAGTTTACATTTTCAGGCCCCCAAAATGGCATTGTTGAGTAAATGAACAGCCAAAAAAAAGTTTTCCTGTTTTTAGTTAAAAAAAAGGTGTTGTGTAAATGGCCCCAAAATGCTATTTTAACACTGACCATTTATCAATGATCTATACCATGAAATAAATATTGGCTTCTCGTTATTTGCCATAATTTTAATATGAATACTTATTTTATATATAATATCAAATAATATAAATCTCTTTGCTATTATCTTGGCCTGACTTAATTGTGAAAAATTAAACAACAAAATGTAAGTAATTTTAAATTTTGAATAATTAAACTTGTATTAATCATGTTTTAATTTTTCTTAATATAATTTGTCTTTTGAGCACCAATCAACCAACCCAAGTCCCTGTGTTTGATCAACCCAAGACTGTGTATTTTTTTTAATAAATGGCTGTCCGATCGCTTTGTTTTACGATGAGATTCGTAGCTGGACCGGCCTCGTAAAAGCACCGTGCCGTCTCGTAAATCAGCGCGATCCTTCGCTCTGGGTTCCGTTTATCTTCCTCCTGCTGTCTATCTCTCCATGTTGTCTGCGGTGCTGCAGTGAGGGGGGATGCGTCGCCCCTCCCCCAGCCAGCGGTCCTGATGAGACTGCAGAGTTTGGCTTTCCTGACGCCCCTCGGCTCTCATCAGCTGTAATCATATTTCACCTGCTACCTTAAATCAGGAAGCCTCTGTGCCTCGCTGTCGGCGTACTGTTGCGGTTCTTCACTCTATTCGCAGTCATTGTTCATGGAGGAGGATGGACAAGAACAAAGAAATCCATCAATCTTTTATACATCTATCTGGCTTTTTCTAACAAGGTCAATTAAGGGTAATGGGACAGTATAGTGTTTAAATATCTGTTGTATGTTGACATACTGCATGCCTGTGGTGTTTGGGTGACCGCAAATTGACAGGAAGATGAGGAATATTTTTTTAAATAATTTTTTTATAGCCTAAACATTTCTCTTCATTATTATTTATTATTATATATCATTCATTGGCAATTTAAAATGTATTTATTTTTCCCAGACCAATAATAAATTAACTTTTCTGACCAATATTGACTTTTCAATGGCAGATAAATTGTACTTAATTTTTATATATAGCCTATAATATTTACTGCAAATCACTAAAAACATAAATAACTTGTCACATGCATATTAAAAAGGCGAAATGCTGAAAATCTGTAAAAAATGCACAAAATCAGCATTTCATAAAGGAATATTAAATAATGTTTAATAGATTCGCACTACTTTAAAATCACTATGAAATTAAAATGGACGTTTCTTATTTTGTTATTTGTAGTTCTTATTTTGAAGCGATTTATTCGTGCACATCATTTTAAATTCATGTGCCCTTTTTTAATCAAAATAACTTCCCCCTCCCTCTTGCAGCGACTTCTCTTCTCTGATGATGTGTTTACTGGCGCGAGGGCGGGGCAACCTGTCACTCGCATGAGATCCACCAATAGCAAACCACAACCATCCAATCAATTCCCCATGGACAAAATCAGTTCCCGCCCTACTTTTTCTTTCTTGTTCGAGACGCCGTTTCACTCGGATATGCTTCACAATAGGGAAGAAAAGACTATCGCAACTTCCATTTCATGACTTTACACAACTTAAATCACACATTTCCCCCTGTAAATGCTTTACACAGCTTCAAATTCCCTGGTGACTTATTCTGTGGTGCTTCATATAACAAGGTGTAGTATCCTTTTCTATTTAAAGCTGACTGAGAATATCACAACACTCGTCAGACAGAGTGACGAGGCATTTGACCCATCTGGCTTTCCCAGCACAGAGCCAGAAACTAGTGAGAAAAAGAAAGGTGAATTGATGAGAGACGAGGATCCTCTCTCTCCTCGAACAGGAAAGGAAGGCACTATAATTCCACAGTAAGACGCAGTGGTAAGAGATGCAGTGGATGGGGCAGTATTGTTCACCGACCCCCTCTCTCTATTATGGCTGTCAGATGCTCTCTTTTAATGTGCCTGTTTTGAGGGAGATTAGAGCTTTGGTGATGGGGGTGTTTGGTGGGTTGTCCTGGTTTCTTTGAGAAGCTTCTGTGTGGTGAATGTATGCGCTGGGCTATTCCATTAGTGTCAGGATGATTGTGTCCTCGCTGGAACAGCCACACAGGAAATTTCAATTGGACCGTCGGCCCCGTCACAAAGGATCAAACGGCGAGTCCGCTCTGCTGTTAATACTGGGGACGAATGCAGTGACCCAGTCTCGAGGCGAGAGTGGAGGACTTCATCTGCATTCCTCCAGTCTATGATGGCATGCAGGGGTATAAAAGCTTTAAACGATTGTTATTCTGAGTAGTTTGCATATATTTCAGTTAAGATGTCCATTTTGCTTGTATATTAAAAATCTGTCTGCAATAATGCTGTAGAGGGCAGCGTTTCAGAGTGATTCAAACAGTAACAGTTAAAATGTTCAGAATTTAAAAGCTGAGACTTTTTCTTATCAGAAGTAACAGAGCTCACGGCTCTTTGCGATTATTGGACAGGAGGCGCTACAAATAATGTTTGATGTAGGGAAAAACCAACGCTATCTCACGATCAATTCGTACGAATTTGAGTGATTAAAAGGTGGCTAATTTGTCTAAACCCACGTGATGGGTGGGTTTAGGGGCGGGGTCAGGGGGAGGTCATTCGTACAAATTAATACGAATTTGGCAACTCGTAAAATATTTACGATTTAGATAAAATACCATGTATTTTACGTATGAGTGAGGTCATATGAATTGGTACGAATTAGCCACCTCGTAAAATTTGTACAAATTGCCGTGAGATTGAGTTGGAAAAATCTGATCTGGCAACCCTGGCTAACTACGGGTGATTCATATCAAATAAAGTCTGCATTAACGTCGCTTTTTTTAACTGTTAAAGCATTATTGTCACAGTTAACTTGCCAGAAATTCAACACAAGAGAGATTTTCTTCACACACAGTATGAGTTGCAGTCTGACACGTTTTTCCGCACCCTTCTGATTGACTGAATATAATCGGCAATGATCATCGGCTGTCTTTAAACAATCGGCCGATAGCGAAAATAATAGCTTTTAAATAATAGCTTTAAACCGATACCGATTATTGGCCAATACATCTCTCATGTCTGTGTGGCAAGTATTTGCTTGAGTTTCGCTTCATTTTTGTGACGCTTTTCAGAAAGAAACGCAATAAAAGCAGACCCTTTTGTGATGTATTACTTGTTTCTGTAAGACAAAAATTTACAGAGTATTTTAAGTTCTTTTTGCCATTATTGGGGAAAAAATGCAAGTGATCGCCGACCCCAGAGTCTTAATAGAACCGACTCAAAATAATTTATGTCAGCAATTAGCTTATACCTTATCACCAATAATAAATATTGAACGGTTACCACACAATACAAATACTAAAGCCAAAACGTTCATGCTTTAGCTTTAACAAGCTTTTAAAAATGAAGAATATGAAATGTTTTGCTATAGGCGTGATTTACAGTAAGTGTTTCCTGTTGGGCAAGGCTCCCTGGTTACAAGGCTGTTGATGTACAATAGCTGATGTCTGTGAGCTGGGAATCTTCTCGCTGACTGGTGCTTGGCAAATACCACTCCATAGTGTGAAATGGGATGGGAAGAGTGGCCAGAAAATGTGGTGAGAAAAAGGTAGTTGCTGAAACTATGTCACTTGAGGTGCGAGACGAATACCTATAATGTAGGCTATTGAAATATGTGATCTGATGAGTTGAAAAGAGCAAGAATATTAAGAGCAAAGTCTGAAGATTTGATGACCGGTCCTGCAATGAGGAGAATGTCGTAATGAGGATCCATTAGAGAAGAGGAATACCTATGGATATGGACTTGACAAAGACCTCTTTTAGGAGACCCTCAAAAGCTAGAAGAATAATGGTTTGACTGTGAAGGGAAACTCTGCACTTCACCATAGCCATTTTCTGTCTTCCCCTTTCCTTCCGCAGAATACGCCTCTACAAGTCCTTTCAAATGCTAATTTATATAGGGGACAGGAATGAGAGGGGGTAACGTCCAAACTCAAACTCTTGTAGATCTTTCTCCGACCGTTAAGAGCTCTTTCCAAAGGCTTTACAGGAAATTATATGCACAGACACGTAACCTTCAGAGACACGGGAGAAAGGAAAGGTGAGAAAGGTGAAGATGATGACTCGAAGCGCGAGCTCACGCCTGGGCTTAGCTCTGCCTGGCTGCCCCCGTAGACCCTGAAGAGTACAGCTTGTCTTGTGACAGGTGCTATTCCCCGCGGGTGCCGGCCCTAGACGGGCCGTAATGCGGCGTGGAAAGCGCTAAAGGATTTCTTAAACTCAAGCATGAATTCTTCAGAAGATTATTCATGCACATAAGCAGTGTTAAATGTTAATTATGTTGAACTTTAAAGGATATGGAGTGTTTTGACTCGAGGCCAGAGGGTTTGGAGATTGCAGCAGCTCTGAGGGAGCTTAGCTCCGGGACGGCCGCTGTACAGTACAGTGCTGTCTGAAAATAGCACTTCATGTTTTTAATACCTTCCACTTGACTGGACCTCTACTGCCTGGATTTAGCTAAAGAAAGGCTTTTAGAGCATTTTAAGTGCTTTGGAATCCATGCATTTATAGACTCTTTGCAAAAGCATGTTCTGTTTTGACTTTGTTTATAGATTTTCAGATGTGCTATATACCAAACACTCTTAAAAATAGAGATTCCAAAAGGGGGGTTTTCACAGCGATGCCGTAGAAGAACTATTTTTTGCTTCGCCAAATAATCTTTTAGTGAACAGTCCTTAAAAGAACAATTTTGAAAAAGAACAAGTGGAAGGCTTGCTGACAATAGTTTGTTCATATGCAGGTGGTGAGTTATTATTGCCTATCCCTCCATTATTGGATAATGTTGCCTCGGGGAAACAAACACATTTTCTTCCCTTTGCAATCATTTGATTGCATTAAAAAGAATAATAGAAAAATATATATATTCCACTGGCACATGAAGGACATTTTCATATTTGTTAGTAAGTGAATTTTATTTTACACGCATACACACACACACACACACACACACACACACACACACACACACACACACACACACACACACACACACACACACACACACACACACTATATTCATACTTCCATAATTGTAATAAATACATTAATTTGTATTTATTTGTATTGTACGCCGTCGGTGTATGAATGGGTGAATGTGAGGCTAAATGTAAAGCACTTTGGTGGCCATTGGGTCTGTGAAAGCACTATATAAATGCAGCCCATTTACCATTTACCATCTTTCTGACTTCGGTTTGAACAAGTGTCAGTGCATGTCTGTGCGAGGTAAAAGGACACAAGCGGTTGTAGCTCCGCCCCCTGTGCCGGGAGCAGCATCTCATTTGCATTTAAAGGGACAGACACAAAACGGTGCGTTTTTGCTCACCCTCAAAAAGTTGAACATGCTATATAAAAATATCTGTGGGGTGTTTTAATCTAAAACTTCACATGCACACTCTGGGGACATCAAAGACTTATTTTACATCTTGTGAAAAGGGCATTATACCACCCCTTTAAGGAATGAAGTATGAAGTAGATGGGTTTTTTTTTTTTTTAAGAAAAATTCCATTTAAGTTTGAATTTCCACATTTTTCCTATTTCAACATGGTCCTTTTTTTAATGTATTTTTCTACATTTACATTTTTTTTATTTGTTGTAATGTTTGATTATCGAGGCCTACTTTATGCATGACAATTCAATTAACCTTTTCTTAACTTAATGATATATTGCATGTACTGTGAAAGCAATCCACTGCCTGCATTATGTGTTTTTTTAATTCTGCTAATGGAAGACCCCCAGCACTGCAACATTTTGAACGTTTGGCTTGGAGAACCACCGAGATAATGAGATTAAAACCCAGATAATGTCCATCTGAGGCCACAGAAATGTTTTCCCGGAGAGACCTTATACCTCGCAGTTGCACCATCTCCCTGTCTCCTGATCGCAATCTTGCACATCATGTTACTCTAAATGTGATCGAGACGCCTAACAAATCGCTGCCATTGGCTGTTTTGTTAATTAGGTCCGAATAGACAAACTTGGAGGAGATCACATTTAAAACTCAAGCATCTGGCCTGTGGACCTCATCAAAGTGAGATAAGAGTTTCCCCACAATGAAACGGAGAGATTTCTCGTGCCAGAGAGGCTTGTGGCTTCAGGGCTCAGGGTAATTAAGCTAGCTAATAGTGTGTGACTAATTAGGATGATAGTTCATTCTTGCGAGCTCTTTCCACAAAGCAAACAATGGTGCAGAGTCTGTGACGAGGATCGTCTTTTCATGTCAGCTCTGCTTTTGTCTTTGCACTGGATTTGTTGGCGTCTCTTCAGTGGCTTCCAGCTCTTGCAGAAGCACTCGGCCCGTGACGTGGTCCGCTGGGTTTTGAGAGGCCGTCGGCACGGCTGAAACTACCACTATTCAAATTTCCGATGTGGTTTATGTATTGCACTTCGTTCTGAATGCTTTACACTTGTTCGTCATGTCCCTGCCAACTGATTGACACATTTGAACGTTCATACTGCATGTCTGCAGTGTTCCCTCTCGTTCCCCATTATCCGGAGTAGAGAGGAGGTGACGGGGAGGAGATTGAAGCGGGAAGGGTTATTCTGCTACAGAAACTGCTGAAGTGTGACCGAGGACTTTCACAGTCTGACACAAGAGGCCATTATGGCACGTCATGTTTCTGTGCTGCTGGCTATCGTGCTGACGGCTTCAATAAATGAAAGAAAAGACTTCAATCTTGCCGACCTTCATATATAAGGAGTCAAATGAATGATTTAGCTCAGTGGGAAGACTTGCACTCTTGGGATGCAGAGTTCATTAGCCTTCTGCAACTGACCACAGGCTACAAGATCCAACTATCCTTCTGTCTTTCTTTCTTGTTTGTGTTTGTTTCTTTATTTCTTTCTTTGCAATTATTTACTTATTTATATTTGTCCACTGAATTTATTTACTTATGTATTATAAAACATAAAACAAATGTATTCACTTTATTTATATTTATTAGCTATTTTATAATATATTTATTATTGATAATTGTTCATTACTTATTTAATTTATCTTTATCCATTTAATTTATTTAATGTTTATTTATTTTATTTATGCATTTAATTTATTTTCTTATTTTTTATTTATTTGTGGCTTATTTTATTTACTTCAATGAAGACAAAAAAATATAAATATGTTGTTCATTTTTATTTATATTTAAATTTACAATTTTTTTATATTTTTTTTATTGATCATTATCCATTACTTTATTTACAGTATATAAACATTTTTTGTCAGTCAATCTGTCATCGAATAAGCTTGAAACTACATTAATATGCTTTTGATTTCTTGGTGCAAGGCCTTATGGGTAACTCTTCCAGTCTCAGTAATAACTGTTTTTTTTAACTAGTCAGTTTTTATGTTAACATGGCTTTACTTTTGGAAATTATCCTTTTTGAGAAAATTTCCAAATGTATTAAACGTGTCAAGTAATGTTTAATTGTTAATATTGAATATGTAATATTTAGCCAATAACTTTTTGTAATTAATGGACAATATTGCTGACACATGCTTAAAGGGGTGGTATAATGTACTTTTCGTGTGTGTGTGTGTGTGTGTGTGTGTGTGTGTGTGTGTGTGTGTGTGTGTGTGTGTGTGTGTGTGTGTGTGTGTGTTTTCGTTCAACTTACTTACCCCACAGATATTTTTATACAGCATATTAAAATGGTCATTTTTTGAGTGTGAGCAAAAACGCACTCTTTTTGTGTCTGTCCCTTTAAATGCAAATGAGCTGCTGTTCCCGGCACAGGGGGCGGAGCTTCAAGAGCTCGTCTTTTTACCTCACATCCACATGCACTGAAAATGTAAAAACTTTTTGCCTTTTATGTTCAAACCGGAGTCAGACAATGATGGAGAGACTCAAGAAGAAGTGACAGTAGCCTATGTAGAAAGCAACAGGACATTTCTGAATGGTTAGTTGATGAATTTATGTAGCTTATGTGTAATTATCTTCTAGTCATTGATTAGCATATTCTGTCTTGATAATCTATAAATCGTGTTCCGGGGGCGGGCTTTATGTAAATTTTAGGGTTGGTGATGTCACTAACCCTTTAAAAGATAACATCTCCCTTTGCTCTGAACTTTGAGCATTGTAAGTTTGCAGGTGTTGTTTATGCTGAAACCACAACATTACACACTAACTAAAGTTAGAAAAGTGAAATCACAATCAACCACCCTTATTATTATTTTATTTATTTCTATACCCAATTACAAGGAAAAGAAACCAACAGAAATATCTGTCATTATTGTACCTTATGCTATTTTAGAATGTTTGTATGCATTGTAGACTGTGCTAGTCATTATTTCTGTAGCTAATGATCAGTCGGGGATCAGGTATCGTCTGGAAATCCAGGCATCAGAGGAAGAGGGAAACTGAGATGTGTGTTCAGCGAGATTCAACGCTGGAATGTCCTTTACTGTAGTTGAGTCATGCAGAAGCAAATCACAGACAAAAGAACAAGTGTGATGTATCCTATTATTAGCCGCGTGCCACGGGCGTCTGCTAGTGCTTAATGATGCTAGCAGATGCTGCTTATCACCAGGAATGTTCATGCGAGCGAGCGCGGGGATCAGCACTTCATTGATCACTCACATACACACTCTCCTCTCATTTGCCAATACGCCACTGATCTGTTTGTGCCTGCAGCCTTTGAAAACCAATAAGCGGGTCAATGGTGGATGACATGGCCTTCCAGCCATTCACATGATACACCTCATTAGCCGTGTTACATCACGCAGCCGGATCGCTAACATGAGGGTGACCATCAGTCCAGCTGCAACATCAATACTAATGTGTGGGCCTTATATGAGTTTGGTTGTCTTGTGTTGAAATGTATAAACAGTTATTTTAAATTGTAATATTAATGTTTTTACTGTATTTTTGATCAAATTAATGCAGCCTTGGTAAGCATAAGAGACGTCTTTCAAGAACAAAATCTTACTTAACAAACTTTTGAACATTCATATGATTCAAAAAATATTTTTGTTTTGCATTGTCATTTGACATTCTTAATTAGAAAAAAAAGAAGCATAAAACTCAAAGAAAGATGCTGACTGAGTAAATGCAGTCTTCGAAATGTATTGATCAGAAAAATAATATTTTTATAATAAATATATTTTCATAATAATAAGAGACATGCATATACACTCAGACATCAAACATGGGCACGTCTGTAATGTGCAGAAGACCTCTTTGAAGCAGTGCATGTACCACGGCCGAATATTTACTCAGCTTCATGGTTTTCCAAACCTGTTTGACTTTCCTTTTTCTGCTTTTGAAATAGTCATACTGGTTCTGAATGACATAAGGGTCAGTAAATTATGGTAATTTTCTGTATCTTCATATTTTCCCGTTTGACCTCAGATCAATTCACAGCCTTGAGCCCAGAAGCTGCAGCACAGAGACTTCTTGCTATATGCTTTGACACAAAAAAGGCAGGAGCTGTTCATTCATTCATACTTTTCTTTTATTTATGAATTTATTCTTTTATTTATGTAATTTTTTATTCTTTATTTGTTATTTAATTTTTTTATGTATTTATTATTTCTATCATTTTTATTTATTCATTCATTTTTGTTGATTTATTTATTATTTTTTATTTATTATTTTTTATATTTATTATTTTATTTATTAATTGATCTTTATTCTTGCATTTATAATTTTTTATTTGTTTATTGTTTTTATTCTTTTATGTATTTGTTATTTTTATTATTTTCTAATTATTTTCTAATTATTTCTAATTTTTTTCTTTTTCTTTATTTCTTCTTTTTTAATTTCTTCTCTTTATTATTTTTATACATTTATTCATAAATTTATTATTTTATTGTAATGAATGTGTATAGAGTCTGTTGTGATGTTGCTCAGTGTCATGAAGTGACAGGAAGGTGACCCGTCAGCGCAGACTGGACGCTGTGAGGTCAGCCTGAACCCCAGCCGTGTGCGTGACACAAGCTGTTTCAGGGTCGGTTTCACCTCCTGCATTAAAATGATGCAAATCAGTCTGGGCGGGGCGAAGAGCCTGATCCTGGATCAGTACCCCATGCGATGAGATGAATCTGCGATACGGATCCAGGCCCTCGAGGGAGGCCGTCCTGAGCTGCATCATTGGCTCAGGGCTCTGCAGATGAGTCATAATGCAGCAAACATCAGCATGGATCTCTGATTCGGTGACGACTCAGTTGAGGCACGAATCAGTCAAATCTCTTTAGGATCATTTGAATTACATCAGGGATTGCTGACTCGGTGGGATTTGTTTTCAGATCTGCTTCAGTCGGGTAGTCTTAATTTACAAATGACTGGTAATAGCCTACGGCAGGGGTGACCAATCCTGCTCCTGGTTTGCCACTGTCCTGCTAAATTTAGCTCCAATCATTAACCACACCTGAACCAGCTAATCCAGTTCTCACTGGGCATACAGGAAACTTCAGGTGTGTCGAGGCAAGCTGGAGCTAAACTCTGCAGGACCCTTTAGGACAAGCTTTGTAGACCCCTGGCCTACAGATTTCGATCTGGTGTGCATAAGAGACTTCTCTCAAAAAGATTTAATAAAATGTGCACATATTTCCATTGACGATTTCTCTTTGTCCCACTATCGATTTTTAATTGAATACTCTGCGGCGAGAACAGTTGTAAAAGCAGGCGCGAAAACATCATTGTTTTTATGTGTAAATTGCATTATTAAAAATGCATGAAAGAGAGCAGATATCAGGAAATCTGCCTGTCGGTCCTGCGGGATTCACCCTTTGAGCGCCGTCCCGCCAGGCAAATGCTCATTTCCTGCATGTCTCCCTGATGGCATCATTTCAATCTCACACCAGAGAGGTATGAGAGGTGTGAAGGCCACAGCGTCCCCTCAAACCAGACACTTCACAATTATACCCCCCGCACATGTGTGACAGGCTCACCGCTGTCTCTTCAGCTCAGCACTATTATGACCCTGCAACACTCCAAATCCTAAATAATTGATTCAGCCGCTCTTCTGTCCTAGTGGATTGTGTTGTAATTATAAGACAATACAAAGGACTCATTTCAATGTGCTTGCAAGAAATTTAAAATCTGTATATCATAGATAGAGGAATCTGAGATGGGGACCAAAAGCACAAACAGAAGTAAGACGAGAACATTTAATTATTAAAGGGGTCCTATAATAGCCTGGTCCTACCAGACTCTCACACATTCATTTGTACAGAGAGTCTGGCCTCTCTCCATTGACAAGCGTTAACTTCCTTGTAGACGGGTCCTCTGTTGAAGTTTAAAACTATTGGATCTGCCCAGAGTCACTCTGGATCCATAACCAATCGCTAACGTTTGGTCGTGACGAAACTTTAACTCGAACTAGCGCATGACCGCAACGTCATCGTTCTCAGCCACTCCCTCTGTTCGCTGATTGGACCGGTAAAAAATTGACCGGAGAAAACCCAAGAATACACCACAATCCCAGCCGACGTACTGCATTAAAATTGAGCGGAAGTACGTAGGAGGGCGGAGCCAGGCTAGTCCTATAATGCCCTTTTCACAAGATGTAAATTAAGTCTCTGATGTCCCCAGAGTGTGTATGTGGAATTTTAGCTCAAAATACCCCACAGATATTTTTATATAGCATATTAAAATAGTCACTTTTTGAGGTTGAGCAAAAACGCACCGTTTTTGTGTGTACTCCTTTAAATGCAAATGAGCTGCTGCTCCCGGCACAGAGGGCGGAGCTTCAAGTGTGTGTGTGTGTGTGTGTGTGTGTGTGTGTGTGTGTGTGTGTTAGAAGCTCCGATTACCTCACACAGACATGCACTGACAATTTCAAAAACGTTTTGCCTTTTATGTTTAAACCAGAGTCAAACTTCTAGTCTTTGATTAGCATATTCTGTCATGATAATCTATAAATTGCGTTCCCGGGGGCGGGGTTTATGTACATTTTAGGGATGGTGATGTCACTAGCCCATGAAGAAGCTCATTGTAGTCCTTAAAAAGGGATTTCTGTAAAAGTAAATATCTTCATTTGCTTTGAACTTTGAGCATTGTAACTCTGCAGATGTTGTTTATGCTGAAAACGCAACATAACTAAAGTTAAAAAAGTGAAAATAAAAGTTAAATCATACTCAACCACCCCTTTAATTTAATGACGGTAAGGCTTTTTTCCATACAAGCTCTCTCCTTTCTCTTTCTTTGTGTCACTGCCCTTTCTTTTTCCCATCTGCCCTTCACCATGTCGTCTTCTCACGCTGAGTCTACATGTGCTTCACGAGCCACCAAAATAGCTTTCCTTCATATGGCGTGAGGGTTTGAAACCCTCTGCTCGTGTCCATGTTCATCTGCTGGCAACCTGGCTTACATAACTCTCCCTCCGTTCCCAAGACAATGGGAAAGACGGCGCAAACAACGGGAGTAAACAAACGCGTGTCCTACTTTAAAAGAGCAGAACGGCAGTGTGAACGCAGCTCCCTCTTGTCCCCTCATATCTCTGGCCCTGCATCCTAATTGCATATTCATCCTAAAAAATGTGCAAGACTACAATCAGTGCATCCCAGCTGAGGGATGTTGAATGTGGTGTGCCAAGCAGGATGGTGCATTTAGTTCCAGTGGGTTCTCGAAATTTGCATCCGTGGATACTTCCAGAACAGAAGAGAGGAGTTTAAAGGAGTTCACTTTCAAATAAAAATGTCCTGATAATTTACTCACCCCAATGTCATCCAAGATGTCCATGTCTGTCTTACTTCAGTCGAAAAGAAATTAAAGTTTTTCAGGAAAACATTCCATGATTTTGCTCCATATAATGGACTTCAATGGCAACCAACGGTTTGAAGATTCAAATGTCAATCTCAATCATAAGTCTCAATGCAGCTTCAAAGGCTCTACACAATCCCAGTCGAGAAATAAGGGTCTTATCTAGCGAAGCGATCAGCCATTTAAAAAAAAAACATATATATATATACTCTTCTACCATCTCTGAGATGCGCCACGCATTACGTCATCGCGTGACGTAGTCGGAAGTACCGACCCAGTGTTTACGAGTTTGGAGTAGGAGGACCGTTCAAAGTTATTGTATGTTGAATAATACATATTTATATGTATTTGTGTCAGTTTATTGTTTAAAATGATCCTTACGTGTGCATATCCTGGATGTTTAACGATGTCACGCGTGACCTTTCCAACGTGATGACGTAATACGTGAGTATCTCAGAGACAGGCATTTGTGATTAAAAAGTATATCCTTTTTTTTTTTTTTTTTTTTTTTAAATGAGTGATCGTTTCTCTAGATAAGACCCTTATTTCTCGACTGGGATTGTGTCGAGCCTATGAAGCTGCATTGAAACTGACATTTGGACCTTCAAACCGTTCGAAATCCATTGTATGGAGCAAAATCATGGAATGTTTTTCTCAAAAACCTTAATTTATTTTCGACGGGAGAAAGAAAGACATGGACATAATGGATGACATGGGGGTGAGTAAATTATCAGGACATTTTTGTTTGAAAGAAACTAATCCTTTAATACACTTTTTTTTAGCTTGTTATTAACATTTTCCTTCACAAAACGTTGCAATACCTGTCTTAGCTAGGGTAGGCTAGTGCTAGTGCTTTAGGTTGTTGCATTTTTCTTTTTTCGTAGCAGAAGGTTCATGCATACGTTCCCTGTCAGCAGACAGATGACATCAGGGGCCAGTAATGTTTGGAGAACCTGGGCCGGAGGGCCCTGTATTTACAGACACGGATGTCTCAGACTGTGGAATGTTGTGTAAACACTGGGAAAGAAAGCGGGGGATCCCTTAAACCTGAGGGTTAAGACTGTCCTCAGACTGCCAACACTTCATCTATGAGCTTGTCTGAGCTCGAAAATATGCAAAGCAATGCATTTTTGTCTTGTTCTGTTCTTTTAGATATCCAAAAACTTCAAACTCAAAAGATTAACATAAGTACAAAATCAGTTTTATTTGACAGGAATCCAAGTGCACAATTCTTGCCGTGTGGATTATAGATTTTTTTGCCAAATCCTTTCAAACGTCCAAAAAAAGAAAAGAAAAGAAAAAGCCCACAAACCAGATAACCATATAAAGTACCAGTCAGAAGTTTGGAAACATTAAGATTTATTTGGTCAAAAATACAAATACTGTTTTAAAAGGTAATATATTTCTATGATGGTAAAGCTGTGACACACAATCCTTCAGAAATCATTATAATATGCTGATTTGCTGCTCAAGACACATTCAATATTATCATCAATGTTGAAAACAGGTTGCTTAATATTTCTATTATTATTAATATTTCTCTCTTTTTTGTGGAAACGATGACTGCAATTCAACGTTTTAGGGTAAGTTATATATATATAAGCGACGTTTGAAATTATTTGGCAAAGACAGAATTTTTTTAATTTATTTTCATTAAATAACACAGTACACAAATGTATTCAGCGTACAGAGGTTTTTTGAGCCACAGATACTAGGAATTAGAACTAGAAAACACAGTAGTTAGGGACGTTATAATGGGGAATATTGTTTAAAAGAGTTTGTGATTGTGATTTGTGAGCTTTCTGCATGCACTGTAGCAGGAATATTTTGTGTGGAGTGAAGTCTGCATAATAATGGGCAACAGAGAATATTTGTCTTTAAATAGTAGAAAACTTGGCTATTTTACCATTACACACTTGTTTGGTCGAAAGAAGAGATTTAAATGAACCCCCAGTTTCCCCAAAGACAAGGATTTAAAGTGATAGCGTCCAGAGGAACAGTACTGACTGTTTACCCAGCTCCATTTTTGTAAAAGCACAAGCTAGTTTTATGTTGTTTGGTTTTCTCATTTGACTCTAAAGTCTGCGTTTGTTGACAGAACATTGATCCGCAGAGTATCCTGTTTTCTGCATTTTTCACTGTCAGCCTTGACCTGAAACCAGCAAATATTTTCAGTCTTTTCTCCACTCCACTCGGCTTGTAAAACTGACAGCAAAAAATCTCACATAAAAATGCCTTTAAGTTTGAAATGGTCTCAGACTGAGAAATCAATGTGCTTACAGCATGAATGCGCCAACTATTTGTTGAAAACAATTTTTTTGGACATTTTTGCCATAATATGGAGTAGTTCAACAGACCTGTCTATACAATAGCATGAGAGACACAAACACTTCTAAACATCCTTCAGAAAGTCGGCTCAAAGCTTAATCCGTGACCTCTGCTTCCTCCCCAGGGGTGTCTGTGCAATTCTTTGAGTGTGTGTGTGTGTGTGTGTGTGTGTGTGTGTGTGTGTGTGTGTGTGTGTGTGTGAAAGCCACACAACACTAAGCTGCATGCCGTGTTCAGGCCTTTAAAAGCAGGCCAACGCAGGCCACTGTCGATCGCATCACTGGGGAAATTAGCGGCTGGTGTCGTCCGCTTACTCTGTCACAGACGTATTGGAGCTAATGGAACATATTGATCTCGTGTGTCCGCTTTAATTAAATGTGAATGGGTGATGAGCTAGTGGTATCCATGACGGCTCGAACCACAGAGAGGGTGAATTCAATGAAGAGTCTGAATGCTGCTTTGTGCCTGTTTTATCTGAGCTCTCATACTGTACGCCGTCCGTGTAAATGAGCTGGGCTGCTGCCAGTGCTTCTAGGATATGTGTGGGTGGCTTTAATTATAATTGATAGTTATTATAAAATTAAAGTTGTCTTATGAAAGGGAAAGTCTTGCAACATGCTGTGACCATCTTGTTCCCTCTTATTTTATAATGTCCAAGTGTGGAAAAAAATACTCACACTAACTTGACAATAAGTTTGTAATCATAATTGGAAAATAATATTGCTGAAAGGCTGTCATTTTACTGTTTAATAGATAGAGAGTGTGTGTGTGTGTGTGTGTGTGTGTGTGTGTGTGTGTGTGTGTGTGTGTGTGTGTGTGTGTGTGTGTGTGTGTGTGTGTGTGTGTGTGTGTGTGTACTTTTACTAAGCATTAAGCAAAGACACATTTAATCCAATCAAAAGTGACAGTAAAGACAGTTTATTTTAAATTATTTTATTTTATTTTAAACAAATTTAAATAAATGCTGTTCTTTTGGACTTTCTATTCAAAGAAAATTGATCACGGTTTCCCCAAAAAAAATGTTAAGCAGCAATTGATAATAAACATGCATAAAATCAGCATATTAGAATGATTTAATATATAATATATATTGTAATATATATTACCTTCCCCGAAAAGTAGCCAATGTAACACTTACACACGCTCCTGAAAGCCTCTCTTCCGTTCTTCTATGACACACGAAACGAATGTTTTTATAATGTTCATGATAATGCTGAAAGTTATTTTAATTACCTGATCTGTGTCGACATGAAATTGCCCAGATGCTTTCTTAACCGCTGTCATCAATATTTATATTCATCTGAATGTCACTCTTAGCAGCTTGGAGTGGACAGCGTCGGGATGTTCGTTATCGCTACAAATGTATTTCCAGCTTTTTTTACTTCTAAGAATGAAAAGGTCGGAAAACTTCGCCGTGAGTATCGGGGCCTTGACTCACGTTCAGGCTCTTGTACGTTACGTGTGCGAGCACGAGCAATAAGTCACTGACTGCAGTACAGTTCACTAAACGGCCACAGGTGTCGCTAATAAAAAGGGTTTCTGAATTCTTCATATAGTCCCTTTACTTTGAAAGTAGGACTGAGATTTTATTAACAATGATCTTTCTAGAAATTACTGAAAAATAAGATTTATTAGAATTGTTCATTTAAACAAATGCTTTTAAACATTACCACAAATTGATTTGACCCAACAATATGCAAGAGAATTAACATGACCAAGGTGGAAATGTGCCTTCATTTTCCCTAAATGTTTTTCTAAGTGTCTCATTAATTCAATGGTTTTGTGCTGTTGGCAGCCAGCAATTGACCACTCAAAACAAACTGTGGTCAGAGCAAATCTATAGTCTTAGTCTGGGTCTTGTTTTCTTTCACCTGGCATATAGTTTTAATTCATGTTTTTTGGGGGTGAGGCAATGTCACATTACCTGTCCAAGTTAAGATCTGCCTTCTGAAAATGTACACAAAGAAGTATAATCCTTTATTCTTGTCTCAATAGATGTATAAATGATGATGCAACGATGTAAATGATAAAAGCAATGATGAAATCTACAGAGCTACTGCTGTTGGATTGCAAATGTTTCATTACATTTGCAAATATTAAAGATAATATTTCTCATTCAAAGAAGAGAATATATATATATATATATATATATATATATATATATATATATATATATATATATATATATATATATATATATATATATATAACGTGCCCAGTGTGAAAACCACTCAAGGCTTCTGAAGTTACTGAGACTTGTGCTGAAGTGTTTCAGGGAGTTTTCAAACGGACTGGAGAGACCTGTTAAAATATACATGAGCGAAATGCTTTACAGCCTCAATTATGCACCAGTTCAGAGAGAACCGAGGCAAAAACACATTTCCGCATTTCAATTAGCAAACTGTCTCTGCATGAGGTTGCCAATGCTGATCTGCCAAACAACTGCATTCAAAGTCCAAACATCTTAAACACACAAGGGGAGGCTGAACTTGCAAATCTGTTTTGAATTCATGTTCATAGTGTACATGTGGTTTTAGACTGCTATAAATGCTGCTAAACTGCTTCAAAGGTCACTTGAATTCTCTATTCATCAAAGAATCCTGAAACAAATTGTCACCATTTCCCCAAAAATATTAACATTGTTAATATTAACAACTGTTTTTAACATTGATAATAATAAAAATATATTTCTTGAGCACCAAATCAGCATTAGAATGATTTCTAAAGGATCATGTGACACTGAAGACTTGAGTATAGGCTGAAAATTCAGCATTCATTACATTTTAAAATATAGTTAAAAAGAAAACATTTGCTTTAAAGTCTGCATTATACAGGAGTTGCAATAGTTTTTTCTTCACTATAGTGAGGTGTATACGATTGAAACAACTTCTTGAACAAGAAAAAATGTCCACCGGGAATCTTTTGGATGGTTGTGGTTTGCTATTGGTGTGATTTCATGTGAGTGACACAAGTTGTGTTTATGTTTATGATGCAAAAGGGAGTGAATATGACCTGGACATATATTTCAGAAGGTTTCCCCAGCTGGGTGATTCAAATGTTGATGTTCTGCCTATTCTTGAACCTTGTGGAGGTCTTCTTCTCTGGGTGTCTAAGTGGCAGCAGTGGCTGTTATTTGAGCCCAGTCCTCAGGGCTAGCATGTGGCCTGAAAGCCTAAATGAGTGGCAGGAGGGACTGTGCTCAACATTCTTGCATGGCAGAGGATTTACCTTCCATTTACCCAGGGTGCTTCATCTGTCTGTCTGTGCTCCTCACCCCCTCCCAGAATCCACTGGGCTGTCAGCCACAGAACCAGATTAGAAGCTTGAAAGGAAATTGCAAAGTCTAGTCTTTATCTCCTAAGAGGACAAAACAATTTAGATCTATGTTGAATACATCACAAATGTTCCCCTGCCCGTACTGCACATGAAGTGGTTGGTTCTCGAAATTGACATATTCACACAGCTCCGTCTCACTCCAAACCGACTACTAGTCAACATTCTTGCTGCAGTGCACCAGTGTATCGGTCAGTCAGCGTCAGATGTGCTAATAGCTTCTCACAGGCTCAAGAGTAAACTTCAACTCCATAAAAAACTTTGCAAACAGAGGTGCCTCAAGGAATCATTTTGAAATGCCAGCCTCCGTTTCCAGACGACTGCACAAATTCCTGGACTCACTCAGCGCCCTCTCCTATTTTAAGGAATAAAGCGGATGTTTAAAAAACAGAATAAATCTGCTTTTGCCATTGCCATCCTATAAAAGAGGCTCCTTGCCAATAATTGTATTTGATATTTTTTTGTAAACATAGCTTAATTTACACTATACATGTAATTTTTTAAACCTATTGCACCCAAACAAATTAAATTGCATTGCTTTTTATGTAGACTAGATATTGTAGAACAACTGTTGGTTTGCAAAAAAAAAAAAAAAAAAAAACAGCAACATATTTGTTCGTGTGCTTTCTAATATGCTAAATAAAGTGTTACTGTTGACCAGCATTTGGTATCCATGAATTCCTTTGTTCATAAGAAACTAAATTCTAATAAAAAAATATATTAAATATTTCTATTTGAATTAATGTTAGTATAGTTTAGTATTTTATTTTATTAATAAACAAATATTTTGTGCAACAAAAACAAAGCACATTACAACATGTCTGTAGGACATTCTATCTGTAGGAGCAGGAAAGCAATGGATAAAACTTCTAAACTTCAAAAAAGGTCCCAGCGGATTTAGGGCATTATAAGAATTAGCTAAAGACGTAAAGCTTGTTCCGGTTACGTCGAAAAACCTTGGATGTTTCGTGGAGGAGTTTTCAGAGAGGAATCCAGGCGCTTTTTTAAACCTCCAGGGTGCTTATGAAACCAGTCTGCAAGCATCAAAAAAATCATTTATTCAAAACCTTCAACAGACTGAATGAGCAACAAACACATCTACCGGTATTAGGCACCAGGAATTCAGTTCACCAGGACGCCAGTGGGATCTGCTGCATAATCCCAGAAAGTCCCCTTCAAATGGAAATGTTTAGCAGTGAGCCGTTTACTACAGAAGACAATCTCCCCCTGGAACAAAATTCAAATTCATATCCCTTTTCAAGAGATTTAAGACTGTAAGTGAGCAAAAAGTCTTCAACTTCAAAAATCGTGGTTGATCTTAAAAGGATTTTTCTTTAGATTCAATATAAATTAAACTCAAACCACAAACAATAATTTAGACTCTTCCTTTTCTTTAAAAACAAGCAAAAATAAAGGTTACGGTGAGGCATTTAAAATGTAAATGAATAAGTTAATTTTTGGAGGATGTAGAAGCAGAAATGTGAAGCTTATGCAAAGCATATACAGTATTGTATTGGACCCATGATTGTTCATTTAAACATAATCCAGCATTCAAATCCAGAGGGAAATCATAACAAACACCAAAGCCCTCATCATCCATCATATAGTCTCATCATGTGCAATTTTTTTCTTTACTCTTTTGTTTTTGTCACAAACACATACATTAAATGCATTTATCAAATGTTTAAACCTTCAAGAAATCTTAAAACGAGAGGAAGTCCTTGATAATACATTGTGCTGTAGAATCTATACAAGTACCAGTTTAAAACTCATTTCACAGATACCTAAATAAAAGTCCCACAGGAATTCCACCTCCTGCTCGAGTAAACTTGCACTTTCCCATGGTGACGTTCTGCATATCTGTAGATGTTTCGATTAACGCAGTGTCCGTAAGGCGTTTTGGAAGCAACATGAACATGCTGTACTACCGCTGAAAGTGAAGAAGTAAGTTTCATGAAGGAAAATCATGCTTTAGTTGTCGTTTGTCATGGTTCACTGGAATGTTCTTGACCTTGTTGAATTGCAAAAGAGTCTCCAAAGAGTAGATATTGGTGCAAGAGTGTAGTGTGTCTTTGTGCCTTTGTTTGGCAATGAACAAGCATGGCATGAGTTAGCGTTGTGCTGTAGGGAAAAGGCCTTTGTGGCCTCTCTTCTGGAGATTTTTTTCAGCTTTTCTCTGTGGCTCCTCTCAGCAGTGGATAGATGGTTTGTTTTCGAGAGTGGCCGTGACCGACCGCAGCCACACCACACCCCCCGAGCAGAGGTGCTTCAGGCCAGCCAATGACAATCCAGCTCTGCTGCCGTCCATTCAGTGTGGCTAGAAGACCATGGCACCTGCAATGAGAGACGGCACAGTATGAAACCAGATTTCCTCACAACTCCAAGCCAATCTCTGTAATTTGAACCCAGTCATTGCACTCACACTTGATGCAAGTTTAAGAGGCCATTTAAATTGACTGGGATAAAAGAAAGACAGGAAAGCACATTTCTTGTGATTCTCTACCAAAGTATTGAGCTTAGTCAATCTTTGCAAAAAGTTAGGAATGGAAACAAAAGTGTAGTTTTTTTCACAAACAAATAAACCTGTTTTTTGCAGTCATTCAGATACAAAGTGAAGAATGTAGTCTGATTCCCAAATGACTTGATTATTTTTAAACAAACAGCATAACCGGTGTAGACTACTAATTCTTGAAACGATTCCTATGAACTGGGTTTTCTAAGGAGTAGAGTTATAAGTTTGACCCAGTATGAAACTTTCTTTTACAAGTATGAAAAATAGACATAACTAAAATATATTTAAAAGAATCAATTGTAATCAAATCAAGATCTTGCGAACCAGAATCAAAATCTGTATGGATACCATGTATTGCTATACCATACGAGAAACATAAATTGCATTATCTGCTGTTGCAATGGTAAAAGGTTGTAAATGTACTTAGTTGGTACCAAAAACTTAAGAGTTTAAAATCAAACAAGCACACAGAAAAGAGAAAATAACTCAACCTGAATCGAAAACACTTTGAAATTACTTTGAAAAAGTAACGGGATCAAATCGCGGTCAATCAAAGATGAACCTTGTCTGTTGTTGTGTCCGTGGAGAACATATGGGATTTGCAGTCTCGTAGCACTTAAAATGAGTCTACGCTACAGAAGATTTAAAATCAATGGCTTACATCAGCTTCACATCCCACCAGTGCAGCTCGCCCAACAGGGGTGTCTGACTGCCTCTAATTCAATTCTCATCACCTCTAATACATTCCAATTTAAAGCTAATGCCTCCCCTAGAGGGTGTAAGCGGTTAAGCCACAACAATGAAATGATTTCAGAGCCTGCATTGACAATGCCATTGACATATCCATCAAAACGGACTCCTGCTCTTTATAAACCAAAAACAAAGTAAATATTTTGCAGATCCCAGTCGTGGGTTTCGCCTTAAATGTGTCCATCTGCTTTATGATTCATTAAGTGTGAGATTCTGATCTGGCATAATAGCTGCCACATGCACTTGAAGGGAATGCTGTTGACACTGTTTAAAATACTTTTCAGATGTAGAGGATAAAACTGCTATGTGTAGAAATAAAAAAAGAAGATGTGTTATTGCCTTAGGTGAAAAGCTCAAGGTAAATCCCTGTGGGCAGGTCAATGGAGTGTATAATTCTATCTTGCGAAATACTATACTTACATATTTACAAAGCCCTAATTAAAACACACAAAAATTATAAATAAAACGAACAACCCATTCGGAATTCCACCCTCTCATTTTTTTTTTTTTTCATTTAACATTTACACACAATTTCAAACAAGTTGGTACAAGACTAGAACAAGTCCATTCAAACAACTAATGTTTTGTTGATCAAACCTAAAGAGTAAACGTCAAGGTATGACGTCCGAACCCAGAAGTCTAATTTGCTGCTGGTTCCTTTGAGATTTTCCTATGGGGGTTTTCAATTTAGGAGTAAAATAATGCCTGTGGTAAACATAACTTGGCTATACTTTGATGTTTTGTCAAAACAAAGTATAGTCAAGTTGTTTACGACAGTCTTTATTTTACACATAAATTGAAAACCCCCATTATAAAACCCCATAGGAAAGTCTTAAAAGAACAAGCGTCGAATGAAGTCTTCCGGGTTATGACGTAATACCTGCACCACTCTATTGCCACATGTTGGTATGCTATATGCTAAATTATTTTATTTATATATAAATATGCACATATACACATTTTATATTATATATATATATATATATATATATATATATATTACACATATACATACACACACTCTTCAACTCAAGGGCACCCAACAAAACTATCAACATAAGCCTTTCCCTTTACTCAGAAATGCATCAAGATACAAGCAACAAGATCTAGGCCAATTTTAGTCTGATTAACGTTTATACTTGCTGGATGAAGCCAAGATGCAATTGCATCATCTAGGTTTTTCAATCCAGATGATATCAGTTCAATTAAATGACATTTATAAAGAAGACACTTTAGTCCAACTGAAATGCAAATGTACTTGTTTCCCAAGTTATGGTGGTCGCTCCCAACAGTAAACTGTAACTAACTAACTTTTAGTTAAATAAATGGTTCAACAATCCTTCAGAACTGGCACTTCGGTGTAGATCAGTAAAACATATTGCAAACACTAAAGGCTTATGCTTATTAAAAACCAGACTGTTGTCTAGATGGGTTAAAGTGGACATGGCATTACTCCCTAATACGGTGAGGGTAAAGGATAAAAATCGGTATAAAGACTGATTACAGTGAGCAGTGCCATTCCAGGAAACAGAGCTTCTGCCACTCGAGTGTGCAAATCCACAGCTAGTTTAAACAGGGCACCATGACCAGGCAAAGCTTATCCAGCCTTCACCAGACGGTCAGAGAAGATGATGTGCATGGGAAATCTGGGCTTTTGCTACCTGTATCGGCCTGTTTCCACCAGTTGGGAGAACAGTGTACACTGCCAAAACATCATGTTTCCTGCTTTAGTAACATGCATGCCACAAAGAGAGATTAGATTAAAACAACCCAATCCGATTTATGGGCTCTGTAACAGAAAAACAATTAGCTGGTTTAGTTTTTCTAAAGCCCCCTCCTTTAGGGGATGGGGCGGGAGGTTGTGGTGGTTGGCAAGGGGTCAGAACTGTTCCAACTGGCAAATTACCTGGATTAGTTGAACACAATGCTGCCAATGAAACTGCACTGTTGGCAGAAAAAGCAGTAACTAAGTCTTATTGAGGACATATGGGATGTGCTACAGGGCTGTCAAAAGAGATGACATTGCAGGCCAATGCCTGAATATTCCCTATTATATTTACCTGGAGCTTCTGGTCATAATTCACGTCCTGTAAAAGTAATCAACAACAAGTTTGATGCTACATTTTAAAAGCATTACTAGCTCATACGTGGAAAAAACAATGACATTTGAAAACTATGATGGGCAATTTCTGACCATTTATCCAGTGGTCACTCTGAGGAAAAAACTAAACCGTGCCTGCATTTTCCTTCTGAAATTACACAAACAAATGCTAGTTGATGCCATTAAACACGGCTTAGGGAGATTCCCGACCAGAAGTGGTTTGAGAAAGTCCACTGTCAAGTTGTAGAGCGGAGAAAGGCCTTTGTTCAGGTAAAGTGTTGGGGGAGGGGTAACTCAAAAGAAATGGCCTGAAATAACCTGAAAGTATGTTCACAGCAGATTTTGTCAGTTTAAGTATACATTAGCTACATAATGCATACAATACAAAAAAATAAAAACTCATGCCTTTTAAACCTGTATGACTTTTTTCTGTGGAATATAAAATAATACAATGTCTTTTTTTTTTTCTTCTAAACAATGAAAGTCAGTGGGGTCCAATGTTCATTGAGTTTTATTGTATAGCCAAAAACATTTTATTTAAAAAATATCGTCTGTGTTCTGCAGAAGTTAGTTATGAACAACATCAACGCGAGAAAATGATTTAAATTTTTGGGTGAACTATACCTTTAAGCTTTGACTTGAAAAATAATGTGCAGTTTATAAACTATACTATTCAGAAAAAATATAGAAATAACAGCTTGTGAATAAAATGTTTGACAATGCGTGGCATAAAAGAAAAAGAAAATTATAGGGACTAACATGATACAAGCTTTACATAAGCCTTTTTATTTAATGGACAACCTCTGCCACTAAACTCTAAAAGCTTTTCTTCATTTCTTTCCTTTGTTTTTTTAGGGACGTTAAGTCTCTAGAAAAATATACTATACCGTGAAACTTGATTTACAGTTTTCAGCGAGGCTGTCTGATTATGACTAATAATGTCAAATTTAGACTGTGGGATTCAATTATCCTGTTGTCTAACATGATGCACAGCTTTCTGAAATGGATTACATTCAGGTACTCCTCTCCTTGTCCCTGGCCGCTGCAGGTTTTAAAATATTTATAAACTGAAAGTGGAATCCCAACCCTGCACATGCAGGCCTTTAAATCATTTATGAAGCTCATTCTTCTCTGTTTTGTTTTTCATATTGACACACAGAGACATTCCACTATGGAGACCAAGACCAACAGGCATTTGTGAGACAGTGAGACCATAGAGCTGGGCCTACTCATCTCTATTAATTCTTCATTGCTTCAACTCAGGAGGAGTTTGAAACACACCAGCCTTTGCTTTCATCACCCACTTCTTTAGTTACTTTATCAGGAGAGAGAAGGTTGTGAGGCTGAACAGGGTAAAGAGATGAATAGGAGAGTGTGGGAGGTCTATATAATACTTGAAGAATTTGAAATCTGCTATCTTTGCTAAAGGGCAGTCAGATCTGCTGCAAGGTTGTTTTTGAGTTGTAAATAACTCAATCACACAAAAAAAAGGGTCTCGAGCCAAAGCTGTGATGTTAAAAGAAGCTTTCCAACTTTCGGGCCGAATGGTTTAAAGAACGAGAAGGAATAGTACCAGTTAAATTCCACTTAAGCCTGTTACAGCATGGGATACCAACCGTTCTCGGCCCGGAAATTCTTAGACCCTTTTTACACTAGTGTGTTTTCTTTTTAAAATGCATAACTTTTTCTACGGTCACGCCGTTCATCTACACTACTCTGGCTTCTTTGAAAACACTGCAGACCCCGTTTTAGAGGTCTGCAGAACACTGCAAAACACTGAAGTCCCCGTTTAAAAGGAGACTTTTGAAAACGAAGGCGTGGCTGCTCACATTATGCTACCAGAACACGACAATAACAGAACTGGGCTGAGTTTCCCAAAAGCATCGTAAGCCTAAATTGATTGTTGATGGCTATTGTTCTGCCATCAACTTAGGCTTTCAATGCTTTTGGGAATCGCAGCCCAGAGCCGTCTCTTTTAATGGTTCTGTAACATACCGGCCTCGATGACCGTGTAAACAATAATGAGGATCGTTTTCATTTTAAAATGCTGTTTTTAAACAAAAACGCACTAGTGTAAACATGATGTTTGGCTAACCTGAACTGTGCTGGAAGAATGCGTGTAGTGACGTCGCAACTCAGGCTTGGTCACTTGTCTGTTGCCTGGCTACCATTCTTTGTAGCTGGCCAAGGGTGCCATTTGAGCGACTTAAAAAAAAATTAATAATCAAATTAAAACAAATATCTGATCATCCTCCATATCGGTATTTATATCAAATATTGCCTGTAAACTCTTACGTTACCAAGGCAACGACTGACACATATGTATTCAATTCCAAAGAGCTCCGTTATCAGCTCGGAAATTAACGGTTAAGCAAAGAAAATGGTTTGGCCTGACGGTGAAAAAGAGGCCAAAGACAGCGGATGGAAAACCACCAGCTTAAATATAATTTTAAGCAGCTTTTAAAAAACACTTACTATAAAGAAATATTTGCTATTTCGCTACACACCGATCAATTTTAATGCATGTCAATGAAAAAAAAAAATGCTACTAGCAGAGCCATGCTAACCAGCTAAGCTTTAACCCTTTGGTTGGTACACATTCAACTATGTTTATTCTCTTCCTGTGGGCGTTCCTGGAGGACGCTGCTGCTGCCAACATCCCTGCCAGGGCGTCCTCCAGACATTCTGATTTTGCACCCCCTGGGGCTAATTATAAAACCCAGCTTTTGCTGGGCCACCTGCTTCACTGTGAAATGAAGCACTTGTGGTGTGAACGGAGTTGCTGGCTGGTGAAGAGTGTTAATGATTACTCACAGAAGTAATCATTTTCTAATCACCAGGAGATGCAATGAGACGGCTGTGGTCCCTCCCCAGGCAGTCTAATTCAAATGACACAAGTGAGAGATGTTCAGCTGACTGTTATGACGCACTCATAGAGACCATCGGCACAATTGTAATTCCTCAGCAAAGGTTGTTGCTTCTTAAACCTAATACTGACCCATATACAAACCAATATGCAGGCAGACCATCATTCAACTCTGACTTCAGGCAGACAAGGGGCTCGCTGGCTTCTCAGAAAGGCTGTTCATGCAAATATTGTTAGTCTGTAATGACCTATTAGCCCTGGTCTTCATAAGTGCTGACAGACAAGATATTATGATGGCAGAAATGATAATGAGTCTAAGATGCCTATAGAAGAAAGGGTATTATAACGAAGCTTAATGCATTTCATAGAGTCAATAAGCATTACTTTTTTTTTACAGTTCAATGCAAACGAGTGTTTTACATTTATACACTTATGCTTTTGTTTGATAGCGAAATAGGGAGCTTATAATGGAAATGATGGGAGAGTTTTCTTGTTTCTTGGGAGAGTGTAATCATAATCATTTATTAATACATTTAAAAACAATGGTAAAATACTGTAGTGATGCATTTAAATAAATGATTGTCTGAACATACTAGGCCAAATCAAATTGATAATTCAAATTAGCCGTTGTTTAGAATGACTAAACAGATTTTTATTTTGCATGTGAGAGAGGCTCAAATACAATAATTAATTTTGTACAATACATCTATAGCTTTAAAAACTGAAATTGGGCTTATATCTGTACCTTGTCAAGAATACACAAAATATGGAAACTAGTAATATCTAAAACAAAGGTGGCAGGTACCTTAGGCTTAAGTAACAAACTATTCTCCCTTCACACATAAGAAATAGTTCCTCTAATGAAGCACATAAATAGCTCTTTATTAATGCACCAACAGCCAAAGAGAATGATTGCTTCTGGGCATGGGGACTTCAATGCACAAGTGGGAAATGCTAAATCTGCAAATTTGCTAATCGCATTTCAACTGTTTCTGTTCACATCTTCAGCCATGACTGTCCCCTGGCCACTGAAAATATTCAGCAAAACATAAATATTTATGCCATAAAACTAGTTTTGTGTTAACATTTTCAGTGGTCAACATTTAAGCGCAGGAAAAAAAATCATTGTGCTTTAGATGGTACAGTTGATGGGAAACAAAATGCTTTAGCAGCTGTATCAGCAACAATAAGCCCCCTCGTCCCTAAATCTCTCTACACTGAGTCTCTCATTGCTGCCTGTAATTACAGAGATTAAGCTACTTTGTGCTCTCACTCAACCTAATAGCCAATTGACAGAAAAAGCTTTGTAATGTAGATCACAAATCAATTTTTCAATGGCTCACTAGTGCTGAGTTTTCACTATGATCCTAAGTGCGAATTCATGAGATGTTTAAGCCTCAACCTTCAACCCTCTAGTCTAGAAGATGTTGCCCTTCAATGACAGCCACTGCTCTATATTCCTAGACATCCAGATGGTTTAACACAATCATTTTCTCAACCACTTTCAAAAACCTCAATAAGATAGGAGCACTCAGCTGCTTTCAAAGGCGGCTGTCAAGCCCCAATTTAACATTTTGGCATGCAGTTATCTTGACAGAAATCATAGTTTATGTGTGAAGGTCGACAGCCTGCTGACTTCTGTTGTTACTCTGCTTAGAATGATTCAAGCACTTTTCAGAGGGAGCACCTACAATACAAAATGATTCAGTTGTGTGTGTGTTTGTGTCTGTATATAGATCAGATAAGGTAATACAGCTTGCACATTCAGAAAGAATAGTAATTCCAGTATAGAGCCTTTCAACACACAGGAGCACATCCAAAATGTAAGAAAAGCCAAAAACCTTACCCAGATCAGCTCCATACACTTTAATTGGAGGCGACTACGCAGGAAGATGTTTCCAGGTGCTGACAAAAGCAGTTGGAATCAGTGAATAAGGCACGGTAGTTATACTGTTCCAGCTATCCGACGTCGGATCATAACAATCCAGGGTTTTACAACGCTGTGTACCGAAGTACCCACCGACCACATAGAGTTTATTACCAGAGGCCACAGCATGGCAGCTCATTCTTTTAGAAGTCATGTCACCAACACGCGTCCATTGATTGGTCTCGCAATCAAATCGGTAGGCGGACGCTGCTGTGAACTCCGTGTCACCACCCATTATGAATATCTGACTGCCGAGAACGGCAGCGGCAGTGTATCTCCAGGGTTGCGGGCACTCGGCAGCTATGGTCCAACGGTTCTCAACGGGGTCATAGCACTGGACCTTTGAGGCCTTGTCCCTGTGGATGGTTGTTCCACCAAACACAAAGAGTTTCAGCTTGGCACTGACCACTGCTGCATTGCTGACACCATCCCTAAGTGGTGCCATCATTGTCCATTTGTTGGTTAACGGGTCATACCGCTCAACCTGTTTAAGAGATACTGAAGGGGAGGCTGGGAAGACGCCTGCTATAGCAGTGTGACCCCCCACAACATAAAGGCAGTTTTCAAGTTCAGCCGAGCCATGTCCAAAACGTGCAATTAGCATTGGGGCACCTTTTGACCATTCTTCATGTACCGTGTCATATATCCAAACATCCTTCGACACTCCATTTTCTGACCCCCTTCCCCCTGTCACGTAAACTTTGCAGCCAATGGCACATGCACTGAACTCCTTTCTGGGACTGGGAAGATCTGATTTAGGGATGATCTCTTTTGCTTTGTGGTCCACTTGGTAGATCTTATCACACATAAACGTCTGACCCCCAAGAATGAGAAGCGTGTGCCCAGCTTTGCGAGGCCTAGCGCAGGGGCTAGTGACAACGCCGTCATTCTGCAGAATCTTTTTCTTGCACTGCATGGCCTCATCGACAATCTGTCGGCTCCTTTTATCTGACATCACAAGTTCCTCACATGCCACGGCCTCAATGAGGCATCCCGAGGGCAACAACGCAAGGCGTAGTCCTCGCAGCAGTTCAGGAAGATAGTCTCTGCGGCTGTCTAGGTCATACCTAACCCAGCGCATGACCGCATTGAACACAATCTGTTCATCTTCAACCTCCAGCTCATCACTCAGGATGAGATCCAAAAGCTTGTCTTTCGAGAGGCCACAGAAGTCTTCAGTGTCTCGAAGAGTCTCAAAGTGAATGAGGCACATCCTCCATGACAGCTCATAAAGGCGCTTGCACTGATGAGCGTCAGAGAGCAGCATCATCCCTAAGCAGTTTGATGAGTGCAAATTCTTCTCCAAAAATTCTGCTGCTGCATCACGGATATCATGAAACTGTAGCATATCTCCAGCCTCGAGAAGTGACTCTGCATTCTCCTCATTGATGATGACCCGTGAGGAGTAAGCAAAGTCCAACAGCAGCTCCAGAACTTCTGGGTGAACACTGTCACGAAAGTTAACCTCATTGTCAAGGCTTTCACGGAGGCCACCGCTGAACATGGCTTCAAAGTAGCGACTGCAAGCAGCAAGCACAGCTCTGTGACAGGGAAAGGAGCGGTCGCCTGCCCATAGCGTTACATCTGTGAACATGCACTGTTTGCGAAGGGTATTGAGGTGGGTGAGCACACTGTCTGGATGAGAGGGCTTGTGGAAGAGCGAGATGTTCATGGAGCCTGTGCTCGTCCTCGACTTGCGGTTTTCATGGACGCTGACTGACATCTTTTCCAGCACGTCCAAATTTTCACTGGTTCCAATATCCCGAACTAGGAAAATAAAAAAGCACAACACAAGAGGTTAGCAAGTGATCTAAAAAGTATATTCAGTATTGGGGATGACTCACTGCTGTACATGTTTATGCTTGGCAATAAAAAAAATCACCAGCGAGAAAGTGGTAAGGTGCTGTATCAACAAAATCTAGAGCCAAACAGTGCCAGTTTTTTCAGCTGCAGACAACGTAACTATTAATCTTGGATGATTAGCATTAGCTTAAATGTGGTTGTAGTGTTTGTCATGCCTTGGCTCAGTAATCTTTTTCAAGCTTTTTTTTTTTTAGTATAATGGCTAGAGATTGAAAATGTATTACCTGGATGACATTTTTACATCCTTCACTAGACAAACGTTGCTTGACATTTTACTAGATATTCACAGCTCTTTCAGCAATAAAATATTACTTCAACAGTTAAGTTCACTGTAAGTTTGTTCAGAGGATCTGAGAAGTGTAATCCTTCTTTACACTGTTAAGCCAACACAAAGTGCGCAATTAATCAACTCGGTCTCTAATTATTACATTTTATGCTGACAGGTTGTTATACAATTTAGATTTTTTAATTAAATCAGTAATCCTTTGTTTTTGGCAAACAGAACCTCAGAAATGCAATAAGACCATAATTACAATGAACAACTAAAGACAAAATTGCAAGAGAACATATATTACAATTAAATAAATAAAAAACTCAAATCTTTAGGAACCAAAATTACTGTTTATGTTATCAATCTTACTCAATAAAATACTCAATAACAGCTTTGTTATTTACTTCAATGTGTTGGGGTTTTTTTGTGGATAATTTACTTACATTGGGTTTTTTGCATTGTAAACGAATCACAGATATGTTTATTGAACACAAAACTGGAGTGACGACAACCAGTCCATATTGGTGTTCCACAGACATGCTTTAGCACCAAAGCGAAGAGAACGGTGCACTCAACGTAAACAATGCAACACCCAATATACACTGAGTGCAATGCAGCAAAACTAGAACGACTATTATGATCAACAAAGCACAGTATAAATTAGATGAGTTTGTTGATTAACATTGGGAGCATTCTCGAGAGTTACCGTATAAGGCCATCAAAATTTGAAAAACAAAAATGTAATACTCATTTAGATAAACACAAAAATGGCATGCAGTTGCCCTGCAAAGGTGTTTTAATGTAAATTCTATTGATAAATGAATAATCAAGATTACAATAATCTACTGAAATAATTGAGAATTACTGTATGATTTCCCCCCCCATTTGTTCAGCCCTACAACAAAAACTGAACATTTTAACATTTAATTTGTTAGGTTTAAAAGGCTGTGGCAGTTAAAGGTCCAAAGCGCAGGTTATGTGACTTGACATGAACAAACTGCCAGAATTTTCCTGTCAATTAAATACATAACACCCATTAAGTGTTTTGCTTGGTCAGGCTTGCTTTTATGCAGCACATGATTTGGTGAAATACAGACGGTTTTGCCCTTTCTGTCTAGGTTTGAGCTGCAAAGGTTCAATGTTACCAGTGGCTCTTTGTGTAAGTGAATGTGCTTACATGCAAACTGATGCGGTTTGAGGTTATTGTGATGAGAGAGGGGCGCAAGCATGCACAAACATCAGCAGGGTCTTTATGGATCACACTCTCGAGTTGACATGAATCACAATGCCAGAGGTTGACCACAAAGGATGCAAGGTCACAGCTATCCGTGCAGAAAGCTATGCAGGGGGATAAGGGCAACTGGGAGGCTGGTATTGGAGGGATTGGATGCAGGGCTGTTGATGGGTGACCGAGAATAGGGAGCAAGCAGGTGTCTAAAACCACTTACAGCGACAAAAACTGCTGACCCACGCACAGGCACTGACAGTGAGGATCTGAGGGGGGGTCTGCATTGGTCCCAAAAAGCGTCCCCTCAACAGACCAGGTCGACAGACTTGTCCTTAATGCGACCAGGGAACAAAGAGAAATTTATTTTTTCCACATTTAAATATGAGCACCCTTGAGAGGGTTTCCAGGCATTTCTTGCAAGCTACGGCTTTCTTGACAATAGATTAAATGTTGCATAATTCCACAACAGTTGACTTATGGTCAGGTTTGTGGCTGAAAAAAAAAAAAAAAAGAGAGCTGAAAAAGAAGCCCAACTATTATTTCACAGCTTGATGAAACTGCCTTGGAGTTCCTGCATGGTTCATCCCATCACCCATGGTAACCATCACTCAACAACAGCATGAGCTGTGCCAAAGTTGCTGAATCATTCAATGCGAACAAACTAACTACCTATCCATGCGGATATTCTCACCAGCATGAATGACACCTTTTAATTGCAATGCCACTGAGAGGCTGAGGCACAAAGGTCTTATTTTCTTTGAATGTTCTTCCTGTGTAAACACCCAAGCTCCTCGGACTAAATAGCTTTTCCAGGTCCTTTTCACTGAGGATGTTGGTATTCTAGAGCTGCATTTCAGTTAAGCTACGGCAAAGGAGGGAGGGAGGTGCGTTTTGTGTGTTCGAGGAAAGTCAAAAGCTGGCAACCTCACTGATTTGAAAAAGCTCAATGAATCACTGGCCTGCATGAAGTCCATCATCAGGACCAACTACTTCTATCAGCACTCAACCTAAAACATTTTACACAAGTATGTGGACACAGATGTTTCTAGATATGCAAGCTTGATTATGTGCAGATTGTGCACCGCTGCAATTCAAAATGCGGCACTGGCACGTTCTTTTTGTTTCTACAAAAGGGGTGCCATAGCAGATGTCTTCTGGATTAAGAATTTCAATCACTATCGAAAACATACAACATATATAGAGGAACAGCTTGTCACTGGGACAGTACCCTTAAAGGGACAACTTTGTACCTTATCTACCCCTAAAAGGTGCATGTTAGTGCCATAGACCAGTCATATGTTCCCTTAAGATACTACTATAAACCTTTTAGGGGCAAATAAATAAGGTGCAAAGTTTTCCTTTTGAGGGTACCGTCTCCTAGCCGAACACTTCACTAGTTGCTACAGACAATAGCCTACTTAAAATTAAGAATGAGAAACTGCATAAACTGTAAATTAAGTTTGCTGCTAATATTACAGAAGGTTTTAATAGTATTAATAGTATATTGGTGGTGATGTCGACAAAAACTTTAGTGAAAGCATTAAAAACAGTCCTGTGTTTGGTTCCTTATTTCTTAGAACTAACTTACATAAAACAGTGAAAGCAGCATTTCACAAACCTGCAATGACACCCAGGACTGAATCCCTTATTTGACACCCATTCTAGGACATACAGCATCTAAAAATGAGCCGATAAGTGAAATCGGTTGTTAAATTAGAGAAGCATACCAAAACTTTGTGTTAGGGAACAAAATTGAGAACCACTCGTGTAATGTATAAATGTAACAGCTGAGTAATTAACGAATATAATGACAATTTTAGGGTCATGAAAACTTTGCAAGAGTAAATAACAGCCAATATGAGGTTAGACAGGCTTGTTTACTTGAACTATGACCAATGCAAAAATAACTTCAAATACTGCCGGTATACATGAACCCTGAACTTAGGTAAAGTTGGTTTTATATTCGCACATTCACACTTTTTTGCTTAAAAAGTGTCTCAATAACATATGCAATAAAGCATATTTTTGCAAAATAAAAGCAGCTACATGATCTTTAGGACAAGGATGGTGAACTACAACATTTTCCACAATCGATCAAAATGGGCAAGTATTGTTTTAATGGCATACAAACTTGCGAATGTTCACTGAATGTCCAATGTAGTGCGGTGAACAAGATAGGGACCGTCTAAAAAGTTGTCTTTTTTTTCATTGTGTGCAAACAGACAACTACATTTTTGCAAACTACAGATGTACCAGCAAATATCTCTCACATTATGTGTTCTAATGCTATTGATTGTACTTTAGCGACAATAAAAAGTGCATTATAATGATTGTATTTAGGAAACCTGCCTCACTGTACATAATTTACATAAGTACTTTTTAGAATAAAATTACATTAATTCACCAAAGGGATTTTTTACTATCCGAAGGTTGTAGCATGTTCCCAGTGACCAGTCTGACTTACTACAGGTGATATTTTTTACAAAAACTCCCTTACTGTACGTACAGTTGACAAATATGTTTTTTTAAAAATTACAGTAATTCACAGTAAGTTTTTTTTCGTGTTCAAAAGGCTGTAGTGCTGTCCTACGGACCAGACTGACTTACTACAGGTGAAATTTTGACAATACCTCCCTTACTGTACAATTATCAAATATGTTTATGTAATAAACATATTATTACATATATTATTACATATTTTTATTGCATATGTTTGTGAAATAAACTGTAATTCACCTATAGTGATTTTTTTTAATATTCCAAAGGTTGTAGTACTTTCCTAGTGAAAGGACTGACTTACTACAGGTGAAATTGTGACAATACCTCGCTTACTGTACGTACAATTATCAAATATGTTAATGAAAGAATTACTGTAATTCACCGTAAGTATTTTTTCATGTTCCAAAGGTTGTAGTACTTTCCTAGTGACCAGACTGACTTACTACAGGTGACATTTTGACAATACCACCCTTACTGTACGTACAATTGACAAATATGTTAATGAAAAAATTACTGTAATTCACTGTAAGTATTTTTTTATGTTCCAAAGGTTGTAGTACTTTCCTAGTGACCCGACTGACTTACTACAGGTCAAATTGTGACAATACCTTGCTTACTGTACGTACAATTATCAAATATGTTTATGAAATAATTACTGTAATTCACCGTAAGTATTTTTTCATGTTCCAAAGGTTGTAGTACTTTCCTAGTGACCCGACTGACTTACTACAGGTGACATTTTGACAATACCACCCTTACTGTACGTACAATTGACAAATAAGTTTATGAAAAAATTACTGTAATTCACTGTAAGTATTTTTTCGTGTTTCAAAGGTTGTAGTACTTTCCTAGTGACCAGACTGACTTACTACAGGTCAAATTGTGACAATACCACCCTTACTGTACGTACAATTGACAAATAAGTTTATGAAAAAATTACTGTAATTTGCTGTAAGTATTTTTTCGTGTTTCAAAGGTTGTAGTACTTTCCTAGTGACCAGGCTGACTTACTACAGGTCAAATTGACAATACCTCCCTTACTGTACAATCATCAAATATGTTTATGTAATACACATTATTACATGTTTATTACATATGTTTATGTAATAAACTGTAATTCACCTATAATGTTTTTTTTTATATATTCCAAAGGTTGTAGTACTTTCCTAGTGATTAGACTGACTTACTACAGTTTAAATATTGCCAATATCTGCCTTACTGTAAGTACAGTACATACATATTATTATGAAAAATTACTGTAATTTCAGCTTGTTCCACGTTCCAAAGGTTATAGTATGTTCCTAGTGATCACTCTACTCAATTCATTTTGATAAATGTTTTTGATAAAAGTAAGTATTAGAACTGCTGTTCCTTGTACAACACATTTCTTTCATTGATTAAAATAACGGTAAAGATTTTAGCTTAATCATAGCAACACCCTTAGTGTAATGATTCAAGTTTAGTTTTTGTTAGTCCCGAAGAAGTGGATTCTAGAATCCACTGCTGCTTCAATGTATATCTAATGAGTGATTTTAATCAAGGTATTAATCAATATTTTTCCTTCTAAATATCAAATGAGTTGAATGACTTCTCTAGGCTTATGAGATTTTACTTTGTTATAGAAATTACCAGTGTGATTATCGAAAATGTTATTTAATGTATCCTTTAAATGTCTGTATTTGATATCTGAGGTGTGACTGAAGGGTCTGGCCCATGCCAGGAATGCAGTAACAGTGCTTGCTCTTTAACAGGTGTTACTACATCCATCTGCTTTTCTAGGGTACCCTGATAGCAATGGTCTCAGCAGGGGTCATTGAAGTCTATAGTTGAGAGACCATTTCTTAGTTAAAGTCTTTACTTTACAGTTGATTTAAAGTGTGAGAGAAAGAACATGTTATCTTGATGTTTTGAGAATACTCTCCTGTTTATTGTTAAAGCCTGGCCAAATCCAATCTTGAAGAAACTGTGTCTGTGTGTGTTAGTATTCTTGGTTACAGGTTAAGGAACAAGTGGAAATATAGCTGCAAGCAGCGATACGGGGCCAAGCCCCTGAAGCAGCAGCAAGAGCAGGAAGAGTAAAAACAGCAGAAATTGAACATACATGAAAAAACAGCTGGTTCAGAAGTACAGGTGAAAATTAACTCAAAATGAACAGAAGTTCAGATGAGAATGAACACATAATGAACAAGACAAACTTATTTCTAACCCAAGAGGAAGAAAGATTAGTACAATGTTAAATAATAAAGGAATCAATATGACACAACATTACACACAATTTTATAAAGTCGTTCCACACGGGCTTGAACCCACTATCTCTGGGTGAGATGTCTGACTCTCATTTTTTTTATTTTATTTTATTTTATTTTTTTATTAGGAAATTTTAATCAATGGAATACAATGAAAAATAAATACAATAAAAAATACAGATTTTCCTGACTCTCATCTCATTGCGCCACTGGGAAGTTGTGTTTTTGTGCATAAGGTCCATACTTCAAGTGAGAAGCAACTCAAAATTATAAATTTTTATATACATTTGCTGCATGTTGGTATTTATTGAGTTCCTTCACATATAGACACCATATCTGGAAAAGAAGCAACTTTTCCACCACTTAAGGCCACAGCACCTCTTGCGGTCTAGGCATGTGCCACACAGGATTCGAACCCACGACCGGAATGGTTCGGGGCTCGTGATACGTGGTTTAGCAGCTTGTGCCACTCAGTTGACACTGTCTTACTAAACTGCCGAGGAGAGGCTTCAGTGTAAGAATGAGAACACAAAAGCATGTTAACCAGATTAGCAAGCTAAATTAGCTTAATGCTAATGTAGCTTATGGTTAGCCTGAATGTTTGTGTACTGTATGTACAGTAAGGGAGTTATTGGCAAAATTTCACCTGTAGTAAGTCAGTCAGGTCATTAGGAAAGCACTACGCCCTTAGGAACACGAAAAAATACTTTAGGTGAATTACAGTAATTTTTCATAAACATTTGTCAATTGTACGTACAGTAAGGGTGGTATTGTCACAATTTGACCTGTAGTAAGTCAGTCTGGTCACTAGGAAAGTACTACAACCTTTGAAATGCGAAAAAATACTTACAGCAAATTACAGTAATTTTTTCATAAACATATTTGTCAATTGTACGTACAGTAAGGGTGGTATTGTCACAATTTGACCTGTAGTAAGTCAGTCTGGTCACTAGGAAAGTACTACAACCTTTGAAACACGAAAAAGTACTTACAACGAATTACAGTAATTTTTTCATAAACATATTTGTCAATTGTACGTACAGTAAGGGTGGTATTGTCACAATTTGATCTGTAGTAAGTCAGTCTGGTCACTAGGAAAGTACTACAACCTTTGAAACGCGAAAAAATTCTTACAGCGAATTACAGTAATTTTTTCATAAACATATTTGTCAATTGTACGTACAGTAAGGGTGGTATTGTCACAATTTGATCTGTAGTAAGTCAGTCTGGTCACTAGGAAAGTACTACAACCTTTGAAACGCGAAAAAATACTTACAGCGAATTACAGTAATTTTTTCATAAACATATTTGTCAATTGTACGTACAGTAAGGGTGGTATTGTCACAATTTGACCTGTAGTAAGTCAGTCTGGTCACTAGGAAAGTACTACAACCTTTGGAACATGAAAAAATCCATTTGGTGAATTACTGTAAGTTTTACATAAAAATATTTGCGTACTGTATGTAGAATACACAAAAGTAAACTAAAGCAGTCTAGGTGAATACGCATCAAATATCAAACCTAAAACTATGTTTACCCTGTTTGGCAACTTTTTTTTTGAAAACTTGACTATGTTCGTGGCGCTGTCCACGTATGTGGTACTGAAGGTCATGATCCAGTCTGAACCTTGGGTAAATTTGGTTTTATATTCATATATTCACCGAGATATTCAATATCTCGTGAGCTGAATATTGTTCCTACACAAATAACATTGTTTCAATATTTTAATCTTCATCAAAACGAGCTTTCCTTCAGGTTTGCACTTTGCAGATGGTCCCTTCTTAGAAGCCTGCGCATAGAGATCAATGTATTTTGTCCACTGCGAAGGAAAGATCGTTTTGAGGAAAAATAGGTTGTAGCTTCTGGTGTTATATGTGTAGTTATATGTGATAGGTGTTTTGTGTAGCAACAACGTTTAGTTCACGAGTTATTGAACGCGGAAGTCCGCGAATGTGCGAATATGCGAATATAAAACCAACTTTACCTAAGTGAACCCTGAACCTTGTATGATGCATTGTGTATTTCCTGACTGTCTTATCACACAAAGATATTTGAATTGTGCAAATATTCTGTTGGAGCAGGTGTACTGTGGCGAGGGCTTGGGTGAAAATAATAATAAAATAAAATGCACAATTTTACCTCAGTTAATCTGTCGCCTCCTTAGACTATAAAAAAGTGAACATTAAGGTATAACTCAATGAATAAGGCTGTTTTGTAATAAACGACTATTCAAGACTTCAGAAATGCGCGGACGAACTCAAGCTAGAGTTAGCCAGCTCGCTAGTGCGTTAAACAATGTAAAAAGATAACTGGATAACTTACAATAAAGTAAATTGTAATTGTAATACAAAATAATATCAGTAAAATCAGAAATGACAGATTATGGTCAGTTTAATCTCAAGGCGACCGCTCAGTAAGCATACTGTGAATGAGAGGAGCTAATGCTGTTAGCGGAGAGTTGTAACTCAGCGTATTGACATGCAGAAGAAAGCCTGACAAACTCCTGCCGATTAGAGACACGTAAAGACGCTGCTCTCCATGTAAACGATCATTATCTTCAGATTTACACCCAGGTGGTCACCAGTCCCTATCCAGCTCACATCTAATCCTGACTGGTTGTATTGGCTTTTCCAGCTCTGCCCAAAACAGGAAGAACAGTGCAGATGTTGGTTACAGTGTTAGTCATTTTAAGCTTCTTGCTCTAATACAATACTTTTTTTTTTTTTTTGAAAGACATTAACGTTACATACTTACAGTGTTCTGCGCGTTAGTGGCAAATCCTGACGTTGTGCGGTTTTAGAATTAGGGAAGGAATCATAGTTTAGTTCACCTCTTGTCTGGTTGGCTGTTACTTTGTTCACATTCCAGTCCTCACTGATGAAAAACTGTGGAGTCTCTTGAGGTAATATCCAAAAGTGGGGGAATGTGTAAAGAGTGATTGACATGCCATTGTCCAATCACGAACTGAGACTTTATGCAAATATAAATGATAACCAATAGGAACGTTCTGAGCTGAAAGTCTGCGCTGTTTTCTGTGCAAAGCAGCCAATGGCTGAACAGCGGGAGGAGCGTCTCGGCGGGCGATGAAACAAGCCATCACAACAATTAGCAGGGAAGTAATGTGCCTTTTTTTTTGTTTGCTCTTTTTAAATTGCTACAATGTAAAATATTCATTCAACTCGGCAGTATTTAGGTAAATATGTTATTTTATTTGAATAATAGCCCATATTTCTAAACATAATTTAAAATGGACCTTATTTGATTCCCATTATAGATTTATCAAGCCGTTCATAAGCCACTGAATTAGTGCTACCTGTTCTTTCCATGTATTTTATTTTATCCGTGTAAATATATACACTTGTAAATTGAGATTTTTAAATGCAATGCCTTTAGCTCCATCTAGTGGGATTGTTATAGCCTATCTATGATAAATCATAACGCATTCTTTGAACTCTGTTTACCTCTCAGATGATAGACGCATGTTCCAATTTTCCATCATATGCATCCGACATAAAAGTTTATTGGGCCCTGCTGAAGTGAACGCATACTATAGGTATTAATTGCATTCAGTATTAATCTTGACAAACAAACGCATCTTCAGTTTTCATGCTATTTGAAATATGATCCACTCTGTCCAGGCCCATTTTTTCATGTATGAAATCCCCATTTATATGATATTCTAAAGTTAATATAGTGAAAGTTAAACAACTGACTTACATCGTCACTCTATATGAGAGCCTAAACGATTTTAAATCGGATCTCTTAGGGTTATTTATTTAAATATATTTAAATTAACATGTTCTGTAAACAAGACAACCCCTACATTTTTTGGGTGGGTCAAATTCTCCCAGATTGTGCTCCTTGTGCCCTTGAGGGTTTATGAGTTTGAAAACCCTTGAGCTTGATATAATATTTTATATTTTAATGCTATTTATTTATATGTTTGTTTATCTTTTATTTTCCAATGGTAATATAGCCTACTTCATTTTATTATTTTTATTCGCAAGCAGGGCATTTTTTTTATGAACATCAATATTTTAGGTTGAATGTTTATTATCACTTGGTTGCTCTCTTATTTTTTCTTTTTATTCCACAGTCAGTGCTAATGGTCTGTTTGTAAATGATAACTCTTTGGTTGCATTCCATCTCTTGGTGTTCTGGGTCTGTGAACTTTTAAAGTCTGTCCCTGTGCTGCTGAAGCATGTGTAATACGATCAAGTTCACTTCGATTCGAGTCTGAATGCATTTTCTGGGCCAGTGCATTGAAACCACTGCCTTGTCTCTTGCTTTAATAGCTAAAGAGATGGTTGAATTTCATTGGTGGCCATAATTAACTATGTTCCATCTGCAAAATCACCAAGGGAGTATCCTCCATTAGATGTCTAAACCTAATCCGAGACCAAATGTTCTTTGTAAAGAAATGTGCTGATCTTTACTGTGTTAACATGCAAGACTGGCAGAGTTTTGACGGCATATGCTGCGGTCATTAGGAGTCAGATCATGAAATCGTAGTACTATAATAAAGCCACAGACTTACTGCAGTGCTTACAGCAGCTTTTGCTGGGGTAAAAAAAGGTTTAGGACTTTAAAGGCACGCATGTAAGACATATCTAATTTTACATGATGAATAAGTTACATATTAAACCAGACAGGGATAGCCAGGTGCCAAAAGGAGGATTAAATTGAATAATATTTGTATTTTTTTTAGCAATGAATACAAGCATACGTCTGTCTGTCTGTCTGTGAACAGAAACAGTAATAAATCTCAATTTTTGTAATGTCTGGCTCATCATTGTGGGCATTACATTTCATGTGTGGTCCACTTGATGGATGACCCTGATGAGAAGATTGTAATGTCCCTCATCATTTTAAACTTTATGCACCAAAGATATGCAGCTGGCCACTAAGAGGGTCACAGGAGAGCCCTTGGGTTATCCCGCCATGATGACAAATGCCCCCTAAAATAGCAAGACTATAATCCTACTGATATTAGAAGATCACCGTAAACTTTCAAGCAGTGCTGGGTTTTATGTAAATCGCACAGTCCATTTGCCGAACGGTAAAATCTGACCACATGACGTACTAGTGGTGCTGTGAATTTCAAATGAAATGCTCTTGCTGTGGAACAGTTTGTTAAGAGGTTTCTTTGAGACGGAGGTTGACTGCACTGACTTGCCTTTACACCTGATTTGATTGAAGGCCATTTCATTTCTTTCTAGCCAGTTTCTCTTCTCCTCGCAAAACACGCAAGTTGAACATGGAAGACACGCGTGAAGGACCTGATGCCTCTGCGCAGGCCACCCAACCATGGACGTTTTCCAAATCATCTTTGGTTAGAAAGCTGAGACAACACTTAACCAGTAGTAAGTACAATATATTAATTTTTTTGTCATTTATTCAATATAAGAGAATGTATTTATATGTATTTTAAATTTGTAAACATTAATGTATGCTTCTTTTTATTAAAGAAGATTTGATTAAAAATATGCAATAATATACATAAAGTTGCATTGATTTAGCAAACCAGACACAATTTTTTTACTCTGAAAAGTATAGTAATCAGATAGGTTGATTATTTTGCATTAAAAGTATTTTCTACCTTACCATATTTTTAGATAAATAGTTTATTTTTTTTACAGTTTAGGGTTCTGTGTGATCACAAAATCATTCATACAAGAATCTTTTCAATAAGGTATTTAGTTGACCGGACGGTTTTTTGAAACCAGATATTTGTCCCAGATATAAATGATGTTTTCGCCAAAAAAATCCAGAAGACTGGTTTGCAGTGCACAAATATGAGCCTAACTATGTGAAAGAAGCTTCACAGTGTCTGCTGTCTTTGTTGCTGTCGTCTGTGTGACAGTTCATTTAGGCGCGAGGTGCTATTGGCGTTGCGTGATGAAGCAAACCAAGCGTCAGATGAGCCCGTTGTGGTTTTGAAGCCCTATATTTAGACATCTACGGTATCTGTGAAACGGAATAATGTCCCGAGGACACACTGTGATCTGGCACCAGATGATTATTTCTTAATAAGTTTTGAAAAGTGCTCAGTGGTTCTGGACAGATATAAGGTGTTTTGTCATGTGGGAATGTAAATAAATGGTTAAAAGTACATCTAAACAACATCCCCATATGTGCTTGTTAAACTTGAGGAGCTGGTTTTCCTTCAGCTTCCACTCTTCTGGGAAGGTTTTCCACTACTAGATGATGGAACATGACTCCAGGGATTCATTACCATTTAGACACACGAGCCTCAGTGAGGTCAGGGACGGATTTTGGGCAAATGGGGTCTGGATCACAGCTGCTGTTCCAATTCATCCCAAAAAGGTGTTTAGTGGGATTCAGGTCTGGGCTTTGTGCGGGTCAGTCAAGTTCTTCCAACCAAACCAGATGCAGTAAATCATGTTTATGGACTACAGTGGGTAGTTTGCTTTCTATTCTCTACTGTTCTAGAAATAGCCTATACCTAAATTAGGGTTCACAAAGCATTTATTAAAATGCCTGCATGTGGCCATTAACTTACATCAGAGAACCATTAATATACATTAAGTATTGTTAAATTATTGAAATATTAGCTTAAAATATGAAGGTATTATATCGTTTTGGAATCTCTGGCCTAAATAGTTGCAAATAGCCCTAAAATCATTTACTGGTAATAGGGATGTGACTAAAAATGGTGTTTGTTGCTCTCATCCAAGTACATTAGTTATAATGTAAATATATGAAATACTGTGACATAAATGGACCCTTTTTGCATTATGGGTTCTCAAAAGTGGAATTTCATAGTTGGGTGAACAAATATATATTCCCATTGCTCCAGCGTCAAAAGAAAAAAACATTCATGATAGTTCCATGACTTTCCAAAAGAGGAAAAATAAATATTGAGAGATTATGGTATACGTACAGTATATTACGCTTGTAACAGAACTCTTGTAGTAACAGGACGTACAGTCATTTACTCACCTTCATGTTGTTTCAAAACAGCATTACTTTTTTTTTTTTTTTTCGCAGTCCACAGAAAGAGATGGTAGGCACAGGATGTTCATGCTGCTTATAATGAAAGTGGATGGTGACCAAAGTTGTTAAGCTCCAAAAATGAAAAAAAAAAATGAAAAAACATAGAAGTGCCATAACAAGCCAAACTTAGTCTTCAACTCACACTATCATATGACTTCAGAAGACTACAGTAATATGTCTATGGTCCTTTTTGTCATTTTTACATCTTAACAGCTCATCGTCACAGAGCATCCAATGCAAAAGGTCTGGAAGACATTGTCCATGTAAACCTGCAGTTTTGTTGTGGTTTTGAAGTTTCTAACTGTTTGCTTTTGAGACGTTTGTGTTGGTATGATTCATTTTAAGAATCCAGAAAAACACTTGTTTAATTGTTATTCTGTGCAGTTTTCCAATATTTCCTCTGCTCTGACCATGCTGCATGGTTTACGGCTAGAGAGTAATTACTGACGGTCAGCCATGAAAGCAGAAGGTTTTGCAATAGTGGACCATGCCTGAGAGATTTTCACATCACATTAGATGTGAAACTGAAATGCAGAAATTCATTTTGCTCTCATAACATCTGTTCCCTTTTATCTTTCATCATCCAGGAAGGGTAAGATGAGCGTTAATGAGGTTGTAATCAGATGAGGATAGTTTTCTGCCTTTAAATCTGAACAGTGTTTGCAGCAGTATAGACCTTGGCTTGCTTTTGAGAAATACTGGTTGTCACACTTTTTATTTCTGAATATTATTATTTTTTTTTAGTTGATGTCTGCAACGACACATACTTTAAAATTTGGTCGAAAAAAACAAACAAACAAACAAACAATCACACCGTTATTTCAATTAATTTAATACACATTGAAAATAATGCCCAAATAGTGGGCCGTATCGCAAAATTGGCTCCTGGCTCCTTGTGAAGCAACTTGATAGATTTATGAGCTTTCTTTTCTTTTCTTTTCGTAAAAAATATGAACAATGTAAAAGCTCTCTTACAGTATTTTATGTGAGGCAGCATGTGAGTCTTTTCTTATCATTTCCCCAGAGTCGCAGTTCAAGTGAAGCAACTTTATTAACGTAAATGAAACTCTGTTTGAACTCGGTGGCTGTAAATCCGAGACCCGGTCTTCCCATTCCCTACGAGTGTCTCATAACTCAGTGTGTCCCGTCTGCATGTATCTCCTCTGATTACTGCTGAAGTTAATTGCCCTGCTTATACTGGCCAGTGAGTTCATAAAGTCTTAAATGAGCTGGGTTGAAATACTGCTAAATCCAGCAGTGTATTATGTATAATGCGTGTAAATAGTGTTTACATGTTAATGCCATTTCCTATCAGACTAGTCAAGAGTGTGTGCTATTAGCTGTCATGACCATGTCAAGAGCTGTCATGACATCCTTCTCCTGTAGTTTATGAGGATGTGAGGTACAGTGCGACCACAAGAGGGAGATAACAAGCCATGCATTGTAGGAAAAAAACACATGTGGTATAAATCAATGTGGCTCTCAGCTGGTTAAATTGTGTTTATATATAAACACACACACACACACACACACACACACACACACACACACACACACACACACACACACACACACACACACACACACACTGCTGTTTGGATGTAAATAGGCAAATGCTTAAAGCCCTGTAGTTAGTTTAAATATGTCACAGTTTTATGACTATGCAAATTAGCCCCACCTCCACTCACTCACAGCAGCTCAGAGATCCACTCGTTGATGATCACACGTTGATCTGATTGGTTACAAGGTAGTTTGTGATGTCAGCAATGGTGTTGACTTATGAATTTGCACATGTGTTGTCTAAAAGCATATTAAAAACACCACATAGACATATAGGCTAAACAATATTAAAAACTTGATTTTCACCACAGGGGGGACTTATGACTGGATCATTGTCATTTTTATGTTTCTAGCATGTTTTATGTTTAGCAACAGTTCTTCCAACCCTAATTGATGGAGTGTGTTTCATTTCTTAAACAACCATGTAGGAAGACACATCATGGCCATATTCCAGGATGACAAGATGTCAAGATTCATCAGCCTCAAATTGTAAAAGAATGGTTAGATCAAAAGAATGGTGAATAACCATTTTCACACATGAATTAATTGGCACCACTGAGTCCAGACCTTAAAGTCATAGACTACAGAGTGTTGAGAGTGAATCTTGCATTGACAATACAAGATCTTGACCAAAAATGTATGCACCTATTGATGAAAATAGCATCACATTGACAATGCAAGAGTCGAGCACTCTGTAAAGTCTCCTCCAGCATATCCCAAAGACTTTCGATGAATTTAAGGTCTGGACTCAGTGATACCAATTCATGTGTGAAAATAATTCTTCATGCTCCCTCCTAACCATTCTTACACAATTTGAGCCTGATGCATCTTGACCTTGTCATCCTGGAATATGGCCATGATGTGTCTTCCTACATGGTTGTTTAAGAAATGAAAAGCTACACACATCAATTAGGGTTAAAAGAACTGTTGCCAAACATATAACATGCTAGAAACTTAATAATCACTGCAATAATGACCCAATCATAGACTCATTGGCATTATTTAAACCCAAACATCAACTTTTTTTGGGCCGGGCAGTATTTTATATTATATATATATATATTATAATTTTATATTATTTGACTTGCGTGAATAGCTGGGCTTAATGAAAGTTCACATGCAGATGTTACGACACTGAAAAGTATGGATTTGCTTTGTATGCAGCTGATGATGTCACATTCTGAGCAAATGCACAAGTCATAAATCTGTAAGTTTGTTAGCGTACTGCTCATACATGTGAAAATACATTTGATAGGGGTTGGTTTGAATATTTGATTCTATAATTAATATTTAGTGTAGAATGTGCCCCTCCCCCAAAGAGATATTTGTGTTCCTGCAGCTGCAGTGAATGACTGATGAAATTTCAGAAAGACCCTTGGCTTCCCCCCCCTCCCTTTCTTTCTCTCTCTCTCTGGACATGTTTATGTTTTTATTGTGTGGTTGCTGGTGTAGGATTTGAGTAGGTGGGAGAGCGGGAGGACGGGATAAGGATATTAGAGCGGGGTGGGAGAGCTGGCAGCCGATCCTGAGGTCAGATTTCACTGCCCTCTCTCTGCATGTTTTATGGAAAGTGCTATTTCAGACATCCCCAGCATGCGAGTGCCAGTGCTTGGTCGATTCCTCATGTTACAGCCGGCACTTTGAGTGACAGTCAGGCTTTCTGGCTCACAAAAGAGCCCAGTGGAAAATCCTGAGCCTGGCCGTGGCGGGATACTTCCACAGCGCAGGTCCTGTTGCATTGGGAACAAAATATAAGATGCACATCCCATTCAGGTTCCAGGACAGGTGGGGAAAGAAGAGTCTTGTGTCCTGTGGCCCTGATGAAAGAGGGAGATACGGAATTGGCAGTAAACGCTGTGCCCTATGTCTCTCTCCAAAAATACCATTAATAGCAAGAAAAGATGCTTAACGTGGTATTTTTAAGTTAGTGGACCATGAGGGAATGAGTCATCCTCTTTAATTTGATGTTGAGATTTGCAGATGGCGATTAAACTCATGATCAGCAGTGTATTAATCATCACTGGCTGCTTTGAAGTAAACATTTTGACCGATTTTTCTGATTATTTCAATAGAGAAAGTTGTAAAATTTAACTTGGGCCCATATTTTTTCCCTATCCATAGCTGTCTCTATTATTTATAAAAATGATGGCAAGATATTCACAACAGAGACCCATGTATTGAAGCCCTTTTCTGTCTTATTAATAAATTCACAATAAGTCACAAAAAAAGTCTTGAGACATAAAAAAAAGTTTGTGAGATAATATCTGCAATTATATCATTAGAAAAATTACAATTGTCTTGTAGATTATAATCAAACAATTGTGACTACAAGATAGTTTAATCTTTTTAATGATCATAAATAATTTTGACTGAATAATTGTGCAAATGTACACTGTAATTGAGTTATAAATGTCACAATTATCTCAAAGTCGCATTTCTGTTATGTACTCTGAGGTGTAAAAATGTTTTTAAACACACAGCTTCACACTGAATCATAAGCAGACCTCAGTTTCCTTTGAGATAAAAAAATGAGATGTCTCTTGTTTGATTTGTTCTGATTACTGCCATATTGCTCACTCACTTTACCATGGTTATCAGATGAAAATAAACAATCAGCCACTCTTAAAACCTGAGAGAAATGTAATCTATTAACTGGTGGGAGCCAGCAACTCGAGATGTCTGTCTACGTGCATTTCATACCAAGGTTATCTTTTGCTAAGCGCAGTAGATGACAAGTATGTCTGCTTAAGGGTCTCAGTATCCACATTTGCGTAATTCCCCTGTAAGAAGGTCTAAGCATGGAATGAAAATTGGCCTCAGATGTGAAATTAAAGCATTGTTGTCATCACTTGATCAAGCCCACCCCCTTCAAAAGCATTAGAATTAAATTCATGATCTGTGAACATTAAAACAGCCTGTTTTACGAACTGTAAGAGTATTCTTTGCATGTCTTTATACAGTATAACATTTTTCTTATAGCGTTAACATTTATCAGACGCATTAATCAGCGGCAGAGCAGCAATCAGTTTGCAACCTGATGTTTTTTGTTCGAGTCTTGTGAGACTTAAAAAAAAAAAAAAGAGTGAATGACTGCTTGTTCAAATTATCACGTGTAGGCCTAGCTAATGGTGCACATTGAGTTTTTTCAGTAGTGTTTTATTAAAATTAATTTGTTACAACATTTTTGCTTTTAAAATGTTCAGCTTGGATCCAGGGTGGACTGCAATAATTTATTTTGGCCTCATAGTTTAGAGTGTGTCCTTGGTGAGACTTTCAAGGATTACATCCAGCCCACACAGTTCATCAATAATTTCCTGATGCCCGCTGTGTACTTGATTTTCTCATTCACTTATTGATTTCAAGAAGCAAATGCTTGTATGCGCTCTCTTTTCCTCACTGAACCATAAAGATTCTAACAATGTTTTTGTTGCTGTTTCTCTGTATCATGCAAACATTGTAAACCAAAACAACTGAAGCTGAGGAGCTTGTTTGTGGAGTGTTTTACAAAAGAAATGGAGGAGCCATGAGGAAAGATGTTTATTTTTGCGTTTAACTTGGGAATGGTTCACATCAAGACTTCAAGATGGATTGTTAACTGACATCTTTGAGTGGTGAACTCTTCCCAGTATCCTCAGGTCTGCTCTTATTTATTTATGGGCCTCTTGAGGAGCTTGGCATATAAGTCTGTCATAGGTGCCCTGCATCACTCGGGTTGATAACTTATTTAACATGTTTGTGCTCAAAACGCTGGAAGAACAAGCAAAGTGCTGTTCCATGTGTAAGAAGGGTGATGCCGCCGGGAAGGTGAGGGGAAAATAGGAGGAGTGTTCTCTGTTGTTTTAGAGATGAAGCTAAACCTCTCTGTGAGGGACTTGATGGTGTCTGCTGAAAGGTATCCCCAGAAAACATGATTATGCTCTGCCTGCTTTGGCTGGGATTAAACTGCCCATAGCTCCCAGCTGGCTACTGGGTTTCATAAGCCCCCTTGAACCTCCAGTTTGTTCTCGAGCAAGCTTGTGTACCTTGAGCTCTATAAATATTTTGCCCCTCTCAAAGATAAACAATAGCTACAAAAACAACCTTAGGTCCCACGCTTGTACAGTTGAAGCTGGATGCCTGTCAAGACCATCTTCTGCTCCCTTTGGTAGGTCTTGAAGCGGTAGAAACACAACTTTAGATTATGCATGTGTCATTTGCACTGGTACAAGAGCTTCAACATTCTGCACTTATGAATGTTACATCTATCTGTCTGTCCATCCATCCTTCCTTAAAAATAATTTCATTGACTTTCCATTCATTGTAATTATTCCTGCATTCACATTTAAGTTGCATTTCTGGATATTGTTTGCTGCCTCAATTCAAATTCAAAAGGCATTCTCAATTAAATTCTAAATGGTGCACAACCTTGCTAGTCAGTTAGCAGCTTAAGAAGCCTAATGGGGGCACCAAAACTTTGCTCATAAACCCTGCCAACCATTCGGGTTTTTTTTTCATGTGATGCTGTTTGACAAATGAGGTCTTGCAGCTAAGGTTACTAAAAGTGGATCCCACAAATCGTGAAACTCAACAAAATGTAAGGACTTCAAGTAAGAGGCTTGGAAAACAAGACCTAGAGACCAGAAGAGATTTGGGCCTCTGACAAGCTCTGCAGCAAGCAGGAGTCACTCTCCTGATGTAAAGTGTTAATTAAAAGGTTGGGAGACGGCCAAGCAGTCGTAAATTTGTAGTTGTAGGCAGCCGTCTTTACAAGATATGCTTCTCCGAGCTTCCCATGCATGCCTAGCTGTGGCGTTTTGTGCACTTTCCGTCTTGGCAGGCTACTGTTCTTGCACAAAGTGAAGTTCCTGTGATTGTTGCAACTAAACATCACTGTCTGAACTTGGCAACCAAGTTGACGCTAATGGGGGTTTTAGATGGTGATTTACAGCTGTTTTGTTCTGATGCAGTTTATCAGGGCTTGAGGGAAAAGAATAAGTAACCTTAAATGTGGACAACATGGATAGGGTAAGGATGCACATATGTGCTGCAGTGATACTTGTTAGCTTTTGTGTCATGCCGATCAAAGGGAGCCCGTTGCATGCTTGCATAAATAGGGTTTATTTTCACTCATGCATTCCCGGCATAACATGCTATTCATATTGTGTGGTGTGGACAGACAAATCAAGAGGCTGAGACTCAGTTTGGACATCCTCCATTGGCAGCTTCTGAGTCTACCGCCCATGCAAGCACACAGACACACACATTTATAAACCCTGCCTGAGCTGTCTGAAGAAGCTGCATAAAACCACAACACCAACCCCCCACAGAAAGCCACCACACCACCCTAGACAACGTGTGCACCCTGGACTGATTTACATCCCATTGGCCCCTACGGTACATTTGCCCCTGTTACTTTTTGTCAGGCCGGAATCCAGCTGGGGAGTTTACCCAAAGGGAGGGGGGCTTTTAAAAAACGGCCAGGTGCGACCCTTAAATTCAGGACTCAGTGAGTGGGCTAGAGGCAGTGGTAGATGGTAGAAGCAGACAGGAATCTATATTGGACATACTTGCACTTTGTGTTATTCTTTGTCAAATATACTTTTGTACTTGGTTCTGACTCTATTGACCATCCCAAGATGTACAGCTACAGTAAGCCGGGTCACTTCACCTGGACGGCGACGTTGAAACAGTGTGGAAGCCTTACTAATGGGGGTAAGCAAGAAGATGAATCTCTGCAATGCACTGAATGCACATTAAGTCCTGCAGTTGGCAAGAGCATGCTGTGTGTAAAGAAAGCTCACACTGGAGCGTGCACAAGCAAATGTCTTGTTTTACTTGCACACAGTGGCCTTTTGCTGCCTTTCACAGCTTTTGACCAGGTTGCATGAGCTTGATGTACCTTTTGTTTTTAAGTCTTGATAGAGCGATCAATGAAAAGATGATTTGTTGTAGAGGATCGCAGGGTACATTTACAAAATGCACCAGTCAACCTTGAAATGCATGCTTGATTATCGAGATACCCGATTGACGTAGTTGTACTGTTGTTGACGCTCAAACATTTGCATGTGTGCTTAGGAACTGCCTTGTGATTAGAGAGTCAGCGGGTTGGGCGGAGCTCTTGTCTTTGCCATCTTGATCTTGGCACTTCTCATGGATTCTGGGCAACCACATGGAATGTCTCAAGTCCCACCTGCTCTTTTCTTTTAACCAAGCTCAAGACGAGAGATGAGTTCTTTCCATCGACATTATTTTTATCTTGCAGCCTCAACTGTGAACTCAGCGGTTTTCAATATTTGTCCTCCTCGCCCCCACCATCTTGTTTTTCACGATCCATAAGTGTGCCTCTCAAACGCTGGGATATTTTTCCTATGGTATTATGTAACTAAACGAGGAGGACCACTGCTGAGTGACAGTCACTATCCACAATGCATTTGTGCCAGGAGAATGCCATTGAGAGAGAATGAAAGCATTAAAGCTCTTCTGGCTTTAGGAAGTCCATGTCCCACAGGTGTAGGTTATAATTTATAGACTCTTGTCTGTCTGGATTAGAGAGGGATTCATTGGTATTGTCTGTAATGAAGTCACCTTGCCGCTTATGGGGATGTGATACATGCAACCTTTGACGCTATTTCTTAGTTATAGAACAGAATGTTCGCATGCGTTTGTGTAAATGTGTGGCTCTCTAGATGTTGTTTACACTTTTCAACAATATTGGTAAAAAGAAGATATGACCCTCTCTGTGTAATTTTAGCCGTGGCTGTATCCACCGAGGCATTTAAATATTTGTTCATTCTACCATGCCATTAGAGGCTTTAGGGAGATTAAGCCAAAAACCCAGCGGGAAGTGCTGATGTGTCAGTTACTCTGAACACTGCTAGGGGACTTCAGGGTCAAACTGTTTTTTTATTAATATTACGTTATACACATATTCAGAGATGTTTTTGTGCAGAATGTTTTCTGATTGTGGTTGGCTAGACCCTACAATGGTGGTCCGACATTTGCCCCTTAAAGACATTATAATTCTCTATTCTACAAAAAATAATGCGATAATCATCTCTAATTGAGTTTACCTGCTGGAATGGCATGTTTATTTTTGATATAGCGGATTATCGTTGTGCTAATGCCACTTTTTAAGTGGACATGATTAACCCAGCGACTCTGCTGGTTGTTATTTTCTTTCTCAAAGCATAGGTTTCTAGTTTCCCACTGAAGTTCAAGGATAAGTCATGCCATTTCTACCTACCCTTCATGGTGCTTGTTTTAATCAGCAGCTGTTGCCCTGATGGAGACGGCTTGGATTTGTTGGCTCCCAAAGGCATAGGGGATTCCATTTAACATTGCTCATTTTTATCATTGCTATTTTTTTAGAAGACCTCACAAAAAAAACGATTAGAACAAGAATGCAACACCATTTTAGTGGCTCTGTTGCTGTTTAAAATGACCAGCTAAATGCTAATGAAATATTGTTGAGTAAGTTGATTAGCGTGCGAGTTAGACCCAAAGACGGCGTACATCTAAAAAGGTTTACGCATAGAGGAAGCCAAAAGGAACTGTTGGCAGTTCAACTTCTGACCAAGCATCTGACCCCATCATGTACATTTATCATTGTAGCCTGAGCCGGGAGTGTTACCTTTCAGCTAATAATTCTTCTAATGAATAGCCAAATCACTTTTGCCACTCTTTTTTTTTCTTTTTTTTGGTAGAAGGACAGGAAGTCCAGTGAGAAAGAACTTTAAGTGACTCTTAGTAACCAGCTCATTGGCATCTAAGGTATCTGTCTGTATTTCCCACAGTGCTACGTTAGCAATCATTACTAAGGACTAAGTGAAGCTTTCATAGAATGAACATGGCAGTGGTAAGGCACTAGCTATGTTGTGCACGGAGGACTTTTAAAAGTTTCTAAAAATGACTTGGCAGAGCATCGCACGTGATTAAGGCCACTAATGACAGTAGCATTCTTTCAGTAATACAGAGAAGTGGTTCTCAAACTGATTACTGATGGTCAGAAAATGATTCTGAATCATTCACAAGACTACATTTTATATATATATATATATATATATATATATATATATATATATATATATATATATATATATATATATATATATAGTTAGTGATTTAGAGTGGTGTTAGGTAAATTGACAACTGCTCTATTTCAGCCTTTGTTTAAATGCTCCGAGGTAAAATCCAAGCTGTCTAAGTATGAAAGTCGTGTTTTAGATTTATTTATTCTGAAGCATGTTATATCAGATGTGACAGTTGCTAAGCAATGAAACGTTGCCCAGGGAACAGTCAATTTGGTAGAATGAGACACTGGAAAATCTTCTTTTTTCCCCCTCCTCATTTCGTAATTGCTGGATTTGATCCAAGAAATGCTGTTGTGCTTTGAACTGAGGAAGACATGAATCATCAGATCTTGCAGAGCTTTTTGAAAATAGATAATTTGCCTAGAGGTAAACTTTTGGTTGTAAAACACAATTTCAGCTAACAATAGTAATCTTTTTCTTAAACATTTAGTTTACAATTTAAGCCCAACAGGAGTGTGTTTTCATTTATTCTGGGTATTTATCATTCCTCAAAGCCTTACAGACCTCATGAATCCAAAATTTAGAGTGTTTTGTGTCCATGTCTGTTAGGTTTGAGGTCATCTATATGCTAATGTATTCCTAAAAGCTTTAGCAGATATACACATTTAAAATCTACAGTCTTTCTTTTTCTAGAATGAAACCATTTGTGGAAAACTTGTTTTTCTCTCCATTAGCAGCCATTCAAAAGTAGCTTTGTACTCTGATTAAGCACATTTTTAAGCAGCATATCGGTGGAAATGTATTTCATCCTTGCTTTTTCATACAGGAACATAAACTAAAGGCAACTGGCTGTAAAACAAAGGACAATATGTGTAATTTGTTCCGCCCCAACCTCCTGTTTGAATAGGAAATACGTCCGAGCAGGATAGATGATTTCACTGAATCTTCAACTAGCTCTTACCTCTTACTCCCCTCTAAATGAGAGCAAATACAGTAAATATAGGTGATGTGACCTTATTTTCCTCTGAATTACAATCCTAATGTTACTTAATAGCAGTCAATGGCATAATTATGTCTTCATAATGCAGCTGCTATTTAATAGGAGATGAGTGTAATTCTTATGTGAAGGGCCAGCTCATATATGCCCTATCAGCTGTTAATGCTATATAATTATAGTTTTCACAGACCTTGTAATCAACCCCCCTTAGACACTGCTACTGATAATTTTCCTCAGTTTTTTTATTCTGAATATAAGACCTAATATATAACCTTTTAATTGGAAGATCCTGGTTGGGAAGAAACCTGAACAAGGCATGGAACAGTCAAATTCAATCTGGGTATAGTATAGGCGGACTGCATATAGGCATACATGAGGGTTGAACGGTTTGCAATAAAGTTATATCTGGTATGAGCAGCTGGCCTTTTAAGCAGGTGCGTTTCTGAGCCTTTGACCAAAGGTACGTCAGCATCCAGGGTCAAAGGTGAAGCATGGCTGCCTGTAACATTCATGACCTGCTGATGATAAAAGACATGGAAAACAAACATTTATATATTCATGTGCAAACTCGTATATTGCAACATATTGACATACTGTACATGAACAATTTACACATGTAAAAAAATGGCAAGAGCTTAGAGCATATTATCTAGGGATGTCGATTAAGTGCATGAATTTAGTTTTTCTAGAAAATTTTGGAAATTTCAGTTTAATTAGAAAAATAAAACATATTTATATTATCAAATAATTTTAATTAATTAATACAAATTATTACATTGTGAAATACTATTATTGATTAAAGTAAGTAACCTGGTTGCCTTAAAATTCATTCACCTGAACAAAATTATAACAACTTTTTTTTTCTTTTGTTAAATCAACTTAGATACCGGTAATTCAATCTTGGAAATCATTTTGTACAGTGCAGGAAATATACCATACACCCAGTAAACAGGGAACATTTTCAGAACTTCTAGCAAGGTTTTGAGTTATGAACAAACGTTCTTCCAGTAATATTAATATGTTTTTTTCAAAGTTATCTGTTCTTAAAGTTAATAATATTCTCAAAACGTTAGCACAAAAAGGGTATTTATTGTTCATGGAACTTTTTTTTTCCTGAAACATTTTAGTTGGATATTAATCTGTTTTATTTTATTTTATGGTACTACTTGTTTCAGAACATTCAGAGAACATTCAAAAGTAACATTCCCATAATGTTGGCAAAATTATCAAATGGAATGTTCTCTTAATGTTCATAATACCAATATATTTTTTCTTAACATTTAAAAAACTAGACGTTTTGAACGCTATTTTTGTTAGCTGGGTAGATTATATAGATTTTAAATGTAAAATATATATTTTGAAAGTGACATGTTTATAATATTGGTTATTTGTCAGATATTAAAGTTCATATGAAAATCATCAGTTAAATATCAGTGGTTTCAATATTTTTTTCAGAGTTAACGCATCTCTACCTAATAAACAAATGGACCTATTGGATGCAGAAAACTGTGGATTTATTGTTTGTATTAATAATACAGTAATGCAGAGAAATGCCAATGTACGCACAAGCCCATAACACCTCTCTCTCTCTCTCTCTCTCTCTCTCTCTCTCTCTCTCTCTCTCTCTCTCTCTCTCTCTCTCTCTCTCTCTCACAGTGGCTCATTTGGCTCACAGCAAAGGTTTATCTCTTTTCCATCTGTCTGCCACAGCTCGGTGACTCCTAATTTATCATTCTGGTCTGAAGTGAATGGCTGGGTTTCTTCCTTGGATATCAGTGCTGAGAATGGAATATCAACTCTTTATGTTGTGATTTGTAGAGTAGTAACCAAGTCTTTTGCCAAACTATTTTAAGAAACCATATACAGTTACTGACATGCAATATAGGCTTCTACCTTTGATCTGGTGTAGTGCTGGAATTTCACTGAGTTGATTAATGTTATCGATGAGAAAGCTGATTTTCCATAAATCCTCTGTTGATGATTGATGATCGACGTGCCTAGTGGGAGTTGCTTTGTGTATGTGCTTGGGTTGCGTATGCATTTGTCAATATATGAATATGCCAATGTATCCGGATGAACCTGTGTCCTTTAACTTGACTCAACGCCGAAGTGTGGCCTCGGTCTTTGGCACTTGCTGTTCTCCCAGCGGCTCGGTACAAGTTACACAGTGTGCCGTGAACTTCATCGTGCCCTTTTCGGCACAGTAGGAGTTGAACTGATAATCCCAACCTATCATTTCAGGTTTGTCTGCATGACAGAGGTGTCAACGAGATCCTCCCTAAGCGCTCACTGAGAGAAATGTCCATCTATATAGCTCAGTATGTGCATCAAGTTAACTGCCCATAGATGGCTTTAAATAAGAAGCTTGATAATCTTCTTTAGCAGATTGGTAGTTTCCATATTGGTTGATGTGTGTTCAATCGAACTCTACAGGATTTTGGCGCAGATTCACTGTATGGTTTGTAAAAGCCGGCTATTCGGCCCAACTTCCGGTTTCTCGAACAGCCGGTAAAGGACGCGCGTGTTCAAGTCTCTCCAGCGTTTTAAAGGAATTTTGGTTAAATAAGACACAGGTTCTCATATGCAATTATCTCATTTTAATCTGACTCCATGAATTAAATAAAAGTTCAATGTGCAATAAGGTTATGTTTACACTTAAATAGTTACAACATGATGTAATGAGAATTTAAACCATTTGTACCCAGCATAAATGTTACCTGAGAGAAAGAGAGAGAAAGAGAGAGAGAGAGAGAGGGAGAGGGAGAGAAAGAGAGAGAGAAAGAGAGAGAGTGAGAGGGAGAGAGACCCTCTCCCCAGCTTGGCATCCAAAGACAAGAGAGTGAAGAACCTTTGCTGTCCAGTTTTGTCATTTCTCCCCCCACCGTGTCCCCAGCACCCAGGTGTGAGACATTCAAACTGACCAATCAGACCATCACAATTTCCTCCATTGTCCCAATCACTGCTATGCTGGAAATGTCTTAATGAAAAGCAGTGTCTTTGTTGCATTGAAATAATCTTGGATTATTTCCAAGCTTACAGGTTAATATACAGATACACTGTATGTAGAGAAAGTCTGTTTCCGCCTCAGAATAAAAAAATTAATTCAGATCTTGAATATCATCGCAAATGTTACCCGGGGTTACCTACCCACAGCATATAAATGCAGTCGTATGCGTCATTCCCTTTATTCAGTTCAGCGACTGTGCGGGGCTCAGAAGTGTTGAACAGTAGTTATACATAACTCAATGTTCCCATTCAGTCGGTTCACTCAATACAACACTTGACTAAGGGACATATATTCATGCTCCGCTATATTCAAAGTCGCTGAACTGAACGTAAGGAACCGCTATATACACCTTTTCCTTTTTCAAGTGAGCAATGTCCCTTGTTAAAAAGCCCCTGTGGAGAGCATGGACTGAGCTACCGTCACCAGATTTAGTCGGTAAACCGGGCAAACGTGCACGGTGATGCCCAACTGGCAGCCACATGGATATCTTGAACCATGGCCATGACGTTTCCATGCCCCTCGTAGAGTGTCTAGCCACTGCCCCGCCGAGCACACGCTACATATCGCTCGAATGTGGGACAATAGTGCTCCTGGAAGTGCAACACATGTATCGGGTTGGAGAGATCCAGCCTAGCGTGGACGATTCCAAACACAATGGACAGTGCTCGTGAGTATACCATAGACACCCACATGCCATAGGAGTGTGAGAACTTGTGTTCAGATGTTTCTCATGAAAAAGTTTATTAGCCATTTGTTAGCTATGCTAAACTCAAGCTAAAAACGTCTCACCACTGCGGGTTTTCTTGTGAATGTGGCATGATGGTGTTCTATCAGAGTGGTGAAGAGCTGGACTGAACAAAGGGAATGACACATCATTGGCCTTTCAGGTCTGAATAAAGGTGTCCTCAGCAAACGCCGCAAGTCATGTGTTGTACCGAGTGAACCAACTGAATGGGAATGCGCTTGTGATTTAGCGGTTTGAATCAGACTCAGTCAGTGGATCGTTCAGAGATAAGGACTTCACAACAGACTTCCTCACTGAGCCGAAGCTCATTATATGGTTACGTCTGAGACTAATTCACCATTGTTTCCCTCGAGATTTTCCTATGGGGTTTTATAATGTTTTTGTACATTGCATTTGCAGTTTACATTGTAAAACAAAACGTCCAAGTATCGGCACATTATGTTTACCGCAGACCTTATTTTACTCATTTTTAGAGTTACTCTCAAAACAATTATAAAACCCCATAGGAAAATCTCAAGGGAACAAGTGGTGAATTAGTCATCTGGGTTTTGACATCATCCCTGCACCGCTCACTAAATTATTTTTTATTAACAAAGTTCAGGAGGAGCACTTTCAGATAATTAACCTAATTAACACGGGAGGAGCACATTCATTAAACAACTCAATGAGCATCAGGAGGTATATATACAGCAGACTCTGTTCTATGACAGTTTTCCAGCATCACTCCACAACCCCATCTCCTCAATTCAAACTATTCCTATCCCAACCTGGGAGGGGGTACTCTGGGTTTGGGCCAAATTCCGAGCTCGACGCCCTCCCCTCAGACAGCACGCCAAATACGCATAACCTTTACTCTATTTAATTATATGCAAAGTGTGAGCTTGTGAACCCAGTTTTGTGAGACTTAGCTGTACTGACTAGCTGTTAATATGACAATGTGTAACTAAACATACATATTCACATACAAGACAATAACCAACTATAAGGTTGAATCAACTGTAATTCATATGTGGCCCTGGACCTCAAAACCAGTCACATGGGTCAATTTTTTGAAATTGTCCTTTAAAGTTGTCCATTTATGTTCGCGATTGTGCTGCATTCACTCACAAAAATACATGTTTATGTTAACGGTAGGACATTTAAAACATATCTTCATGAAACATGATCTTTAGTTAATATCCTAATGATTTTTGGCATAAAAGAAAAATCGATAATTTTGACCCATACAATGTATTGTTGGCTTTTACCACAAATATACCCATGCGACTTGTGACTGGTTTTGTGATCCAGGGTCACATGTTGTATTCCATGCACTAAACTGACTTTTTAGATTTTGTATATTTGGGACTTTATTTATCAAATTTTCTTTTAAATTGTGACTTTATAGGCCTTTTTTTAAATCTCAGGAGCAAACAGACTTCCATAGTTTGCATGGTACATTTCACGTATGTAACACATTTCGTCCCAGGCCCCTTTGAATTTTACTAATGGTCCTCGGTAGTTGTACATGACAGATGATGAAAAAGGCTAAGATGTAACGACAACATTAGAATTGGTGGATGGGGGGGGGGGGGGAGGAGATTGGCAAAGGAAGGGGTGTTTTTTCCCCCCGTCTTAATCCTCTGACTATTTAGTCTAGTCAAACACGAAGGTCAAAAATGTTTTTAAATAGAGCTCCGTACTCGAGGGAAATGTCGAGTAATGCTACGGGGGCAAGATGCGAGTAGAGAACATCTCGCACCAACGTCTAATTAGTTCAGTCTTTTGCTCTGGATGCGTCAGAGTTGATGGCAAACTGTCCAGCTATCTGAGGAACGCTGCACTCAGAAGTTAGTTTCCTTATGCTGTCTACAACTACTTCTTCTTATTTTTTGATGAATTATAGACAATTTCTTGTAAATGTTTCATGCTGTTCTTGTTGCTAATATCTGTGAGAAAGAAGAAAACAAAAACTATTGATGTGACAATACTCTAACTCCATTTTGATTATTATTATGTTTTGTCACTGTGGCATAAGTCATGTTTCATATACTGCCCTCTAGTGATGAAACAAGGCATGTTACTCTTTAACCATAATGTGCATTTACTGTATATAGCTTATTTATTTACTTTACATTTGGTAAAATTACAAACAATTTATCACCATTACAAACTCAATTTATCACCATTAGTTTCATGGCCAAGTTGATGATATTAAACCCTGGTGATTTTAATAGGACATTTCCATGCCTCCTCTGCAATAATCTTCCAATGCATTCTTATGGGAGTTAATTCACAAATTACAACAGTTTGTTTTGGTCGGTCAAAAGATCATATTCCAACATACTGAATGTAATGCAAAGCATGTTGCTCTCATAATGGTCCATTTTGCCCAGCTAGACTTTGAGTTTATCTTTTTCTCTCTCTCCTTATAAGCTCCCAGTAACTGTGGCGTGGTGGCGGTGTAATTTCATTCATGCATTATACAAACTGTTTTATAAAATGAGCTTCCATTGAGCCAAATAATTACTGCACAAAGTGTCAAATTGTAACTCTACAGTTCTTAGCAGTACTCAAAAAAGATTTTTTTAATTAATTTGGCACCATTCCTCATTGAAAACTCGATTCAGATGAGAATTACGTTCCCAAACAATCCTGGAGTTTGTCCAAAAAACAAAAAAACAAACAAAAAAACCCATAAAAAACTGAAAAAAAGAAAAAGATCTTGGGTGGTTGGAGAAAAAAAAAAAAACTAAGATCTGTAATATCTTTGTGATCTCTATAAACTGCAGAAAGATTCTTGTCATAACCAATTACCACTCATGGGCTTGTGCGCTGCACTAAGATGAGATCCTAAGGCCTTGATCGCAGCTGCAATTAGCAAGAGCTGCTAATTCTTATTTTAGCCTGAACAAACGGAGGGGTGGAAACTCACAGCTCTGAAACCCGAACTTGCGAAATACATCTCAAGTCGGATAATGACAGACCGGGTCACTGGAACAGGACAGAGGTGAAGACGGATGCTGTAGCAGGAGCTGTTGTTAGCATGTCCTGCGTCAGCTCATCAGTATACGCCTGGGAAAAGGTCGAAGTCCCTTGGTATCAGGCTTCAACCTGTTACCCAGAACACAACTGTTTTAGGATCACTAATTTTAATTTTGTTTGCAATTAATAACACACAGCTGATTGTTCAAAATACTTCAAATATAGATTTATTATTATTTAATTTATTATTATTATTTGTAATATTTTTCTTATATTATTTGATTATATAAATTATATATATTTTTGTTTAGCAGTTTATTATTTGTATAATGAAAATAATAAATACACCATAACAATTTAAATAACTATATATATATATATATATATATATATATATATATATATATTATTTGATTATATGATTTAAATATTATCAAATATATCATTTTATGATGTAATTTCAATTTGTTTAGAATAGTTTTTTTCACACGTATAGTGTGTGTGTGTGTGTGTTCAGGATTATTATTTGTGTTATTTATATTTAATAATAATAATAATAATAATATCTGCCTGTAGTTCATTTTTCAATTTCGGTTTAGTTTCAAGTGTGGCTCATCCAATCAAAATTTAAAATCAGATCCAGAACCATTAGTTTTCTAAAAAAAAGTGTTATTAAAGTGTTACTAAATTTCAGTTTCAGCTACTTTTTTTTGCAGTGTTTTAAGTGAAAAGTCTGTGCATAGATTACTGGATTTTAGTGAGCTGAAAAAAAGTTAAAGTCCCTGACTGTTAAAGTGGTGGTAAAGTATGATTTCACTTTTCTAACTTTAGTTAGTGTGAAATGTTGCTGAGCATAAACAACATCTGCAAAGTTACAACGTTCAAAGTTCAATGCAAAGGAAGATATTTGCTTTTAAAGAAAAGGACTATAAACGGCTGGTAGGGACTACGCGACATTCCTCCCGGGTTAGTGACATTACCAACCCTAAAACGTACATAAACCCCGCCCCCGGGAACACGCAGTCCATGTTGAGAAGAGAGTTGTTGTATAAGAGTACATTTGTGAGTCAGCTCAAACTTTAACACACAGTGACTTTCTATTGCATGTGAAAAGATGGATGTTGAGAAGACTGTGTGCATCTCACAACAGTTCCTATACGAGCGATTTATAGATTACCATGACAGAATATGCTAATTGAAGATAGTTAACTCCACATCAGCAACATAAATTCATCAACTAACCATTCAGAGACGTCCTGTTGCATTCTACGTGTTGTCACTTCTTCTCGAGTCTCTCCATCTTTGTCTGACTCCGTTTTAACATTAAAGTGTGTCATTTTAGTGTGTCTGCGTGAGGTAATCGCAGCTGCTAACACACATGAGCTCTTGAAACCCCGCCCTCTGCAGCAGCTCATTTGCATTTAAAGGGCCAGGCACAAAACGGTGCGTTTTTGCAAACCCTCAAAAAGTGACAACTTTAACATCCTATATAAAAATATCTGTGGGGTATTTTGTGCTAAAACTTCACACACACACTCTGGGGACATCAGTGATTTATTTTACATCTTGTGAAAATGGCATTTTACCACCCCTTTAATGCCAACAGTGCATATTGTATGGTTTCCTGCAAAGATTACTCAGCTTTTTTTTTCTTTTTTTTTATTCCGACAGCCTGTCTGTTTTGGCTTCTTAAACATAAACATATCATCCTGAGTAGAGGAAGGACTCGGGTTACTGGCAGAAATTCAGCTAATGAAAACGATGCACATAAGCCTTCATCAGCTGCTGACTATAAACATTCTTTCTGATTGGACCATTAATGCAAAACGGTTTGATGGCGCACTGCAAATAGAACGTCATGACAGGTGCTCTTGTCTTTTTGTTAAATAAATGTTCTGCTATGTTAAGCCAGGTAAAATGTGTGTTTCATAGATGTGCTTTGTGATTTTAATCCCGAATCGAAAGTTACAAAGCAAATTACATGCTGATGTCCAATTTAAATACTTGCAATTAAAACGTTATTCAGAAAACAAATCCCATAGTGGCCAATTCAGGTTGGCAGTGTTGTATTTGTAGGGTGCTTATCCTCACTTTGATTTCTCTGAACAACATCTTGATCTCATCAGTTGCACCAGAGCTGTCATCACCCAGCATTCATGCCCTCTACTGACGCTCCGTGTCCTAAAACAGTGGTATAAATAGCTGTGCGTACGCAGCCGGACACAGTATGCTGGCTTTGGCCTGATGGAACATGTAGCCATCTTTCACATAATGTAGTCGGCATATGTGATTAAATATTGCCCATGATAGAGATAATTCTAAGGTCTGACTGAGAGATGAAGTGTAAGTGAGTGTAAATTTGTAGAGATACTGTGCTACTTTCTTTACCCCCATGACCATACAGTCAGTCACTGTGATTTTTGCCAAGTCATGTTCCTGGATCAACAAATTTGGTTGATCCTGGAACAACATTCCTGTCTAAAAATGTCTAAAGTGCTAACCATAATTTATCCCTAAAATCAGAGGGAAATGATAGGTGAATTACACTGATGTAGAAACCCTGGTTGTAAGCCTACTTGACAAAAACGGTAAACTTGTCCCTCAAATTTGATTGTTTGATTGGAATGTCGTTCCAGGAATATGTACAGTATTAGGCCTAGGCCTACTTGGTGAAATCACGATCATGACCATATAAGCCTTTAAAGAGATAGATAGTTCACCCCAAAATAAAACTTGTTGTCATTTACTCACCCACATTTGTCCTTCTTTCTCCCATGTAGCTGAACACAAAAAAGATACATTTTTAATAACTGTGTAGGCTACTGGTCATTTCAAGGACACAAAAGCACCATTACAGCATATTATCACTTGCTGTATTAAAGCTCTTTTCTAGCAATATAATTGTTTAAGTTTTAAAACTCGCTAAATCTGGCAATTGATTGAGTCATTGAGTTGAACTCCCGAACGAATCATTCAGACAGAGCGGATCATGATGTCTATGGAGCGGATGTGTGAAGTGATTCATCCGGTTCAAAAGGTCCGACTCTAAAGAACGATTCATTTATAAGTTCGGCATTGCTACTTTTCTCTCATAAACTTTAATTAGACGTAAATAATGACGTCAATTTCTGTATGTTGTTCACATAAAACTATCGTATGGCGTCCGAAGATTAGATACACACTAGTTGTATAGACCTCTTTTATGATACCTTTTTGGTGCTTTTTTGTCATTTGGAACTGCCCACTTACATTAAAAAATGACATTGTGTTCCACAGAAGAAAACTATACAGGTTTTGAACGACACGAGGGTGAGTAAATGACAGAATTTATTTTCATGATATAGGCCTATGAAGTGATGGGTGTCTAGTTAGGACTATTTCTCTCTGTTTGAGTTTGAAAGCAGTCAGGGACTATCCTATCTTGGCATCGATTTCACACACCGTCCTCTCGAACACTTCTTTTTACCTCAGCTTCGCCAAAAAGACGTCAATCACGAGCTATGGGAAATAGAATGGCTTTGCTCGCTTTTTCAAAGCATCATAATTTTGTTCTTGGATGATCATACCCAGATAGCACACGTACATCGCGGAGACGTCTGTGAAAGATCGTAGCATCTGGTAAACATCGCGTTCGAACGACCGTTTTTAATAGTTACTGAGCCGTCTTCCTTACCTCTATATGATGTCTATACGATGAGTCTTCAACATTTGAAATTGCATGTAGGATCGAGCAGATCAGCAGACGCGGCCGGCGGTCTATTATCACTTGGCTTCGCATTGTGCCACTCGCATGTAAACACGGATTTTTTTTTTTATATCAAATACATTGATGGCTCATTGTTCGTAGTTTATTAGCGTACAATTTGACAAGCATTAAAACCATTGTTGCGTTTTTCCCTTACCAGTACATGTGGGGGAAAAAAACAGTAGTTTTACCTTTAAGTGATTTTGCATTGTAAATGCAGTTTCATTGATCCATTTTGTTTTACTACATTCATATTTACGAGGGACATTTTTATTTTATTATTCTGTACTGAAAAAAAATAAAGCTAAGCATAAATACAACATGGATTTATTTTAATTAAGCTTTCAATGATTTAAGTGCAACTTTATCCTCTTACTGGATACAAATCAGAATATATAAATAAAACTCTCAATGAGCAAGACAAAGGTGGCAAGTGGCAATGGTAAGGAAAACACTTGTATGTATGAGGAAGAAGCCCTAGGAGGAAACAATACACACGTTAATTTGATTCATATTACCTCACAGATTTAATGCCATTTACTTTCCAGAGAATTGATTCAACTTTTACCATCTTTAAATAATAAATATATATATATATATATATAAAAGGAAGGACACAATTTAATCTAGTAACTGCTGAATATAGTCACAAATAAGGTTTAGTAACTACTCTGGCTTTCACTGATGACTTGGTGCCGATTGGAGGATCTTGGAGTAGTATGACCCACAACCTGCTGGACGAGTTCTGTCAGAACACCTACACGATAGTTCCCTTCTCTAGGAAGTGTTGCAGCTACCCTAATACCGGTCTCAAAGATTATAATGAGCTTTAATAGAACAATCCAAAACATTTGCAATGAAAAAGGAACAGATTGTGCATGGCAGACACTGGTTATTGACTACATATTTTATTGCATATTTAATTAAACATTGATGGCCAGGTGGGTGTGGGAATGAAGGTGGACTAGAGGTAGATCTGCATCTTAGGATGAACCATCTCCTAAAGCTGTTTTGGTGGAGAAAAGAAAAAGAAGTTAGAGCATTTCATAAGTAAAAGTTACTGTGGGTTTAAATATACGTATTTCTCACAAACAATATTGGGTCGTCAACACCATTTTAAATGTAGAGACATGAACAACACGGTCAACAATAGATACTACATAACTGTGGCATTGAAATCAGATTAAATCTCACAGTATTTAATAAAAAAATATATTTTGTTTTGCTCATTTACCAGTATGGCTGTGAAAGCTGACAAAGAAACCAAATTTGCCTTGATCTTTTGGTATATAAGAGGTCTTTGTACCATTAAAACGAATCATTTATTTAATCAAGCTCTAAATACAGCTCGTTCTGGATCCATGGTAAGAAGTGACGTCACGGTACGAAGTGACGTACCAGCGTTTGCATATAGACCGCCTCCAGCACAAGACAACTACGCTTAAAGCGCAAGACAACTACGCTCATTTCGTATCATTGTCGCGCCCGCGTGCCTCACAAGTGTTCAGTCGCCGGACAGCGAGTGGGTCTGTGTACAGAGATATTACGATGCCACAGATGTGCTGTTCCTGGCTGTGGACAAACAACATCTGTGAATACGATGCGAAAGATAGAGTCGTCAGGGAAAAATGGATGCACTTTATTTTTTGCGGACGTCTCAGTCACGGCAGTGTTAGTTTAAGCGTTTGTTCTATAATGTTACGTTTGAAGGATGACTGTTTTGAGAACAAATCCCAAAATGATGCTGGCTTTGCCAGAAAACTGTTGCTCAAAGATAAGTCCGTGCCGACTATTCTGGGCTCAACAACGACGACGCAAACTGTAAGTAATGTATTTAAAACTTTAAATTACTTTAAATACGCCGAATCCGCAAATATTCTGGCTGGGGGCGTTAATAATTGATGCATAGGCACTGACGTTAGCCAATCATAACAGTGGGCGTTAACACTGAACTCTTAAATGGGAAACACCCCCAAAACAGACAGTTTGAATCAGAGGATGAGAAACAGGGTGGGAAAAGGTCATAAATCACTACATTGTAAAAAATTTTTGTAAAAAAAACTATAGTAATACTATAATTGCACCTAAGGGAACATAATAGAATAAAAAAACCCATGTCATGACCCCTTTAAGCTGTCCACTGAGTGTAAATAAGGTGTGGCCCCTTTAAGAGCTGCGCGCTCCCTGTTGAACTGTCTGTGTATTGTAGGCCTATGCGCCTCGATACCCCATGTCCGCGGGTTATTTCTGTTTGATTCTGATTTTTATCTTATTTTCTTTATCAAGTACCGCTGTGTAGAACGTGTGATAGACAGTTACACGAGTTCGATTGGGGAATAAAGTGCGAGTTGTAAGATGCCAATCGCCTCCGTGAGTCTGTCTGGCCTCTGCAATAACTTTAGCTGTGAGCTAAAGTATCCCTATTGTTCTTCCTGACACTTACATAATTTGATAAATAAAAATAAAACGGCAAGGTGTTAACCTAATGTAAGGAATAATTGACTTCAGGCGGTTGAATTATTAGAAAAATAATGCACACCCAAGGTGGTAATGCGGTCACGACGCGAAGCGGAGTGGCCGTTATACTACAGTTACCACACCTCGAAATATTGTTCAGATGATGCATTTCAAGACGTTTGTAAAGTTTTTGTCATTAAAACGCTCTTGTATGTAGGACTAATTCCTTGCGCATCTAAACCCATGTTCCATTGCTAATTCCAGAAGGTCATTGTAGAGTTAGTAACGGATGTTTGAGCCGCTGATAGCAGAGTAATGCTGGGACACACACTTAACGACTAGAAACGTTCTCTGACTGTTAATGCAGCATTTTAAACACCGCTGTGAACAGACTGAACGCGCTGAAAACGCGTGCATGATCAGTCATAAGTAGTGTTGTCACGATACTAGAATTTCTAACTTCGATACCTTGAAAAATATCGATATTCGATACCACAGAGAAAATAACTGCCACAATATTAAGGGGGTATTTTTTTTTATTTAAAGCTAAATATAACAAGTCTAGAACATGACAATGAGGTATATTTTACATGAACAAAAATGTCCTGAGTTCTATCTGTTAATATTTTTTAATTGGACCAGGGCTAACATGACCCGTTGTATTTGTATAACCTACTGTTATCAAAGATTAAAATATAGCCTACTTTAACAGTATCAAATTGGAGGATAGAGTGTCAGTAATGTATAATAATAAGATTAAACATTCAATTTTCAGTTAAAGGCATTTCATTATTGAATTCAGAGATGCCATTGTCTAGCTGTTTAGTTTAATTAATATATGTGTAATCAAATTGATGATAATCGCTAATGAAGGCAAATTGCAGAATTAAATAATTTTCTGAATAAAGTTAAATAGGCACAAGTTAATTTACATTTGACCACAGTTAAAATATTTACTCAGTCAGATTATGTTAACTTTAAGAATTACGGTGAAAAAAAAAATGACAACAGACTCATTTCAACAACAATACTAGGCCATCTTGGTTAATGTTTCAGAAAAGTTAAAATGAGAAGAGTTACAGTGTTTCCTTTAGGATTTTTTTAGCAGTGGGGAAAGGTCTGTCCAAACAACAAACACCCCTGATGCTGAGCGTAGCCTATGCTTGCTAAATGGTACCCCTGGAGCCTGTTCCTTAAGTCTGTTTTCACCTATACAATAATTTAAAAAAATGAGTGATGTGAGGGATTATTGATAGTCAAACAATCTTTTGGGTGCCCGCAGCCCGCTCGCAGTGTGAAGCGCGTGTCTGCGCTATTCTCCCCGCTCGCAGTGTGAAGTGTGTGTCTGCGCTATTCTCTGACATACCCGCTCGCAGTGTGAAGCGCGTGTCTGCGCTATTCTCCCCGCTCGCAGTGTGAAGTGTGTGTCTGCGCTATTCTCTGACATACCCGCTCGCAGTGTGAAGCGCGTGTCTGCGCTATTCTCCCCGCTCGCAGTGTGAAGTGTGTGTCCGCGCTATTCTCCCCGCTCGCAGTGTGAAGTGTGTGTCCGCGCTATTCTCCCCGCTCGCAGTGTGTAGCGCGTGTCTGTGCTATTCTCCCCGCTCGCAGTGTGAAGCGCGTGTCCGCACTATTCTCCGACATGCCCGCTCGCAGTGTGAAGCGCGTGTCCGCACTATTCTCCGACATGCCCGCTCGCAGTGTGAAGCGCGTGTCCGCACTATTCTCCGACATGCCCACTCGCGGTGTGTTTTTACGTGTGTCCGCGCTATTCTCCGACATGCCCGCTCGCGGTGTTCTTTATCAATCAACCAAAGCCGGTCGCGGGGGCGCCGCCCTCGCCATCTTTCCATTCCATTCACTTTTGCTATTTAACCAGAGCGAATGAGACGAGTGCTTCACGTGTGGTGTTTGTCAACGCGCCTTTGGTGAGAAGTGAAAGTGACCGCTCTGCTAGTATCGATACTTCGGGAAATTAGTATTGGTACCGTTCAGATATTTCAGTATCGATATTTATCGAAATTTTTGACAATAGTCATAAGTATCAAATTACATTCATAACCGGCCTTACAGTAAGTCTGTCCCTGGCTTTATGCTTTATTTTTTATTTCATCACCTTATCTGTTACCACTGAAATGTATTTGTAATGTATTTTTATATTTAAGCACTGTATCACACAAGTTGCAACTTACATCTGTGTCGTTCTGTTTGGTGAAATGGTCCCACACACTACTATTTTCTGCACGCTTCCTCCTGTCGTCTGCCCTGGCTCTAACCTCGAGTGTGTTGGCCTATAGCCTTTACTTTCTGCAAACCTTGTGAGCGCGCAAACCCAAACGCTGTGACCTCGCGCCGAATGTTTTTATTGGTTTATTAAGTACAAACGGGCGAGTTATGAAAGATTGAGTGAGAGGGATTTGTTCACTTCACACAAAAAGATATTGAAATGAGATGCTAACTGTAGTAGCGTTTAGTCCACTCTCTATAATAGACTAATTTAGAGATCAAATTGTATTTTTTTTAACCGACTGCCGAAAACTTTGATCGGTTAACGTTGATACGGTCAACCATCGGTCAAACGGTCATCGGTTAACATCCCTAATCCAAATAACACGCGCTGAGTGAACGATCAGCAATCAAGAGCATTCAACAGAAGTGCTCTCTCTCTCTCTACGGTCAGTTATCGTTAATAATAAGCTACATGCCTCGTTTTACTTTCTTTGCCATTGACATCCGACTGAACTACAAACTTTCCACTGAGCTCCACTTTTGTGGGCTACGATTCGATACTTTTTTGCTACTTTGTAATAACTTTCTGGGGCCAGCGTTTCTGGAAATGAACGAGGGTAAATTATTTTTTAGACCTGACTAAATAAAATTTAAGACCTCGGATGAAAATCTGGCCGTTTTTAAGACGTTTTAAGGCATTAAATGTAAAGTTCAGAATTTTTTACTTTTTAGGACCCCGCGAAAACCCTGTTACTGAGCGCGTACACCCGAAGTTTACAGGCACTAAAAGCCTGTCTAACAGCGCCTGGTTACTGGACTAAGTTATCTTTCCGAGTCTTATTGCGCTAAAACTGGCAAATACACACAAGGTTTACATAAGCCCTATTCGCACGGGATTAGTATTATCTATGGACCTCGTGTGATTTAGAAATTACCCCACCGACATCTGAATTTCGTGTGGCGCATTCGCACGGGATAAGCGAAGCCTGTGATTCTACTCGAATTTACTGACTTTTCTCCCGGAACCCGGATATAAAGAATGTGGCTAACCAGACAGTTGCTGGTCCCCATTGACTTCCATAGGAAATAAATATACTATAGAAGTCACTGGAGTACATCAACTGTCTGGTTACCCACATTCTTCCAAATAACTTATTTTCAACAGAAGAAAGAAACTTAATCGGTTTAAAACAACTTGAGAGAGTAAATGATAATAAGAATCAATGTATAATTTATACAGTGAAGTCTATGTTGTTTTATTTGCATACGTGTTCATTTAATTACTTTCTTCAATGCTGTTAAATGCACCTACTGTAACTTAAAAAATAAAGCACTGTTTATTTAATTTGTATATGTGTATCTTTGTTCTTAATATTTAATAAAGAAAATAATGACAAAGATTTTTATCTTCGCCACTTTGGCCTTAATGTCTGCCATTCTTTTTTATTTTATATTTTGTTACCTAAGGCTGTTTTTAAAATAGGGACATTAGTTTGGCTGTAATGCTCAGTCACTTGCAAAATAGTAAAACCAACATGAAAAAGAATCGTGATATTCCTGAAAAAAATCGTGATATGATATTTTTGCCATATCGCCCACCCCTATTTGTAACTATTTATTAATCTTTGTTAATGTTAGTTTCATTTTTTGTTTGTTAGTACACAGTACAAAGGTTTTAGGCCTATTTGTTAACAATGTATTAGTACGTTGAAATTAATATCAACTAAGATTAATAAATGCTGTAGAAGTATTGTACTAAGGTAGTTAACTAATGAACCATATTTCATGTAGTGTTACCTATGTTTTTTAAGTCATTTTAAAGGCTGTCGTTCACTTGGATAATGGATCTATTTTTATTACCACAATTTGTATCGGATTACTTGATTAATCGATGGAATAATCAGTAGAATGCTTGATTACTAAAATAATCGATAGCTACAGCACTAGTTAATCCTTCTGGAAACGTTTTGAACGGCAAGATACATTGTTAATTGTGAAAATCTATATATTAAATACATCAACGTTACTGCAGCAAAAAAATTAAGTACCTGATAGTGGAGTTTGTGGGAGAAGAGACAAGATCTATAGCAAAATGATGGCCTCTCACGTTCCATACAAAGACCAGTCGCTGATGGAGGCACCACAGCCAATCAGGACAGGAGTTCTGTGCGAGTCAGGTAAGCAGAACAAAATACACTGTAAATAATCAGTATTAAAACAAAAGGTTAAGTCACTAGTACATGACCTTCCATGGCTTATTGCTTCCATAAATTAAATTTAGGAACTTAATTTTTTCATAATATTTTAACAGCGGTGGAAAGTAACTAACTACAAACCCTTTCTTTACAGCATTTTTTTATCTACTTCCTCAAAAAGGATGATTTCTGTCTTTTTTGAATGGCAGTTCCCAAAACTGGAAGCGTCACCCATGATTCTTAACACAGTAGACTAGCCAGGAAAAAGGTGGATAGAAAAACTTTTAATTATTAATGTGTAGTGAAGAGCCATGCATGGATTTACCTGTGGTTGCCGTGACCTAAAAATATAAAGCAAAAGCAAGAGTTAAAGAACCAACTCATAAATATATTTTTATAAACATTGAAAGGGATTTTACGTCACTCAAAACTAAAAGATAACGACACATACACAATCATAGCAGAGCATTTTTTTTTCTTCAGCCGGGGAAATTCGAGACTAATATTAGTAAATTTGTCTCTTTTGAAGATCAGACTCATTGCCAGTCACTGCCTGAAATAAAAGAGGGCTGCCAACTCTCACGCATTGTCACATTTCACACGCTCTAACATCCATTTTCTCGCTCAACTTACCGAAATGTATATTCCTCATACATAATATTGACCAATCAGTGTTTTTCAACCACGCAAAGAGGTCAATATAACAGCTGGAGAACAATTATGTCACATAACATTTACCTCAGGAAAGCCATTTAATGACAATAATATATCACGTTATTTTGGCTAGAAAAAAGAGCTATCTGAGTATTTTGCTAATTATGTGTAGGCCTACTATATTACATATTTATAATATGTTTTACTTGTATCATTAAATGCAGTTATTGTGATAAAAAACGCATAATATTGAATTACTTTTTTTTTTCACTGCTGAAGGTGGGTGCCTTCCAATCAATTTACTTGCGTTGCCATAGGAACGCTTTGGCTTTTGCCACCCGGAAGAACGTCTGTTACTGTTGTGATGTCATGGTGAATTGTCATACAAGCAAGGACAAAAATAAAACAATTTATTTTAATTCTCTATTAAAATGTAGCAAAATGAATAAACGCTCTGATCATGAGGACATTGGATTCCCCGTATCTAGCTCAGAAAAAATAAAATAAAATGAATGAATGTCACGTGACCTTATACTATATATACACGATGACGTTATAATTTGCATCAGATGACCGTTATTATTTCCTCAGCCTACTGTACACTCGACATTTTGATCAATAATCCAACATTAACATCCTGTAATTACCAATTAACTGTATATATTTTGTATCAGTTCATTCGTTGTATGTGTTTTTACCAGTGTTGTTTTATTAATTAATTATTTGCCGGCTTTAAGTTTGTTTGTCTTCAGTTCGTCAAGTTGTTGGTAAGTATGAATTAAGCAGCCTTTTGACATCTTGAAGTTTATTATAAAGAATTATTATACATAATATAACACAAAGACACATTAAACCACAAATACAAACAACGTAGTAAAAAAATACCGGCAAAGATTAGGGTGCGTTTTTCCTTTCCTCACAAAACAGCTGTGAGTGACGACAACACGGAGCGGGAAAAAAAAGCTGCTCTGATTGGTTTAGACCGGGGCGTGCAAACTTTGTCCTAGAAGGCCACTTTTCCCTATAGTTTAGCTCCAACTTGAGCTCAACACACCTAATAAAAGCTTGATTAGCTGGTTCAGGTGTTTAATTGGGGTTTGAGCTGATTTCTTCAGGACAAAGGCACAACAGGAGCAAGATTGTAAAGAGATTATAAAAGTTAACGTACAAATGTGAAGCGCTGTTCTACTTAACACTGGTTTCCGAAACCTTAAGTGGACGTTATCGAGTGTAAAATCACTCCCATTTTGTACACTCAACGGCTGTCCTAAATCGCTTAACGTTACTCGCTTTCCTTCACTCCTCCGAATTAACTGTGTTAATCGTGTGCCGTAACGTTACCGTACCATGCAGTGGAAAAGCGCCATTGGCCCAATGCAGAGCCATAGAGAAAGACGATGTGTGCACGAGGGGGAGAGCGGCCCGGATTAAGTTACACAAGCACTAAACATGATGCAAAACTTACTTTTTTTGACTAAACTCATGCAAAACACACTATTTGTTAAAATGCATGATTAACAAGTCGTGTTAAACACGATTAAGTTACCTTCATCATGAAGATGACACTCATCAACGTCCTCCATCGACTCCTCTCCTGACCGAATGACGGAGGCGCGCGCGCGCATATGAAAGTGACATCAGCAGCGAACAGCCAATCGCCCTGCAACAGAGAATCGGAATTCACTTCTCGCGAGACTAAGCGCTATTCAATACTAGAATATAAAATACATAAATGCATTTAGACAGCAAGAAGAAAATATCTTGCTATAACAAAAACATTTGTTTGTCATATACTCCACAATATAAACTAACTAAAGACTCAATTTATTTAATTAAAAGAAATGCAGTAAAACGGCAAAATTGTATAACGAATTAATAAACTTTTTTTATTTTAAAATGCTATTTATTCCTGGGACATTCTTTTGGAAATCATTCTAATATTATTTAATGCCCAAGTAACATTTCTTATTATCAAAGGATTATCACCATAACTCCAGGAATAAACAATTTTTGTAGATATTTACATTAGATGATTTTGTAAAAAAAATACAATTGTGTTTATTTTGATAAAAAAAAATATATATATATATATATATATATGTACCCTGTCTAAACATAAGAGACTTATTTCAAAAACTATATACATTTTGTTCTTACCAGTCTTAAACTTGTGCAGACTTTATGCAAAAACCTGTAAGGGCCGTTTCACCAATAAAAAATAAAATAAAAAAATTCAGTAATTTCACTTTAATAGAAAGGTATAGGTCCTCCTGTTCATATCCATTAAAAACATAGGAGCCTCCTAAAAAAACTCACCTTCAGAAAATATTCAGATGGAATTTCGGATGGCTTTTGCATCCGAAGTTTTCCTCCTTTGAGTGCAACTGATGTTTTGAAGTGCATGTATTTACATAAATTGTGTTGATGCAGTTTAGTAGTCTTGGCAGGCCAAACAACAAAAAAAGGATTTGTTTCTGTTAAGGTCTTAAAACTATGGCTTGCAATGAACCATCCTATTGGACACTGAGAAGAAGAGCAAAGGACAAGGTGGATCAACAACTGCAGACAATACAAACAACAACTTGGGGAAATGAGTTGGGCTGCTTGCACAGTGACAATACCGGTCAATGTCAAATTGACGAAGACACATTTATGGACTGTCTCTCTCATATTGATGAGAATGAAGGTGTCAATATGGCAAGTGTTCTTGACGACAGTGAATCAGACACTGAGTCCGAATCTGATCCAACTTCCTTGGAAGACGATTTGGCAACTTGGGCAACTGAACAAAAAATCACACACGTTGCATTGAATTCGTTGCTAGACATACTGCGTCAGCACAGTTTAAATCTGCCAAAAGACTCCAGGACATTGCTGGGAACAATGCGTTTCAACCCTGAAATACAAGTCAAGGCTGGTGGTCAATATTACCATTTCGGATTGCTGAAATCCATTACAGAGGTGCTACATCAGAACAGAGAGCTTCTGAGCAACACTCACACGCTGCAACTTCAGGTCAGCATTGATGGTTTGCCCCTCTTCAAGAGCTCAGCAACACAGTTCTGGCCCATTCTAGGAACACTGCAAAATATCAGACAAGAGGAACCAGTGACAATAGGCTTATTTTGTGGCACATGTAAACCTACCTCCCTAACTGAGTATCTTGAAGACTTCATCGCTGAAGTAAATGAATTGGCCAATGGATTCGACTTTGAAGGAGTGAAGTTAACTTTACAACTGTCATCAATGGTTTGCGACGCACCTGCTCGTGCATTCCTGAAAAATGTTAAAGGGCACACGGGCTATCATGGATGTGAAAAATGCACAGAGGATGGCGTGTACCTGGAAAACAGGATGACATTTCCAAGAAGTGACTTGCCTCGAAGAACCAATGAGAGCTTCAGAAACAAGACCGATTCTGATCATCACCGTGGTCTCTCACCCCTTGAAGAAACGTCCCTGGATATGGTCTCTGGCTTTCCCCTCGACTACATGCACCTCGTGTGCCTCGGAGTCATGAGACGGCTTCTCCACTTGTGGCTGAAGTTGGGTCCTCTCACTTGTAGGCTGTCGGGTTTTCAAATAAACACATTAACAGAAAGGTTGGTGAATGCGCGCAGATATGTCCCCATGGAGTTTGCACGGAAACCAAGGGCACTGAAGGAAATTGATAGGTGGAAGGCAACAGAGTTCAGGCAGTTTTTACTGTATACGGGACCTGTCATGATGAAGGATCTCCTCACCACAGAGGTGTACAAAAACTTCATGCTGCTTTTTGTGGGAATTTTCATCCTGTGCAACAACAGTTTCATTGAAGATTACTGTGATTATGCAAATGAAATGCTAGTTCTTTTTGTCACTCACTTTGGGCAACTGTACGGTCCACAGTTCTTGTCGTATAATGCACACTCCCTCGTACATCTTGCAGATGATGCAAAAAAGCATGGCATTCTTGACAACTTCAGTGCTTTCAAGTATGAGAATCACCTGAACAAACTCAAAAGACTTCTGAGGAAACCAACATGCCCTCTGAGTCAAATAATAAAAAGATTCTCAGAGATGCAAAGAAGCTGCAAAACACCTCAGAAAACCAGGCCACATCTGCTCAAAAAACAGCATGCGAACGGTCCTCTCCCTGCATCCTTTCATGAGGCGACTCAATATAAAGAGTTGAGGACAAGCCCTTATACTCTTAAACTAGACCAGGCAAACAGTCACGTCTACATCGGCGGCAAAGCTTCTAAGCTCCAGAACATTATTTCATTCAAGGATGAAGTTTATGTTGCTTACAGCACCTTCAACAACCAGGAATCTTTCTTTGACTATCCTCTACCATCCTCTACACTCGGCATCCATTTAGTTGGTGACCTCTCAACAACCGTTGAGTTCTGCAAGTTTGAGGAAATAGAGAACAAAATTTTTCTTGTCCCATATCAACATCATTTTGTTGCAATTCCTCTTTTACATTCAAATTAATTATTTATCAGTGATTTTTGTTACATAGTTTATGCATTTGGATTACATAGTTGAAAATTTTATCAGAGTAATTAAATAATATGGGTTTCAGGCTTAAAAAAAAAAAAAAAAAAAAAAAATGTACCTAATAGTGGAGTTTGAGGGAGAAGGTACAACTGGACCAATTGCCAAGTCATGGTACGCAGACGGCTACTCCTGGTGGCCTCCATACAAAGACCTTGACAGGGTGTTGAAGAGCGTCAGAACCATGGAGGAACCACAGCCAGAGAAAGGGTGGACCCGTCACAGAACCAGAATCCTGCATGAGTCAGGTAAGAGCAAATTATACTGTAAATTAAACATGATCTTGCCCAGCATACCTGTATTTCATTTCATTTTTTGTTCTATACTGTACAATGTGATCTCACATAGCTCTAATAAACAACATGTAAAAGCTCCAAAACTGTATTTCATTTGTCAGCATCTTTTCAAAATGTGGCCAAAAATTGGAAGGCAGCCAGCTACACATCTGACATAAATTCAGAACCTGAAATTGCCAGAAAAAGGATTCCCAAGTAAGTAACAAGACAAAATAAATGGTTTAACACATGGAAATCCAATAATTAAGGTATTTTTGAGGAAATCTCTGAGCTTTCTGACCATTCAGCATATTTACGTAGCTTTGACTTTATACAGTGAAGAGCATCCAATTGTACTTTTTCTTTGTTTCTCTAGAAAGAAAACATGCTCTGATCTCATCTACTCATCAGATGATGAGGCACCAGAACCACCACCCCTTAAAAAAAAAAAAACTGCAGGCAAAGAAAGTGTTCCTCCAGCACCTAAACCTCCAGCACTTCCTAAACGCACCAAAAAAAAAGGTAATAGAAAATAACTTACATTTTTTTAATGTTAATGAAATGAATGCTATGAATAACAATACACTTTCCATGTCGACTCAACCAAAGGTAAAAAAAAATATATATATATATACGATTCTGCAGAGGGTGTGTGGGGGTAGGGGGGTTAAAATTACGATTTTGACCTGATATTTGGAGCCAAAACACAGGGCGTTTAGAAAGATAGCAGCATCGTTATTTTATTTTTACAGAGAGATTGGTAGTCTATTAGTAAAAATCTGTTGACTTCAGTGATCTTTGCTGCATGTGTCAATGGTGACAGTTCCAAAAAAATTCATCCATGACATTCAATATTATACTATTTTTTTATTTTCTGAAATTTGGTTGATTTGATGATTGATGAAATAAGTAAGATTAAAAGTGCATAACAGCCAGATTAAAATAAACGAAATGTCCTTATTATTAGGTCCTGTTGTGCAAACTGAGGTTTTCCAGAGCAAAGCTGTAAACCATTTAAGCAACTGTAAGTCTTAAGTTTCTCTTTTATCTTATTTAAATTTTTTATCCAAATCTACAATGATTACTCAAAGATACAACTATGTCAGCGGTTCTTCATCCTGTTCCTTGGAACTATGTAATTGTTGAAACATGCAGCTGCACAAATATATCAAAATGAACATTGCTAATGACCAAATAAACTGTCAACAGTATTTGTCAATCAGCAACAAAGGGAAACGGAAGAGCAACAGCAGACCTGGTGTGAGAGTCTCTCCAGCTTTCAAGGTACATTATTACCGGTAGTTGTATCTGGCTGTTGGGTATGCTCAAATGAAAATGCTTTTTTGAAGTTTTTAAGTTATGGGGTAATGCCCTGTCACAATTACACATGTTACAAGTGCAGCCTACCCATTCCACCTTTCTCAGCTCCAGTGTGTGTGTCTGAGGCAGAGCATTACGGAGACGGCTGGAGTGTTGATCCACCGAACACACAAGGTACAAGAGCATAATCAGCGATGAGTAAATCAGAAACACATTCACAGAATTTAAATGCAATATAAAACTAAATAACATCATATTTTTGTTCAATCCATAGAGCACACAATTTCTGTCCTGAGAACATCAGGGGACAACCAAGGAAGAACACGGAGTAAGATTACTGCACATAAATTCACTTAAGTAAATTTTACAATTTGACACCCCTTACCCAAATAGAGTCAGTTAACAGATCACAGTTCAGATTGCAATTGAAATGCACTTTAAAATAACTGCAAAATGATTTTTGGACAAATGTAGCCAGATTTAAGGCACTGGGACGACTCAACATAATCCACCCTTGTTAAGATAGATGCTGAAATGAATGTGTCCCGCTGAGTGTGAAGCAGGCCTTAGTGTGTTATTTTACAAATTTAACAAGTGAATCTTACCTACTCTACCTTCCTCAGCTCCAGTGGGCATCTCTCAGGCAGAGCATCATTGAGCCGGCTGGGGTGTTGATCCACCGAACACACAAGGTAAAAGCATTTATTACAATAAGTAGGAGGAAACAAGACAGGCTTGTAAAAAACGGCTGGTAGGGACTACACAAGCTCCCTCCTGGGTTAGTGACATTACTAACCCTAAAAATGACATAAACCCTGACCCCGGGAACACACAGTCCATGTTGAGAATAGGAAGAGTTGTTGTAGTCGAGCACATTTGTGAGTCTGCTCAAGCTGTCGCATTCGTCTTTTCACATGCAATACAGTACGTAACACAAATGCAATAGCATGTCACTCTGTAGGCATCTCACAACAGTTCCCACACAACCGATTTATAGATTATCATGACAGAATATGCTAATTGAAGATAGTTAACTCCACATCGGCAACATAAACTCATCAACTGACCATTCAGAAAAGTCCTGTTGCTTTACATGTCACTTCTTTTTGAATCTCTCCATCATTGTCCAACTCCAGTGTTTTATTATTTTCTGATATTTAAATTAACTACACATTTACACATTTTAGGTTGTGTTAACTTATGTTGGAAACAAGCTAATCTTACCTACTCCACCTTCCTCAGCTCAAGTGGGCGTCTCTCAGGCAGAGCATCATGGAGCCGGCTGGGGTGTTGATCCACCGAACACAGGTAAAAGAGCATTAATTACAATAGAAAAGGGAGAAAAAATCTTATTCACAGCACAAAATCTAAACCTGTTCATGATCTTTTCCACTCCATAGAGCACACATTCTCTGTCCTGAGACCCTCAGGTGATTGTGACCACCAAGGAAGATCACAGAGTAAGAAATAATGAAAAATAAATAAAAACAACAAATAACTGACACAGGCTGCGTTTACACTTGGCATTAACATGCTTTCACAGTGATCCGATCACGCAGATTGGATCATATGGCACATTTACATTTGTTCACATTAAGTGGCCACTGTATCTGGATAACTGATTGGATTTCTGAAGTGTTGTAAATTTTTTGTTGGCCATATGAGTGTAAAATTAATTTGAAGGAATCTTACACTGGTTCAAACTAAGCTTCTGTACTGTATATGTTTGATTTATGTTGTGTTTGGGACAAAGCTTTTAATGAAGAGCATTTTTTTTTTGTAATTAGGCTCTCTAAGTATATCAAATTTTGGATTTATATTTATCGTCCAATATATCGTTATCGGCTTTCAGATATAAAGAATTAATGGTTATCGGTTTCGGACAAAATTTTCATATCAATGTATCCCTATTTTGGAGAGCAACTACTCCTAGTCACCCCCTGTCATTTCAAAGATTTGTACAATAGAGAGTATGTCAAGTAGAAACGATTTTGGGAGGTGCGTGCGCAGTCAGCAGTGAGGAGCCAGGCAAAAGTATAAAGATTATACTTTTTTCAAATGGATTTGACCGAATCAAGTGACTTCTGCAGCAGACTCAGCTGCAGGGGGTGCCAGGAATAGTCACACTCAAATTTGGAAATATTAGAACTGTACTCAAAAGAGCACTGATGTACTGATTGGAGATTGTTGGTAATGCCTGTGTAATAATGAATAAATTAACCATACTGTTCTTATAAGAAGTGAACAAAAATCAGTTTTATGGTTTTCGGTTTTATATTTTAGTGTGTGTTAACTTGTGTTGGTAACAAGCGAATCTTACCTACTCCACCTTCCTCAGCTCAAGTGGGCGTCTCTCAGGCAGATCATCATGGTGCCGGCTGGAGTGTTGATCCACCGAACACAGGTAAAAGAGCATTAATTAGACATGAGGAAATCAAACACATTCACAACATTTAAAGACAATCTAATATATATACACACACACACACAAATACATATAATTACATTATCTGTTCAAACAATAGTGCAAACCTTTTCTGTCCTGAGACCTTCAGGGAACCACCAAGGAAGAGAGGAGAGTATGTTTCCTACAAATTATATTTTTATATATATTGTTTTATGCTGTTATGAAAATCATCAGCAGCATTTAAGTGTTTACCAAAATCCAGTCTTGAGTATTGTACCACGTAAGTCATTTATCGATTTAAATGATCTTCTGTATTGCAGCTAGGGCAATTCTGGAAACACTAGAAAAAATGGACATGAAGATCAACCACCTGACTTCACTTGTCCAGTCTCTAGTGGGAAACAGGCGCATTCTACCGCAGATGCAGAATGACGAAGAGGATGACGTCTTTCCAATCGCATCTATTGAAGACCTAGACCGGCTGGAACAAAGTTTAGTTGACAGGGGGTTTATGCAGAGAATGGTAAGAATCAACTGAATTTTCAACCTACAACTACTAATGAAATGTACTGTGCATGTTTACACGCTTGTCAAAAGTCTGAAATTATCAAGATTTTGTAAAAAAAAAACTAAAAAAAACGAGTTGTGCTCGTTCTTCTGCTCAGCAAGGCTGCAATTTATTTGATCAGAAATACAGTGAAAACAGTAACAGTTAAATATGATTAAACCTTTCCATTTTAATATATTGTCAAAAAACTACATTTTCAGCATCATTAGTCCAGTGTTACATTATATTCTAATATTCTGTTTTTCTCATTGGTTAATAGCCATTATTATTGGTGCTCAATTATTGATAATGGTTCTTATTATTATCAATGTTAAAATAGTTTTTGCTGCTTCATATTTTTGAGGAAACAGTTATCCTGTTTTTAGGATTATTTGATGAACAGTTCATTATTTAATGAACAGAAAATTCAAATGAAAGTTCAAATGAACAAAATGTATTTGAAATAAACGTAATGAAATGTGTTTGTCATTTAACATTGCTGATTAAAATGGTTACTTACCCTAAACTTTTGAATGGTAGTTTATCACAGTTTCCACAAAACTATGAATCAGCACAACTGTTTTCAACATTGATAATAATCAGAAAGGTTTATTGAGCAGCAAATCAGCATATTATAATGATTTCTGAAGGATCAAGTGCTGCTGAAAATTCAGCTTTGCAAAGCAGGAATTGCTTTTCAAAATAGAAAATTTGAATCAAGTCAATGAACAGACTTTCAAAAACATTACAAAATAATAATTATTCCAAAATTTTGACGGATACAAATAAAAGTACAGAAGAGGACCTCTATATGCTAAAATATTACTTAAAATGTACCTGTTGAAGGTGAGCAGATTATCCATCAGTGGCGGGCCAACAATGAAGAAGACCGTGTGGAGAATCTGCTTCAAGGTCTTCACCACGAACGTCGCCCGGGAACTGAACTGGTGCGGGAGAGGAGACAAGCGGGGGATAAAGTCATCGAACACCGGCTCACTCTTAATAGGCAAGTTCAAATGTTGTACAGATATGCATTAGATTTGATGGCGGGAAGTTAGTCAGGTAGAGGTAGGTTACAAGTACTTGTTAACATGTTCATATGAGGTAATAATCAAACATGTGGTAATACCAACAGCAACGTTCCGTTTGCAAATATAGTTAGCAAATATAATAGCTTGTTAAGAACTTAAATGAGGTTTAAACGTTCAGTTAAATAAGTCTTGGCCAACCACAGAAACGTACACGAAACAACGTGCTCACTATAGTTACCTAACAGGTGATTTCAATCAACATAATGTAATTTCAAAGTTTTTACATAACCGATCACAAACGCAATTAGTATATAAAATAAATGTCAATCTTTCCTCACAACTCGTCAGGACACATTCTCCACGCGTCAGCAACTGCAGTTTTACGTTGACCCACTCAGGAAGAGATTGACGCATCTGAACTCTCTGCATGTTTGATATATTTGACCAATTTATTCGGATAAAAAAATTAAAGTTTATTATTATTATTTTATGCAGCTTCAGCCATGAGGAATCCCGTCCTGTTGTCTCCAACGGAAGCAGAGGCAGAGAAATACATCAAAGATTTCCTACGCTTGGCCCCAGGGAGAGTGTAATTTATGTTGTTCATATGTGTATTAGAGTGTATTGTTTTATTTGAATATCCTTATATGTTAATATGGCGTTCTGTTAATGTGGCCTTTTATAATTAATTAAAAGTGGTAATGAATATGATTAATTGTAAATATGTTGTCTATTAGTAATAAATGTATTTCTAAAAACGACAGCAAATGCGTGTTTTATTCTAGGTTCAGGAAAGCGTGCATGGTTACTTCACGTGCACAAAACAACTTGCTATAACTAACAGGTGATTATCATATATGATATATCTAACCCAATCAACATAACGTAATTTTAAAGATATAACCGACCACAAACGTCACACAAATAGTATTAAAATATATTTGTTTTATACATACCTCAAGCTAATTTTTCCTCACAACTCGTCAGCACGTCTTCTCCACGCGGCATCAGCAGCACATGGTTTAATGTAGACTCACGCAGGAAGAGTATTGTCCAAAGCCAGGTAAAAGTACATATTTACCGTGTTTGCAAGTACTTTTTAGAAGAAGCAGTCGAGTAACAGAAGAGGACAGCAGATTGTAAGTGCTATGTTTTCTCATTAGATTTTAGCGCGGTTTGCCGTTGCTAGGAAACATTGTTTTGTTTGCAGTGTTTAACGTGGTACACGCCTGCTGAAGTTGTGTTTGTTCTCGTACAGCGCGTGACCATTTGTAGCGGCTGCGTTTTATGGGAATTTTGTTAATGGAAGGAATTATTTATTTTAAACGATGTCTGGTCTACATAAATCAGATGTCTTGGAGATGTATGAACATCTGATGAACATCTTTAAAAGAGCGGATTGCCGACGTTCTAAATTATTTACGTCTTATTTACATAGCCTAGACGTCGTTCTAACAGCTGGCAAGGACGTCTCGGCGACGTAAAGCATATGAGCACACGCCCTAATATAAACGTCTTCCAGATGAAAACGACGACGTCACACAGATGTCTGCGCGACGTGCGTGTGCTATCTGGGTACACTTCATGCACCTGAGTGAATTAGTGTTTAGAGACGTTAAGCACAAGAACCAATGATCTTTTCGCGTTCAAAGTAGCCTAGTCCTTTTGCAGTTTACATATAATATTCGGCTTCCATGATAGAGCACAATTGCTATCTCTATTGTTTTTTGTGTGCACATACATCGTCTACTCTAGATAAATTAAACAGCTAGTTGTAATGTGTATTGTGTGTGTATGCTTGTTTGTGTATTTATGAAATGTTAAAGAGCACTTCGTCATCTGTTGATGATGGGGCACTGCGTAAGTTATTGCTGTAACATCTGTAACTCGAACACAAGCAACGAACTGTAATACTATGAGCTCTGGGAATGTCTATAGAGAAACGTTATGACCTGAAGAACCTACTGTATATATCGAAGCAAACTGCAGTATTGATTTTCTCTCAGTATTCTGTTTTAGTTGGACTGTATGTATGTGCAGCCCTTACAACACAATTTATTTGCTCTTTCATAGCCCAGCATACTAGATTTCTTAGGTTTGCTTCCTATGGTTTTCAAAGAAATCTATCTATCTATCTATCTATCTATCTATCTATCTATCTATCTATCTATCTATCTATCTATCTATCTATCTATCTATCTATCTGTACATCCCTATTCATAAGTCACTTTGGATAAAATTGTATGCCTAATGTAACTTTTAGTCGAAACAAGAATTTAATGAATTAAATGAATTTAATTTGAAATGTATTGTTGATGATAACCCCTTGAGATATAAAGGCCCGATCACACCAAGAACGATAACTATAAAGATAACAATAGCTATTTTAATTCACACCAACGCACAATACCGTTCTGTTTATTAAGCATGCGTTGCAGTTTTGTCTGCTGGTTTAAATGCTCAAGCTCTTTAAAGCAGGATGGATTCTGATTGGCTGTCAATGTTTTTATTGTTTATCAGCTGGAAAAACCAAATTGATGTGAAAATAACTCCAATGATATTGATATAGTGTGGACTCTGCTATTCTTTTAAATTTAGAATGATTTTTAGAGATGCACCAGTCGACTGGCCATGAATTGGAACGGTGTTGTGCCGAATTTCGATTCCCCGCCAAGTCAAACTACCTGATTGCCTAATCCTAACCCCACCCCATCACTTAATCTTCAACACATCTAGGGGGTAATAATCTGGCAGGGGTCAGAAAGAATTTGGCAACAGGACAAGCCTAAGACGGACACAAAGAGGAGAGCACAGATGAGAAAAATAGTAGCTTACTGTACTAGGAGCAGCAAGCGCACTGTTCACTCTAAATAATAAAAGAAAAAAAATGATTGAACTGGGGGGTGGGGGTTTATATGAATGTATTTCTGAAGGGAACTGAACTGACTGTCTTCAGATGCCATTTTTGTAATGCCAAATATTAGACAAAGTCCGCTATATATTCCTGCTGTTCCATAAGCACCACCTACTGACAGAGAGTGGATTTGCATTTTTATTCAGTCCGTCCGGTGTTTTGGTTTTGTACAGGTATTTTTAATGTAGCATAATTTCACAAAGCCACAAAGTCAGATCATGCATTTTGCTTTTAATCCTGAAATGATAGAACCTATATTCAATAAAGAAAAAACCCCTGCTCATTCATGCTAAATGTTTGTAGCGTCTCTTGATTAAAATGCAGTGGTTCCCTGTAATTTCATGATTGGAAATTGCCTTAATTGGTAAAACTGCTATAGGCCTTTGAGTTTGGTAACACAAATGTTGCCTATTTAATTGTTCTTCCCGGCATCAGATGCCCCTTTATGGCAGCAAAAACACAGCTGTGAATGTGTGTTCAATACTAATCACGTTCATTTACTCAGCCGAGATTCATTTCAGGGATAGATCATCTTTTTAATGCTAGTGCCAGTCCATGTTTAAACACAGCCTGCCTCTGTTAGCTCTGTCACGCATGTACACACACACACTCGCTCGCCTCTCTTCCTAATCGCACACATACACACACTCGGAGAAGATTCCTCAGCCTCTTGATATCCCTCCAGCCCGTGTCCTCTCTACTGTGAAATGCTCGGCTTGGTTTAATCCCTGTGTCTCGTCAGGCCCTTTTAATAGGAGCCTCATCTCAATGTCCGTGCACAACTGGAGCAGCCCGCGGGTTTATCTGAGGGAGATAGAGTTTCAGGCGACAAGCTGAACCCCTCTCGGCTTTAACTGTACCCGTCTGTCTTGTTTAAGCACAGAGGGAGAGGGTGCTGCCTCTGTGTCACTCTAACCTCTCTTTCATTTCTCCTTCCTCGTTCCGTTCTTCAGCCCGATCGAGACCCACCATGGCATCGCCGAGCTCCAGCGGACTCGAGGTTCTCCTCAGCACGTTGCAGGTAAACACACATTGTTTCTGAACGCATGCATCTGGATTGTCTCTGATTCTAAGCATAGCAACGGCCTACAGATGCAAGCAAGCGCGCTGGTGACGACTGCCCACACATGCAGGACACTTTTCATGTGCTGAGTGGGAAAGATTAATTACATGGTATCGCAGGACCATGAAAAGTATAGCCTGTGGTTTAATGTAAACATGCCCCCCCTCCCCCTCCCCCCAAGGCAAATTCGAAACATTTGCGTTAACATGCGTGATGGAGCGCAATGCTTGAAACTTTAGCTGCAATTTGCAGACTGCATGGCGGTATCATTGCAAGCGCTATTTTGAACTAGTGTGTTCTATTTTCCAAGGCAAACTGCATGCTCAGTTAGTTTTTTTTTCCCGCATTTTTATTTATTTAAAGTTGCACTTTTTTGTTTGTTGTACTAGACCAGGAGTTCTCAAACTGGTTTGTCAGCCGAACCCCTTAGACGTAAAATATTACAGTATATATATCAAATATAGGCTGTATGTAAAATATGTACTTAAAGTACCTCCTGGGATTAAGGTTACATGACATACAAGTAAACAGATAAAATATTTAATCTTTTTTTGGTTAGTGTTTTTATTTAAAAAATTATAGGGCTGCATGTGTATAGGGCTTATTATTTGTATTATTGTTGTTATATTATTATTTCTTTAAAAATTAAGATATAAATATATTACTGTTGTAAATTAGAGTTCTGTAAAAAAATTGTTATAATTCTAATAATTGTATTTTACACTGCAAGCTACAGTACTAATATTTACGTCTTCACTTTCAAAATTGCAAATCTGTGAGTTTTTATTTTGGCGGAATATTAGTGAAATGCTGTAAACTTCTATCCACAGGAATCTTAGAAATTTTGCACAAATCAGGGCAATGACCAGTTATATAGTTTCGTGGTCATTTTAGTAAAGCATTTGACTGAAAATAAATAAAGCATACTCCAGAGTGCCGCGTGATTAAGTAAAAAGGATTATATGGGTTGACGTGGCTTCATACACATGCAGATATAATTCTGATATTTGTAGTTGTTAATAGTGGTAGTGTTTATTCAAACCATTAAGAGACAGTAATGGCATAACAGCATCCATCGATACAATAGTAATTGTTGTTTTTAAAATGAAAGGACCGGTAAACATTACATTTCGTTCCCTGTTTTCCATATCTGTTTTGAGTAGATTTGTTGTGCTCGCAGAATGCCTCAAATTGTACATTTTAAATGTGATTTTTATCCACTTCCACAGCTTATGGTGACTGATTTCATATCAATGATTTGTATATCAGCTGCTGCCAATGAACTGCAAAGGCCTTATGTGCTCACAGGAGGGCGACGTGCCGAATTTCAGATAACTTTCTACCTCTTGCATGAAAATCAAGCTCAGAGGAGCAGAAATTATTTAGTGTACGCGTCAAAGCGATTAATTGCTAGTGAAAAGCATAAGATGAGATTTATTCCCTCTATGCTGATAAGAGCGTTGTAAGGAGAAGGAGAAAAGCAAGCGCAGCAATGAGCTCAGTGTGAGATTAATGAAAGCTTTAAACTAAAGGTTTCATTCTGATCTCATCAGAAGGGAAACATTTATTTGTAAATGTAGAACAGAGAACATTGTTGACGTAAATGCATATCAAGTTTTTTTTTTTAACAAATGATCTTGAACTTATAGTCCTATAAAGTCTCTCTAGTTTTTCTTTAAATAGCAAATTGTTCTCTGATCCATAAATTGACTGAACTCTGACGTTACCGTTAACACTGCCGTTCAAAAGTTTGGGATCGGTAAGATTTTTTATGTTTAAAAAAAAAAGATCTTATGCTCGCTCACAAAGGCTGCATTTATTTGAAACACACACACAAAAAAACAGTAATATTGTAAAATATTATGACAATTTAAAATAACTATTTTCTATTTGAATATGTTTTAAATATAATTTATTCCTGTGATGCAAAGCTGAATTTTCAGCATCATTACTCCAGTCTTCAGTGTCACATGATCCTTAAGAAATAATTCTAATATGCTAATTTGCTGCTCAAAAAAACATTTATTATGTTGAAAACAGCTGTGGACAATTTTTTTTGGAAAAAGGATTCTTTGATGAATAGAAAGTAATATTTCATTTATTTAAAAATATAATATTTTGTAACATTATGAATGTTTTTATTGTAACTTTTGATTAATCTAATGCATCCTTTCTGAATAAAAGAATTGATTCTTTTTATCCCCCCAATTTTTTTTTTCCATAACGGTGTTTCAACTTTGATAATAATAATAATAAACTTTTCTTGAGTAGCAAATCAGCATATTAGAATGATTTCTTAAGAATCATGTGACACTGAAGACTGGACTACATCACAGGAATATATTACATTGTAAAATATATTAAAATAGGAAATAGCTCTTTTAAATTGTAATAATATTTAATATGTAATTGTATTAGTATTTTTAAATAAAAAAAAGCAGCCTTGGTGAGCATAAGAGAAAAAAATCTTTCCGATCCCAAACTTTTGAATGGTAATGTATGTACAATACATACATAAACAGTTCAATGACTGTAATATTCATCCTTGCCTAGTAATTTCAGTAAATGTGTGCCAGAGATATATTTTTTATTATATTATTATCTTTAATATTTGAATAAAAAGTTTTTAATGTAATAACAACAAATTTGCGCCTTTGAATGCGACACAAAATAAGCTATACTTTTCAGATGAAAAAAAGTGCCTCTGTATGTACTGTCAGTTCAAATAAGGATGCTTGCAACTGCTTGGCATTGGCCATGTGGCCTCGGCTCTGAAGAATTGACTCCTTTATTACAACACAAACTGACAAGGGTAGCTAGTAATACCCTCACGATTAGCCACAGCCAGTGTGTCGCCTTCCTCCAGCCATGACTGGCATCAAACGTGGCAATAAGTTCCAAATTCACAGTCCTTGACATGAAGCTGTTGATGCCTGAAATGGGATTCCCGCTAATTCAAATTGAGACTGACACAGACGCTCAGGGTGCTGTGTCTGAGTTTTCTTCTTCTTCATATTCTCCCCCTGCTTTCCCCTTCCTGTTTTATAGCTCTCGTATCACCTCGCAGAGACACGCCAGGTCCTGCCTTTGGTGTCTAAGATGTAAAAAAACATTTTAAGGTGTGTCAGAATAACTTTTAATAGATTTTCTGCGCTATTTAGAATTGTTTGCCCATCCGGCTTACACAGGATGTTCAGCCAAAGCTCTCCCGCTGCGTTCCTGCCACCGTCTAAAAAGTTAATGGTGAGCACAGAGAGGTAGTCAGTGTTTCTCATTAAATAATTTGCAGATATGAAATGAGTTTCACTTTCAAGTGGGTTCCTGAGAATATTAACTCATGTCCTTCTCCCTATTGACAGATGAGAAGCAATGCTTTTTGATTGTAGCTTGGCATAGGTGATGCCGGACGAAAATAGAAGTAATTATTCATAATTTCAAGTATCACTGGATTATTCTGTTAAAAGACTGTTGATGTAATGCTCTAATGATGTGCCAGCTGGCTCTGTATGCTGGTCACGCTCATTAATGTTGAGTAATTAACATGGTTGTGTGGAATTATCCCAGATGTTGATGACAGGGCTATCAATTTCAAAGAAAGAGCACAGGCTCTATTCTACTAGTCTAGTGTAAAAGTTCATCCTCAGTGAAATATAGTTTCTTCATTAAAACCACTCACCTTTAGGGTCAAAAAATAATGGGGGTATTTGGAGCGAAAATGCCACAGAATGTGACAGAAATGCCTTAGAAACAAAATGTATCAATTTATTTGTTCATAATGTCACATTTTATATTTTTCCATGATATGTTTTCTAGTTATATGGATATTGCATAAAACATTGGTTTAATTAAAATATTAACGCATAGCAAAAAGCCCAGTCCAAGTAATACTTCACCCAAAAATCATTTATTAGCCCTCAGGTTTTTCCCAGTTTTATGATTTTTCTTTCTTCTGTGGGACACAGCAGGATTTGTGTCCAATGAACAAGGATCGAAACGAAGCTATTATGCTCTAAAACTGACAAAAAACTACCATACATTTATAAAAATGATCCATGCTATCCATGTGCTCCCTTTAGTTTAGAGTCTTTCAAATTCATGCAATTGAGGAAGAAGCTAAAAATTTAAGTCGTATTTGCTGAAAATCTTCTTGTCTGCTCCAGCTCTTAATATATACTTAATGATTTTGGTTTGATGATCAAATATCACTTGTCCACATAATTATCATTGATGTGAATCCTGATGTGAAGCATCTTGATGTAGCATTTGAATGTACAGGAACATAAATGAGATTTGAGAAGTAACTTGTAAAGTAACATTGAATTAATGAATACAAAATTTATGTAAAATTTAAAATTAAAGTTAAAGTGGCACTGGTCTTCTAAAAGGGTTAAATATAATTTTTTTAAAAAAATTTAAATAACTTTTTCCCTATCTCTTGTTAATCAGGACACTTTAAACTATTTAAAGACAACAACAAAAAACAGCCTTTTTTTTAGCTTAAAGGAACATTTTCCAACTCCCCTAGAGTTAAACAGTTGAGTTTAACCGTTTTCGAATCCATTCAGCCGATCTCTGGATCTGGCGGCAGCACTTTTAGCATAGCTTAGCATAGATCATTGAATCTGATTAGTTTGTTAGCATCTCTCTCAAAAAAAAAATGATCAAAGAGTTTCGATATTTTTCCTATTTAAATCTTGACTCTTCTGTAGTTACATCGTGTACTAAGATGTAAAAAAGAAAATGAAAACTTGCAATTTTCTAGGCCAATATGACTAGGAACTATACTCTCATTCCTGCGTAATAATCAAGGAACTGTGGTGCTGTACCAGCAGAGCAGGCGCTAACGGTCTAATCAGATTCAATGATCTATGCTAAGCTATGCTAAAAGTGCTACCGCCAAATCCAGAGATCAGCTGAATGGATTAGAAAACGGTAAAACTCAACTGTTTAACTCTAGGGGAGTTGAAAAATTAGCCTATTTCCAAAAAAAGTGGAGTGTTCCTAAAATAAATCATATAATATATCTTGCTGATAGGCTTTATCCAGAACCAGTGTTGTTGTTGTTAACTGAAACTACTAAAAATCGTTTTCAAAATAAAGCTAATTCAATTAAATAATTATAAAATAACACGGTCCAGAATGCATCTATTATTATAGGCCCAAACAATATGTCTCCACAGAAACTAGCCCCATTGAGTTATAAAGTATGACTGCTCTGCTGACACCGATCTCTCTTGTCAGTTCCCTAATGTGGGTAAGAGCGGCAGCCTCCTGGCAGGACAGGACTCTTTGTGGTGCAGTTGGCTATGGAGATACCTAATAGGATTCAATGGCCACTGTCAGAAAGACACGGCCACCACAGATGCAGGCAGGACAGTGTTGTGTTCTCTCTCTTTCTCTGCCATTTTTGCCCAACCATGAGAGCCAAAGCTTGAATCCCCAGCTGTGGAGTTCCTTCTCTGAGGATTTCGGCCCCCGACCGCCTACCCGTCAACTGCTGCTGCTTTTAACCACAGGGCTCCGGGTCCCCGCCGGGGTACGAGCCCTCATTGCATTCTGAAAACAGACACAATGCTGGAAGATTTCACTGTACCAGCCAGGACACACTCAACACTATATATCATGGGTTGTAAATAGTAACGTCATCTTAGTTGCTTAGATTGTTTCCTATTTGTTGAGATACATTTTGTGTGGACGCTATAGGTAATTGTAATGCAGAAGCCAGGTTCAACTTTAAGCTTCATTGTTTAAGTGTGTTGTTCTCTTTTCAGAACGCTGGAGACATCGAGAGTATGCTAAACATCCTCAACGTCCTGGATGAACTGTTGTCAGCAGGTGAGATGTCCATTTCCTACAGACAAATTTGTTGATTAATTTTCTGTCACGTCTCTGCACTGATTGCAAATGTGCTGAAATTTGTTTAATCAACCATAAGGAGTGAAACCATATGTGTGTCCAATAAAGCCACAAACCACCTCCACAAAAAAATTATTTGCTGATATATAGGCGTTTCTTCAACTTTGGACACTTTTATGTTCTGGGGATTGATTTTTACTACTGTAATATATTTGAACATTTATTTATTTATTTATTTAAGTCTCATTAAAACAGTTTGGAAACTTTTCAGCATGCCGTTGCTATGTTTTTGGTACTTTTCAGATTACTTTATTTTTTTTAGTTTACTCTCATTCTGAACCCAGACTTTCAACCTCAAAATGTGAAAATTTATCAGAAATATATTATATTATTATTATAGTTATTTGTAGTTCCTATTATATTTCCGAAAAAAAATATTTATATTAATTTGTACACAACCCTCAGCTGTGGTGTCATTTCTATCACGACTAACAATTTTGCCCCAATTCATTTTTGTTAGTTACTGTAATTGGTTACAAAGGAGACAGTGAAGAGCAGGCTTGAGATGAAATATGAGATGTGACATAAAGAAAACAGGCTGTGTCTGAAATCGCCTCCTATAGCCTTAAAGGGTTAGTTCACATAAAAATAAAGATTCTGTCAGTAATCACTCACCCTCATGTTGTTCCAACCCCTTAAGACTTTCGTTCATCTTCGGAACACAAATTAAGATATTTTTGATGAAATCTGAGAGCTGTCTCACTCCTCCATAGGCTTCTAGGCAATTTCATTCTGCCGGTCCAGAAAAGTTAGTAAAAACATTGTTAAAATAGTCCAAGTGACTACAGTGGCTCAACCTTAAGTTTATCAAGTGACGAGAATACTTTTTGTGTGCAAAAAAACAATGCATTTTCTTCTGTGTGGGCCTCTGACGCGAGTTCACGAGAGCGCCGCGATGCATGCGCGAGAACTGAGAAGATGGGTGTAGACAGGGGGCTAATTCGAACACAGTAAAAAGAAAAATCAAGGTAAATATAATCATTATCATAATAATCATAATCATTTCCTGTCATCCTGTTAAATATGCATGAAAGTAGAGTTTTGTGTTTATAATATATAAAGCTAGTAGCCTGGGAAAACCCAGACCACTTCCGGCAAATTTAGATTTGCTCTGCAAGTGGGTCTGGCAAAGAGCCCATTGAAACCCATTTTCAATCCGTTCGAAATCGCGGCACCAATCAGAAACGTTGGGGCGGGCTTTACACGATGACGACAGAGCAGAGACGGTGACTGACGCAGATTTTGCACATTACAGAGATGGATGCCGCCGTGGAACATCACAACATCACTCGTTCGAATCAGCTATCGCGTCTGTTTCAAGCGATTTAAAATTGTCATTTTCGTTAACACAAACAGAGAATTGCTGAGAGTCTCGAGATGTTTCTCCGTCGCTCTGCATACGTCATGTCATTCATCGCTCTGATTGGTTTTAGATATATCCGACGTCCGTTGGTGACGCCCCTGTGGAAATGAATTGTCTATGGAGCTTTGCCAGACCCTTACTCAGTTACAACTGAGAGTGGTCTGGGTTTTCCCAGGCTATAAAGCTAGACAACATTTAAAAAAAATACTACACATATAATTTCTGCAACAGAATATGGTTAAAGGCAAGACAATCACAGGACCAAAAGTGTCCATAATCGAAGAAACCACCATATGCAGTATACTTTTCATGCACATTTCAATTTATGTGTGTAATGAATCACTTTTTTCTAATTTTTCTAAGTCGCTTTGGATAAAAGCATCTGCTAAATGAACAGATGTAAATAATGTACTTGATTTAAATTATGAGAACTTGAGAGAACACAGACAAAAATATGATTGTTTGAAATGTTGAAAAAAACTGCAGTAATCCAGAGGGATTAACTTCAGAATGAAACCTTTTAAAGCAGCCCTAATAAAACATGACGTCACTGCACATTTCTCCCAGGATCTAATTATATAAACTGCACTGTTTGAATGATATTTATTTCCATATCTTGGGCTTATTCTAGTCTATTATTCACCAACAAATCTATCGAGTAATACTCTTGTAGAGGTGGAGCAGTGCTATACTAATCCTGTAATCTGAAATGAATTCACAGCAAAGTAATTAGCCAAATTTATTCACCCAGCCTCCAGCACAAAGTTCTAATCAGCACGAATTTTCATAAGTTCTGAAAGAAAGTCGAAAATAAACCCAGACATCATCTTGTGATAATCCGCCAGTGGCAAAGATGGCACCGCTGGTTGGTGTAAGAGTTGTTATCAGCCTAAATTTGACATTTTGTGAAATTATGGCGGGTGTTTCCTGTAGGCACAGACAGACGGATTCATCATATGATATCGAAAGGAGGCAGCGAGGCTCTGCTGACGGCTCTGGTGAACTCAGCCCACAGCTTCACACCCAACTACACCGTCCTGCTGCCGCTACTGCACCTGCTGGCCAAGGTGGGCCACCGAGGTGAGGGATGGGGGAGAGGGAGAGGAGACACAGGAATGAGTGACACAACATTCACAACATGTTATTTTACTGATGACAATGAGTCATTTAACAGATTTCCCTGAGCAATGCAAAAATCAAATGCAAATATTATAGTATTATTTATATAACATCATAGTATTTATTAATATATTTTTAATTTGCTTTATTTTTATACTTTCAGTTTTCATTTCAATTTTAGTTTGAGTTTTAGTAATTGTATGTGCTTTTGTCCTTTTTAGCTTTTGCACATTTCTATTTAGCTTTCATTTATTTACTCATTTAGTTTTACTCATTTTAGTACTTTAACTTATTTCAGTTAGTTGTCAAGGCAACATTTCTACTTTTCATCTAATATTTATTTATTCATATTTATATTACATCTAATATCTAAATTTATATTTTATCTTACTTCAGCTTTATTTCAATTTGTAACAGTTTTCGTTAACTATAAGAACACCGGTAAATGGTTGCCTGTATTTCAGCTAGTGTATAAAATAGCATATATTTCTAAAATTTCCCCTGGAAGAAATAGCAGGATAGGGGTTTAAAACAACATTAGGATGTGTAAACAATCAATGACAGAATTTAAATTTGAGCTTAACTAATCATTCAATGTCAAATCAGATTTTTTTTTTTTTTTTGTCATTCGCCCAACATTTTAACCTTTTAGTGTGGACCAAAAATAACCTCAGATTTGTTCAACTCTCTCCCAACTCTTTTTTTTTCCAATCATTCTCACTGTGGGAAAAAGTCATATTTCTCATTACGATTTATAATTTAGTCATCTTTAGTGCTTAGTGTTTCTGAATTCACAGTTGAATTGCTATAAATAGCACCTCACAAAAATAGATGTCTCTCATATATGGATTGGCCATAAGTCACATCTCGTGTGGAGGGTGCAGACAGCATGTGTGGGGTCACTGTCGGGTCAGGTAAAAGCCCTCGATCCTGTGGGGTCAGAGGTCACCATCTAAGCACAAGCGTGGCCAATGTTTCGATGTTGTGTAACTTAAGGAGCGAGTGTTTGATCCCTCGGCGGATCTTGTGTCTGTCAGCGTTCCACTCTTGCACTTTGATGTCTGTCCTAATGAACCTCCGCAACAGGGCGAGTCAAAACAGCAGGGAATGTTTTCCTTCGTCCTCACGTCTTCCTTTTCCATTTAGACAAAACAAGTCTAAAAACAAACTCCATCTGTCGAAAGCGTAAACTCATTCGCAAACAGGAGCTTTTTTTTGTGATCAAGCTGTTTTTGTAAGCGCTGGTAGTCATGGTGGGCCTGTGGGATGTTGGGTAATGTTGTAGATTTGAATAATTTCTGTAACTTTTCTCTCTGGGCAGTGGGTTTTTACAGACCGCATTTTGCCAGCACACACAGAGTTTTCAATAATCCATTTGCATTTACAAAGCAGAGATCATTGTCTGTTTCAAATGGCGCAATGATATGCACTGGTTTCCAGATCCATAAATAGCTGATTTACGGTGTGGAAATACTGTAACATCCAACAGCGTTTTCGTTACTCTGCGTTTTCTCATCTTACAAAAAGGATAGCTCACCCACAAACACTGTCATCAGTATTTCAACCTTCTGTTAATGCATGAATGAATGAAACATTTATATAGCCCTTTTAGATACTACTGTACAATCAAATGGGATCGGTGATCTCTCCTCAAAATTGGAGCCTACCTACAGTATTTATTAATTTACTAAGGAATTGTACACATTAAATCCATGAATGTGCATTCAAATCTAAATAGGGTCATTATGATTTCATGTATCACTGTATCAATGTATCACTCCTGTTCTTGCATTCAGACTTAGAATGAATCTGATTTTGTATTTGAATTTGAAAGTGAAGTTGTCCCTTTGATATCCCAATTTCCCTATTAGACATCCCAGCAAATGTGGTTTTGATCTCCAAACCAAAGTAATCTGTTTCATCACAGCTGCCAACAGCTCAAAAATGTTGCCTTCCCAGATCCCCGTAGTGAGCAAACACTGTCAAACAAGATGAGACAAATGTGCATTTAATGAATGTCAAAGAGGAACATAATTTTCTTATTTTCCTCAGATCGTCAAATTGGTCTGAAAGCACAGAAGGCAGATGCCGTTTTGGTGGTTCTGGGTTTGCTAAGACAGAATGCAAAGAATGCCCGGAGAGCCGCAGCCTGTCTTTGGGTCCTCAAAGTCTTCTGCTCTTCTGGTGAGTCAGATCTGAGATCAGTTCATTTTTGCCTTCCTAAGCTAAGCTTGCTCCTCATGATTTAAAGTAGATGAGCTACACTCAAATAAGCTAAAGTAGCTTCTTTGACTCGAAAACGTGGATTTTCAATACATTTTTGCATGAATTAATCTCAGTTGGGATGACAGTTTTAATCTTGAAAAGCTAACTAAATAAAAAACTATAATATACACTTCTGTTTGGGTTTTAAAATATGTTTTTTGAAAGAAGTCTCTTGTGCTTACCAACTCTGCATTTGTTTGATTAAAAATACAGTAAAAACTGTAATATTGTAAAATATTATATTACTACATAAAATATTACTATAATTTAAAATAACTGATTTTTATTTTAATATATTTTTAAATGTGCTACTTACCGTAATATATTTGTGGAAAGCTTGATATTTTTTTTCTGGATTCATTGATTAGAAAGTAAAAAAAAACAGCATTAATTTGGAATAGCAATTTATTTTAAGTCTACTGTCACCTTTGAGCAATTTAATACATCCTTGCTGAATTAAGTCATTTCTTTAATAAAAAATAAAAAAAGGAAAAAAGACGGAATGGAATTGAAAACAGCTCCCAACAATTCACATTTCACAATCTAAAAAAATGGCTTTTCCATGATGAGAAGAGTCTCATTCCATTTTCATGTTCCATCACCTTACTTTCTGCTTGTGTACCTCTGCGGTTTCACATCATTCCTATATAACAGCTTTTTTGATGAACATCTGTTTATTTCTTTGTATCTATGGTTATTTTCCCATCTTTCATAACACATTTCCAGCTATAGCGCATTCAAGGGAAATTGCAAACCAAGCGTTAGTACTTTTTGTGCCATTTGCTCAGGAGCTTCATTACTGCTGTATTTATGCACCCGCCATATTAAAATCTAACTTAAAGATGAATATATTGTGTTTTTGCTCTACATGTGGTTGGAGGAGGTTTTTCTCCAGCTTTGATTTACTATTGGTATGCGATTCCACCAGTGCTTGTTTTTGTGGAAAATGCGATAACGGGTAATCGGCCATAAAATGCAAATCGGCCTTTGTTGGGTTTTATTTCAAATGCAGTCGTCTTCTCGCTGTATGCAGAGTTGATAGTGTGGGGTCTGTTTATCAGTTATGTGACAGCTATCCTAAGAATGATACCAGCACGGGAAGTTCAGCTCTCAGGTTGTGACCGTGAGAAATGCACCTCTCAGTTATCGTTCCGAAAAGGCATCCAGAAGTCTTCTTTTATGTTTTATCATAAAAGCTGAAATATATATATTTTTGAAACACTAGACGTACAGCCTGTGCTCTAGGACACTGAAGAGATTCCGCTGTAGCAACCGTCAGTGTTTATGTAGCAAGCACAATATATTAATAGAAGAAATATCATCTGGGCACATGCCTTGTTTATAAGGATGAAGTTGGGACTTCGGTGGTCTCTTTAAATTCCCCCCTTGAGCCTATCGTTGTGGAGAACGATCACCCCCACACAAGATTGACACGGGGATCCGGTATACAGCACTATGAAATGTTATATTTCCAGTAGTGTTGGGCTCAGCAATGTTGCAAAGACTTTTCATATTGTGTTAATTACCTATCTGGTGTTTTAGTGACCACGGCTCACTTGCTGGGGAAGAACCGAGGGCTGGATGTGGTCTTCAAGCTTATATCTCCACACACCACCAAACACTTACGCACCGTCAAGTGAGTATCAAATTTCATGTGGGTGCGTCATTGGCGTATGCTAATCTTGCTCCAACTTGAGGGTAAGAACAGTTCTTACGTGCTGAGAAGACTGGTCATTACATTACTCACGCATGCTTACATTAGTCAAAATAACGAAGTATAAATACCGTAGATTTCTATTATTTTTATAAGACATACATAGACCTTGACCCTACCAGTATTATTTTGCTATTTTTTTAAAATATTATTTATTTATTTTTATTACTATTATTATGATTGATTATTATTTATATATTAAATATATAAATAGTTATAATGTGGGATTCGTATAATAGTTAAATAAATACATAAATCATTTTAGCTATTTATTGAATGCCCTTTTATATGTCATTTATGACAACATTTTATTTTATCAAATTGATTTTAAATGGAAAAATATATATATTTATATATATATATATATCACCTGGAATCTGAGTGGGTCATAATTTGACTTTCAGTGATTTCAAATTCTTCCAACACCAGAAGGTCAGCAGTCTGACTTTCAGGCGCTGCACAATGAGTCTGTGTCTCACCTGCAGGCACAGCCCGACTCACCTTGCTATGATAAAGGCCACCGCATAATCCTAATGTCAAACCCTTGAAATAGCAGATGTTCTGTTAAATATGTGTGCTTCAAGACTGGGCTTGTTTGTCAAAAATGGCAAGGTGACAAGGCCTTATTAAAAAAAAAAATTCTTAAACCAGTGTCAAAAATGGTTTCTAGTTTCAGTGAAGTTGTGCACCTTGACTTTTTAGCCTAAGGTATTTAGCTACTTCATTTTGTCGACTGTAAGGGGCTGTGTGTTTGTTTCTGCGCTGCATGTGGCATGACAGATGATCAAACCAAAAATGCTAACACAACCGTGAAGATGCGGCCCTCTGTGCTCTGGTCTTGTATAAACAGCGTCTTACATTGTAACTCATAGATCAAATCTAGTCCTGGTAAATTTGCATGCACGATACAACTCATTTTAGCAGTCATGCTCATTGAAATGCTCAGAACATGCTTGTTTACAGGGGTTTGGCAGCTGTGTGCTGCATAGATATGTGCTAGCCAGGTGCTGATTGGCAGTTACTAGCCTAACTTTGGTAAACAGTGCTTGACCTGCAGTGACAGGAAACGCATTCCCACATGAAGTGTGCAGCGCTTGTTGAGTGTGTCTTGATGCTGCACAGACCAGCAAACCCTGATCCAAGCTGTGTTCTGATTCACACGCAGTGTTCACTTTGTAGGGGATATCAGGAAAAGTGCATTTCACAAAATGTATTATCATAAAAAACTTTGTGTAGGACTGAGCATTCAATGACTGGCGGATATATTTCCTTCTGCTGGAATTCTGTAACATTATATGAAAATAATTGCTGATCTTCTAAATATTATCATCTGGCAGATGAAACACTGCACACATGCTGTTGGCATCAGACTAGCCTTGTTGGGTAACTGCAGAGAGCCTAGAGAGGGCGCTGTGCTTTCTTCTGCCAACTGTTGGAAAGCTGGAGCGATTCCATATCAACTTGCTGATAGCTCCCTGCACGCATACAGCGGATTACAGCAGAATGCCATCTAATTAGAATGCTCTCTCTCTTTTCCTGTACACTTCCTGTCTTGTGGGAATTCTGACATGGACGCACCAGAGAAGAAAATCTGCAAGTGCACCAAGCCGGCAAGCACATTTATCAGATGTGGGTGTAACCCAGTTCTAGACTTACATTTGAATATTGTTGGTTTAATTTGACATTATCTGGCTCAGAGCTGTGCTCCCGGAGTTAAGCAGCCAGAGAGGGTCCTTAGGTTATCGCATGGACTCGGAGAGGCATTGATTAGCTCTAGTCTTTAGTTCCGATTTAAGAGCAGCTACACAATCAGCAGAAGCTCTGGCCACTAATTGGTCAGGGCGTCAATTAGACACTGATGCTTCACTTAACCTGTTGGCAGTGAGCACCAAATTAACAAGAGAATGAGACAAGATAGCCTAGCCCTTTGGAGACTAGTGGAGACGGACTGTGCTCAGAATAACATACTAGCACACTAATATCTCTACAATAGGCTTGTATAGTAGTTAGACTGTGGACAATGCACAGCTCTGTTTGAAATGGTAATGATTTTATATATAATATTTATATATATATATATAATATCTCAATTAAACATTAATAGTGTATATTTAATATTTATTTTAAAATAAAATAAATTAAAAATTTTGTTTAGATTTTTTATAGTAATCATTATCACTAAAAATCATTTAGTTTAGTTAGAGAACAGACACTACAATTAAAGGAGTCATGACCTGTAGTTTTCACTTTTCCGCGAGAATCAATGTATGTTATGATTGCCTAACGATTATACACTGGCCGGGAAGATTTTACTTTCTGAGATTTTAATTTCTGCCCCGTCTTGACGTCAAGACGGGGCAGAAATTAAAATCTCGTATTTGAGTGCGCGTGCACGTGGGCTGGTTTACGAACCGGATATACCATATATGGACACCGCAGACCTATGCTGCAGGAAGCCCGCCCTGCCCCTCTCCCCCCTCATATTCAGTCGCGAAATATGCAGAATCGTAGTGCACACGTGAGTTACTCTGTTGTTGACTGCCAGAATCAACATGTAACTTAAATCTGTTTTCTCTCCCAAGAACGGACCAAGCTGTCAGGGACCAGTGGATTAAATTCATTTTTAATGATGCGGTTCCTACAACCCTTCCCACTGGCTTAACGTTAGGTGCTAATCATTTTACGCCGGAATCGTTCACAAATTTGAATGTCTAAAAAACCACAACGTGAAACAAGGCAAAAACACCACATGATAGCAAAGTTGATCTCAATACCCACTGTAAGCTGATAAAAAAGTAGACTACATCTCCGTTAATGTAATCTACATTAAATAAAAGGTATAATGTATGTCACAGTCAAAATGATTGTCTTTACCATTCAGAGACATCTTGATGTAGACGTCCTTCCATCGACTCTACATCTTCCCTTTCCAGCTCAGGTTCATGCTCGTGCATATACGGTTGAATCCCGTAGGTCGCTGCCAGGTCGGGTTCATTCACAACTTGCACCATGTCATTTTGGAATGATATGCTGAAGTTACCTGCGGTGTCAACCCCCCTCCTTCCTGCCACCAATCAACGACAGCCAAAATATCGCATCAGATCTCGCGAGACAATAATGCCTTCAGAAATAAGGGTCAGAGGAGCTCTGTGTTTATTTGTTTTCCACTTCTCTTTTTTAGAAGCGCCTGAAAGACTATAATAGAGCATGGGTATCCAAGGTAATACTAGGTTATGACTCCTTTAACTGAACGCATCTGCTCAATCCAGCTTGAGCCGTACGAGAGTCGAAGCACAGAGAGCGAGACGATCTGACTGACAAGACGATGGCGGAAGATTTGGTTTCAAAATGAAATGTAAAAGCACCTATTCGGCAATATTTAGTTTTTAAACCCAATGCTAATAGGGAACCTGCAAACATTAATGAGGCAATCTGTAAAGTTTGCCTGATGAAGGTGGCAGCATCCGGAGGTAACACTTCTAATTTACACACACACACCTTCAAGCGCACCACAAGAATGAGGCTGCCTTGCTAATTCGTTTGGCTAATAAAACTGCCTTATTAATTTTTTTTTATAAAAGTTCTATGACATTGTACTGTTTTGTTGTTGTGTTTCTCATTAAGAATAAAAATGAACCCACCATTCAAGCAATTGCCTTCCCCGAATTACCGCTAATTTGCAAAAGTAAAATGTGCACGGCCGCACTGGCATTCATAAGCAATTTAAAAGCGGGGTGTAAAAGAGGGAAAAACTCCAATGCTAGTATGCAGTATTTATAGCACACTAATCAGTATAAGCAAGAACTTTGTTTGAAACATGGCCAGAGACCACTGGGATATTTTTTTTGTTTTGTGATTACATATTTCACCTTTGAAACCTTTCAATGAACTGATCGCTCTGGGAAAGTTGCACTTTTGGATCCGGTTATCCCCCTTGGCAGAACTGTTTTTCCCACACTGAAATCATGTAAACTCAGAGTATAAATGTCATAAGCTGTTACATCCACATACAATCCCTCTAGACTGCTGACAGCACTTCAGTATCACTTGAAAGCCTATATCTCTGTAATACATACATCGGTTAAAATCGGCCTCTGAGGCCTTTACAGTGCGCTGCAAAGAGTTCCAATCTATGTTGAGAATTTCTCTGTTCACTCTCTGATGATTATGGAAAAATGAAAATACACAGGCAGAACAGATCAACATATCTTCCATATTGTCAAATTTGTCTGCTGGCTTTTTGCTGACAGCCTGGCCTCATAGCTCAAATCCCAGCTGAACATCTGTGCACTGATGCTCGTAGTCCAACCACTGATACCGTTTGTCATTTCAAAGAAGCGACAAGCCGTTTGCTCGGGGAAACAATGGCATTTGCCTGCCACCGAAATTGCAATACGCCGTTGTTTGCATTAATATCAGCAGCGTGACTCAAAGACTCTGACAGCGGCTGAAGCGAGATATGGTATGATTTCTTTATGGAGCTCCTAGTTTCCGCAAACAGAGGCTGTGGGTAAAGTGGCTTGACGATCCTGAGTACAGAATGGCAGTTTTGCGTCAGCGAGCTCCCGGCTGCTCAACCGCTGGGCTGTTTGTGCTCTCTTGCAGTTGGTGAACGGGGAGTGACATATTGTCTCTGTGATGGAGTCTTAACAATGTTGCGCACTGTAGGGGTCCGGCTACATACTGGTGTATGTCAATGAGGTTTTCAAGATTTACAGTGCAATGGTGTGACCAGAGAAACAGGGAGTGAGAGACAACAAATTAGATGAAGTCTTGTATAACCAGTGACTGACTGTCTTTCTGTCTGTCTGTCTGTCAACGTTTGTTCTATCTATCTATCTTTTCATCTGTCTGTAATTCTATCTAATGTTTGTTGTTCTGTCTATCATTTGTTCTGTATAACGTTTGTTTGTCCTTTCTATCGTTTGTTCTATATATCGTCTGTTCGTTCTGTTCTTTATGTTATCTGTCATTCTGTTATTAATTTTACTGTCTTTCTATATAGGCTCATTCAGTGCAGTTCGCAATCAACAAATACCACAGATTTATGTCAAGCAGTTGCAGATTGCTAGTGATTTACTGTTGATGAATTATTACATTATTTATCTTATGGTATTTATATCACCTGTTAACACTTGCTTTTCAGATAAATTTGGCATTGCAGGTGCTTTGTATACATGGGTTACCAGGGTAACCGTTCTATTTATGCTGTTCCATAAGTCACAGGTTTCAATCTCTTACAAATTACAGAAGTAAACGCGTGAATGCAGCATCACGCTGTTTTGTTGTTTTGGTTCAGGAGGAACTGTAAAAGGTTGACTGCTGTTTCATTTGCGGTGCTCGGTGACTGACGTCTGTCTAACTCTGCATAGCATGAAACGCGCTGATGATGTGTGATGTTTGCGCGAGCAGGGTTTCATGGAGGTATGGAGATATATACGTTGACAGACAGGCAGGACATCGGATCATTGCATTCAATACAATGATTGGACGAACATTTTATATTCCTACGGCCTTCCACAGACGATATATATACATATAAATACATTTAGACCACTCAACTTAGTGATTGCTAACAGGATGTGAAGAGATTTTGAACCAACATTAAAAAAAAATGGAACAAATCACTTACCCTGCCTTTAAATTTGAAATGAAAAACTCTGCATATATCCTGAATTCAGGAATTCAGACATTCTTTAATCAAATGAGATCTGAATTGTCCAGATCCAAGTTCTTTCTGTTTTTTTGTGGAACATGCAATGTTTAGTGAACAGAATGTTTAAGACTGCATGATGCACAACAAAGAATAGTCTGATAATTGAATGGCAAGGGCAGCATTTACAGCCAGATACCCCATGTAGATAATAGGCCCAATGCTGTTGTTCACAGTGCATGTGGTTTGAACACACATGGTCTTGACATTGATCTGCTCAGTGTCGTATCTCGATCCCACCGGTGATGAAAACGTGGTCCATCGCTGCAGCGTGACCCCTATCAAAAGCTCTCCAAGATGATTCCAATTGTGATGTGATGAGAGTCGAAATTGGCTTGATAATGTTGTTTGTGAGGATAGCACAAAGGAGTCTGTTGTGCTGCGTACACAAAGGACCGAGATACACCTTTTTTTGTTGAAGAAAACGGAGCTAAAAGCCCAAGCGTAAAGATGCACAATGGAATGATTAATGAGGTGAAATGAGAGGTACAGATGGTGCTCAACCAGAATAAGTATTTTGTCGCTGTGGGTAGTGCCGCCGTTTCTGCGGCATTTGCATCTTTTGACCACTAAGAGGCTCTTTAATCATAGACTTTTACAAGTTGTTATCAGGGCGAATATATCAAAGCGCATTTGCCAATAGATGCCAAAATAGATTTGACGGTTGCAGTCGGTGGATAATCTTAATCTTAAATTAGAACTAAGAAAAACATTGTAGTTAAATATGATGTGAGCAAATTTAGTAGGCATACTTTTGAACTTGTGTATGCGTGTGTTATTTAGAACCAATTCAAGCAGCATATAAATAACAAGACTGAGAGCCTGTGCTTACGTTTTACTGTAAGTTTCACAGTACTACCGTATTTTAGATTTTTACACATTTACATGTACAGTATGCAGTGTTATTTATATTATTGAATCATTTGATATTATTCTCGCCATAGAATATAGAAAAGGTGGTTTACTTTGCATGGGAGTATTAGAAGTGGTAGGCTGTATGTGGTATGATAATACTGTCACTACATTATTAAATATTTGTCACAAAAACAAATGTTTTGAATTTTTCATTTAATAATTCGCTAATAAAATGCTCATTTCATCAGTTCACGTATATACTTTTAATTAGTGTCTGTCCTTTTTGTAACAGCACAGATGACAATACACCTGCACATGACATGCAGACCTATATATCTGTCCATTAATTAAGAAATCGTTGAGCACTTTCAAATGTTTAGTTCAAATGTGAACATTAATTCGTAATTCATATTAACAAGACATGAATGAATAAAACGTGGCCACGACTGAACTAAAGCAATGGAACGAAAACAAAGGGACGGGTTAATCAGAATAAAGTATTTCTTTGGCTCAGTCTCAAATGGTGCACTTGAGTGTAGACTTTCTTTCTTTCTTTTTTTTACTACTTGTTTTTTCATCTCAGAAGCTCAAAAACATAGCTTTCTCTCTCCTCATATTTCAAGACATTGAATTGTGTCACCCGACAGGCCAGTGGTGATATTTATTGGCAGATTGTTGCAAAGCCATTCACAATTATTCTACGTTCGCCCCATGTGTATTGGGTTCAGGAATATGGAGACTATGCTGAATAAGCAGCCCTGTCGCTGCAAAATAAATGCTCAGGATCACAATGACAGCAATCTTTTTTTATTTATTTATATTTTTTTATAAGGCAGCAGTCTCTCCACCACCCCACCAATGCTAAGTGCAGCTGGAAGTGTGCCCACAGTACTTAGCTTTATGTGTGTTCAGAGAGGGGATAGAATGGTGCGTGCATGACGCAACTGCAGAAATGAAATGCCTCATATACATTTTTTAATGTCAGATGTGTTTTCTTTTTTTTCACAGAGCGGCCACCGATGCTTTTGCTGCAATGTTATGCTCAAGTAAGTTTTTTTTTCTTATGTTTTCTCTTTTATGAAGTGAAGACCAAGTATGGTAACCCATATTTGGAATTTGTCCTCTGCGTTTAGCCAATCCAAGTTAGTGCACACGTATTAGGAGCAGTGAGTAGTGAACACACACACACACACCCGGAGCAGTGGGCAGGCATTTGCTGTGGCGCCTGGAGAGTGATTGGGGTTAGGTGCCTTGCTCACGGGTATTGAAAAATGAACCTGAATCCTTCGGGTTACTAGCCTGACTCTCTAACCATTAGGCCACGACTGCCTTTTGCTTTATGTTTTATGAACATGCTGGGTGCATTACAATAATATTTCTGGGGAGTGGGGACATATTCTCCCAGCATACTTATGCTGTGATTGTGGTTTGAGACACCATAGCTCTGTTCCAAAACATATAAAAAAAGCAAATTGAGACAAATAATAAAATGGTAATTAAAATATAAATTTTAGAAATTCTAAATCATAAGCAGAACTACGTGTCGTTACTGTTTTTTCTTTTTGTTTTTTGTTTTTTTGTGATGGTTGTTCATGAGTCCTGAACAGTTAAACTTCTGTTCCTCAGAAAAATCCTGCCAATTCTTTAGATTTCCAGCATCTTTTGCATATCTGTACCCTATTATTTTGAGATGCACCTTTTCACAATGAAGACAATTTAGGGACTCATAAACTACTACGAAAGCTGCAAACATTCACTGATGCTCAAGAAGGAAACGCCATGCATTAAGAGCTAGAGGGTGAAAACTTATGAACAGAATGAAGATTTTTCTCATCTTTGTTTAGACTAGGACTACCCTTCAGAAGCTACAGAAGACACCTGCATGTTTCCCAGAAGACAAACTAAGTACAATTCACCCTGTTTTTTAAATGAAAAAAGTTTTCACCCCCCTGCTTAATGCATCGTGTTTCCTTCTTGAGCATCAGTGAATGTTTTCAGATTTACCTAGTTTAACTGTTAAAGACAAACAAGGGACAATAAATTGTATTTTACAATTGTATTTTAAATTGTATTTTGGAGTTTCTGGCATTGTGTGTGTTTGTGTGTGTATATATAAAAAATCTGCCTCTTATAACCATTAACAATTTGTTGCTGATTTATTAGATTTTAGACATGTTCATAAACAGTTTAACGTCAAAATATGAAAAAAAAAAAAATAATAATCTGCAAGAATCACATACTCAACCCAAAACAGAGTAAAATTGAGTTACTTTTTTTGGCTTTAAACAGAATAGAGCAAGCACAGAGAATATGCAGCTATTTATCCATCTCTTGTATACACTCTACCTGCAGTTCATCTATGTTCCTGCAGGGGGCAGTGTGACTCTGTGAGTCTCGTCCTGCGCTCTCCCATTGAGAACACAGGCGCTGCACCTGTTGATGCTCTGCAGTCAGTGAGCCTGTGAATAACGTAATGCTCTGTGGGGCTCTTAGGAGCCTCCTCTAAAAGAAACACGTCTGGCCAGTGATGCCGCAATTAATTCTCGTCCGTCGGGCAAAGCCAAGTCGACTGTGCCTTTTTGTCTGCTTGCTTTTTATTTCTCCGGAGGACGTGGCGAATGCTTGATAATCATCTAACGTGGCCATATTTCCTTCAGCGAGCTTTGCAGAAGTATTGTCATGTTTTCTATGTATCAGATCTGCGCTGCAGCATTTGTAACAGTGATTATAAGAGAACGAATCTCCTGAGTCTGCGATGACAGGACATTTTCATATTCTGAGACATCACATTCCACATTCCACTGTTCCAGACCTTACTTTTAACTCCTCAGGCTACATTAGCTGCACCAAAAATTCCTTCTAGAAGTCCAAGCCTGATAGAAACCATCGCAGGCTTTAATATGTCAGATTGCTGTATTTGTGCAAGTCATAGAACTGCAGTGTTCTTAAGTTCATGACTCCCATACCGGGAGCTCTGGAGGGATACGAGCCAAAGAAGTAGATTCACAACACACCTTCAAGTTTCAGCTCTCCGTTATAAAGTATTATTCCCAAGGCTCTGGTACTACCCAGAACAACATGAAAGTGTTGTTCTTTCCCCCTTATTTCCTTTTGTAATTCCATCACCGAATGGTTTGCGTGCATGGAAGTAAATACCGTTGACCTTCATATCGCGAACACTCCCGCTGCTCTCTGCCACGGCCTCCATTAGATGCGCTGAGTGCACAGAGCGATTGGCCGCTTTCCAACCCCTTCAACAGAAGCAAGGAGACTTCGGGCTCAGAGTCCTGCGAGCTCCCTCGCATGGAGGCCCCCTGCCCTTCTCTGAGCGTCTTCGGCTTGAGATATTTATGGAGAAACCAGCCGAATACGGAGCTTGGAGGATTTCTCTTAAAACAAGGAGAGTGGAAATTCTTTTGACAGTTTCGCAGGTGGGCTTTCAAACATTGATTTAATAATGTCAGTTCAATCCTGGAAAGAGATCAGTGGAAGACGCTCAGTGAATCTGAAACAAATCCTCTGCACAGACAGATAGATAGATAGATAGATAGATAGATAGATAGATAGATAGATAGATAGATAGATAGATACATTTCAAATGGCATTAAAATGTAGCACTTTCTTTTTGTAATAAAACTAAATTTCCATTTAATCGTTAACTGTTTCCTGTGCGACCGTTTTAGATGTTCATGAAGTCCCAGAGGTGGACTCATAAAAAAAAAAGGGCACAAAAAAACTTCCATTAAATTGTACACATGTAAAATCTACATGTACAATATTCACTTCACCAACAGCATTGGGATGAGCTGTTTGTCTCTTTGTAATGCCATTAGTGAATCTTTGAAACCACAAAGCAGATCAACATGAAGTAGTTGGTCCCAAATGGACTCAAGGTTCAGTGCAGTGCTGCAAGTCAAACATTTAGTTAATTTGAATAAACAGTTTGGATTTGTTTTTTCTGCTGATAGAGCTCACCAGTGACCTCATTCTTAATATTTGAAACATTTACTTCATTTAAATCTGTTTGTTCTTTTCAGGTATTCTCTATTTTTATTTTCTAAATTTCACAATTATTTATTTTATATTTAATTATTTTGCATTGATATTTTTTTTACACTATATTATTTACACTATTGTTTTCTCCCCACACATTTTTATGTTTATATATCCATTTATTTATATAGGGCGGTTTTGCATGATTTTTCGTGGATAAGATGATCTGCAATGTATTTCGACAAACTCCACCCAAGGTGGCTGACAAAGCAAGAAACAAAATGTATTCAATTTAAACAAAAATGGACCCTTTTACCCAATATTCATGCGCTATGTATTTTTATGGTTATGTTTAAATGATGTTTATTTTATGATATATATTTTCCTGTTAATCTTCCTTTGCCACATTAATGCCCAACTTAGACAACAAAACCGCTCACTGCACTACTAAAACGGCTCACTAGTTTTTAAACAATTTAAACAGCTTTGAATTAAGTGTTTATTCATATAAAACATTGAATACTTAGTGCAGCAATGATGTAAATAAATAAGTACATCTTTATTTTTTTATCCCTTTAAAGCTGTAACTGAATGAGTCACTGTTTGAATCCCTAGCAGACAGCTTGTGTTTGTATTAATGTGACCATTAGATCTTAGAAGTTAATTATGTCATCAAACTTGGTTGCTAAGATACAGATTATTGGCACAAACAAGCAGTTGCGTCCATGGGTGTTTTATTCTATGTAGGAAATATTGTATATGTACAAGAGCAACCTAATTGTGAGAGTAATAGGGGGGACTCTAGTATCAAAGGGTTCACTAGTCAGTGCACTTAAAAGGTCAAGTTTTTAAAAAAAATGTCTTTTCACTATTTTTATTTTATTTATATTCTATTTCATATTTTATTTTATTTTACGCCCATTTGTTTCTTCTATTTGTATTTATGCTATATTTATGTGTGAATGCCATTATGGATATACATTGTACTTCTTAATAAAAAAGTGAAGGACAAACTCATATTTCATTATGGCACTGTACTTTTATAAGCTACAACAAAGATGCATGATGCATGTTACACAGCAACGTTATTGATACCAGCTACATTTTAGCGTGACCTCGTCATTTCGTCACAAGTAATTGAGTCATCAGTGCCCTAATGGTTAGTAGAACAAGACCCTTGCTAGTGGCAGTATTCTAGTTCACGATATACTGATTCACAACATAGGGGCGCTATGAGAAATAACTGTGCTTTACCTCAGGCATCAGACCTGTCACTGACTTAAAGAACGGAAATTAAGTCTTCGCCTAGAGTGGCTCTCTCTCCGCCATCTTGTTTTTGATCTCATTTAACCTTTTGTGCCACACTGAGAAATCTTTTCGCTCTGAGAGGCAGAGTCACATGCTTTTTTGTTCCCTCTCCATCATCCCAGTGTTATTGCATTCTGTTGATATGGCTCTTTAGTGCCCGAATGATGTATGTTCTTATTACATTTTATTAATACATAGCACAACAGAGCGTGACATGAGAAAGTGAGAGAGAAAGAGAGGTCAATTTGAATATGAATGATACATACAGATGCTTCCAATAAATATTAGCCTGTTTCTAACATGCTAACTAGCAAAAAAAAGCCTCTTTCTCCTCAAAAACAAATTTGGCATGTATTCAAATGGACACTGTGTTCTTGGTTAAATGGATGTCAGCCTCTTAGACTTTAATTATTCAAAAGCCTTATGGACAAAGGACTTGGAAAGAGTGATAATGAATGATATACATCTTGGTCATTAAGACCAGGACAAATAATAAAGCTAATGAGTATGAGCAGTATTTACAGTGATACATAGAAAAGTAGAGTACTTAGCAACATTTCTCAAATGTTACCTTTACTATTATCATGTCCAGTAACAATTTTTAAGGAGGGATGTTACAAAACATGCTGCTAAATTGTCTTTTCCCCCCTCCATATGTCAGATTTGTTTTAGTGAATAGGTTCATTCAGATGGTTTCATTCAACTGGCTGTCATTCAACTGTCATTTTACGACTTGGTCACACTTCAGATTAGGGTCCAATTCTCACTATAACTAACTTTTTACTACTTTTGCCTCATTGAACTCATTATTTATAAGTACTAATAAACAGCCAATATCCTAGTAATGTGCATTCTAATAAGCAGCTAAACTAAACTAAAGTGTTAACTATTACTTTTTTAGTTATATATTTGGTTAGCTTCAATGTAGATAACTTTTTTAGCAGCTTGTAGTGTAGCTAACTATGATTAGCTTTTAGCTTGGAAAGCTACAGCTGTATTAGCTTCCCTAAAACATTCTTCTAAATGTATTTACTGGTCAGACTGGACATCTTTACTGTAAATATCAAGTCAGCAGAAACTTTTTTTTTTCAAGCAGTGGTGTAACTTAACAAACATGCTATTGAAAACTTAAACATACTCATAAACTGTCCTTTTTTCATATGTAGCATTGTCTGATTTGTTTAAGTGAATCAGTTGTTCAGATGGTTTCATTCAGTGTACTGGTTCAAACGGAATTGATTCACTGATTTACAGAGGCCTCTTTTATAACAAAATATTTAGTTGGCTTCACTGTAGATATGTAAAGCAGTTTGTAGTGTAGCTAAGTAAAGTTAATATGATTAGCTTTTAGCCTGGCAAGCTACAGTTGTAGTAGCTTCAACATTGACTTCTAGACGTGTTCTCTGACAAAACATTACAATTTAAGGCTGTTGGTCAGCCTGTTGATATTTACTTGCTGTTTCTCAGTAATATAAACTTTGGTCTGGCTGGAAAATGAATCCATTATAAAGGTTTTAGAGAGAATAAATCAACGTTTAATGTATGATTAAAGATACTGAATTTTCTTTGTGTTCTTCTACAGAGGTCAACTGTCGGACTGCCGTCGCAAAAGGCTACATCGCAGATCTTCTGAAGGTGTACGAAGACTGGCACAACAACGACACCAACCTTAAAAACATTCCTATCCGAAGAGCCCTACTGCATTGCCTACACCGTGCCGCCAACTCAGATGTGGGCAGAGACGCCATGGTCACCGAAGGTGGCATTAGTCTTCTCTTCCAGACCACTCAGGTGATATTTCAGCCCACTATGGTCTCAAAGTTCTCGTTAAATCTCATATTGTGATATTACTTTGTTTCAGAATATTTTTTACTACCTTCCGTAATTACATTTCTCTGTTCGTTATGCTTTAATCATTTGCCTTTTTATCGATCTTGCTAACTAAACCAGCCCCAGTCGCTTCCAGATGATGCTCTAACTGTCTGTTAATGTGCTGTAAAGAAGCAAATTTTTGCTTCTGCTACGTATTTTGCCCAGAGGAAAAGTTGCTTGGAGATCACATGTAGCACCTTGAAGTATTTCTAACTGATTACGTTTCGTCTGAAGACCTGCTTGACCATGAAAGGCCTTGAATCTCTGGTGGAACCGGCGATCCAGCTGATGAGGAAGTGCAATCCCAAAGTCCCTCTTCCACTGACCTCAGATAAGAGTGCCTACAGCTTTCCTCTTCCTGGGAGGCTTGTCGATGACTGGGATGCTGATTTAGGACTTTACGGTAAGGTTTATGTTCCCTGGGTTTTTAAGCCAGCTTCTTTATTGAACTGCCAAACACCCAACAGTTACTATTATTCTCCTCGCACAGTCTGTCCGTTAGGGACACCGAGTCTGTCCCACTAGAGATATTTAGCCTTCACACACTGCCTTTGGCTATTAGTGCCTGACAAAGTCCTTATCGGCCAGGCCAAATTTGCCCCTGTTATCACACAGGCGCTGGGCATTTAATGAGTCTAGAAAATTCTTTCAGCCAACACAATATATCCAATTTTTCCTCTATTAGACTTCTATAGTAGGAGTAGTATAATGCAGAGTATGCGAGTTGGGAAAGTTTGAAAGTGTTTATATCCATACCTCTCATTGGTTCCTTCCAAGCAACAAATTGTTTTTCATAACTAATAATGCAATTATCAACAAATATATAAACCAGACAAAACAAAAGACTGAACAATGTTCATTTAAATTGAATTGAATTCAAAACTGATTTAAATTGGACACTTCCATGTTCAATTTAAATTATTACATGTATATATATTTATATATATTTGTATATTTCAAGGAAATAAGTCACACCTGACTATAAGTCGCATGGTCAAAATTACATTGTTGAGAGAGAAAAAAAAATCACTGATGAGTTGCATTGTGTAACGTTTAGTGTCCAAGGATGATGAAGGGAAACAAAGGTAGCTTAAAATAATGGAGTAGTTTAATAAATACAGCAAAAATAGATAATCAAACGAGCAAACACAACGCTTCAGTGTGCATAGCACAAACAATACCGGATGAATTGAAATTGAAATGAGCACAAAGAGGAACTTAAATACACAGTGATAATGACCACATAACGAACAGGTGTGATGTTGAGATGAGTGTCCATGACAACTGATGACCGGTGGTTAATTAGTAACAGAGGAAACACAGGAAACGGGTAACTGATGAATGCGAACTAAAAGTCCATGAAAACAAATCTAAACGCACAGATTGTGACACATCGGGATATAAGTCACATTTTATAATTTATTACATTCAGAAATTATGTAAAATACCAATAAATAAAATTAAACATTTACAAACGCTAATAAATCCTAGAGAACAAGAATGAAAAATATGAAACAGACAAAAATGTATATAGAATTTATTATAAACAATCATAAATGAATTTATTTAAAGCGCAACTACTGTGTGTTATGCTAATACAATTATACAATTATTCAATTATTAGTAATATTATTATTGTATTACTTATTGTAAATATATAATAATAATTAATACAATTATTAATTCTAATGCACATATGTTCGGGATATTCTCACATATTTTATTTCATAGCTATCCAAGCTATACAAGCCATACAAGTTGTAATCATTCAGACCTTTGCTGTGAATGTCAAGACTGAACCTTGTGAAAGCAGGCAATGTGAGGAATCAGTTGTTGTAAACCAGATTCTGAGGCCATTTTGACTAAGATGCCGTTTTTTCTAACTCTTATGCTGTACAGCAGTATTGCGCATAAATTAACTACAGTGCAACCCTCTTTTGGCAGACGTGTTTCTTTTTGACAAGGTCATCTTATGCAAATGTTCTCTTTGAACAAGGTCAGATCCCGAGCAGCCGTACACAGAGTAAAGGAAAACAAGAAACGGAAGATATGCTTGGCCAGAGAACAGCAGATTGCTCTTCGCTGACCCACAATACAATAGTCTATACTCACTTGTTTTGCAGGGAGCTCTGAGGTGGTTGCCCAGGCAACCCTGCCCAATGACACCGTGGGTGCTCGACTCACTACAGCATAGTGAGGCGTGTTAGTGTGCACGTTTTTATATATGTACGTACCACATATCTCCACCACATGTATTAATGCGTTAATACTCCTTTTCTCTGCACAAGAGTCTAGAATATTGTTGTTCAACACACTTTTCATACGTAACACCTTATAGATTCAGACACCACGCAAGAGTTTTCCTGCTGGGCCGTTCTCACTAATGAGTTTCCCATTGCTTTTATCTCGAGCAAGGGAGCCGGAGAGCTGGGAAGGCCGATATCAGACCAAACTAAATGATTATCTGTTTATCGTAATAAATAGTGTGGTTGATTTTTTATTTTTTTTTACCCGCCGGGATGATACGTGTTGCCACCCCTATCTGGTTTGAGATAACGCTGCGACCCACCCTGCTTACTAATTTACTAAGTTTCGCAGGTTTTACGCACAGTTAACATGCTAACCGCTAACGTTAGCATCTTTGCTGACGACAAACCCTTCTTAATGGAAAGATACGAGTGACCCATAACACTGAGCCTATTTGCTGTCCAATCTGGCCAGGCAGATAAGATGATGTTAATCTCCAAGACGATTGGACTGTAGCTGTAGTACTTCCTTGTTGCCCTGTTTCGTCTGTCTTATTAGCTTTTAGCTGCGAAAATCACAGGAAAACACCCTTAGGTGATATAAGAGATTACGGCAGTGGTTTAGTGTTTAGCATTAATCTGTTATATATATATATATATATATATATATATATATATATATATATATATATATATATATAACTATTTTAAAACTTTAACATTTTATTTTGATGGTCCCTTTTGAACATTCTGTTGACTATGCGTAACTTTGTTATTCTAACCCTAAACTTACCAGTCCTACTAATACTCTATTAACACTCTAATGTGAGTTATTAGACATGTAGGTGCAATGCTACTTAGTCAACAGAATGTGTTAAAGGGACCATCAAAATAAAGTGAAACCAAAAATCTTAAACCAGCCTAAGGTGGTTTGCTGGTCTTAGCTGTCCATCAAGCTTATTAGGCTAGCCTATTTTGATGGTTTTAGAGGGGTTTAGGGAGCTAGGAGACCAGCTAAATCCACTTAAACGAGCAAAGCTAAGCTAAGACTCGTTTAACACTACATTTTTAACACTGTTCTAACAGCAAAATTACTTAATGTGATTTTGACATTTTACCAATGCTGCCATTAACATTATTAGCTCTCATAAACTGGGTTATATTAATTCACATCCTCCCTCTAAAATATATGACTCATCCTAATTTATCCCACAGTCAATTTACTCCTAAATCCACACCAAATAAAATACCTTGAACACACATTAAAAAAAAAGAATGTATGTAACCAGTAACCAGTCATTTGGTTTAGCAGAGGTTGATATAAAATTAAATCGATTTTAGTGTTATGTTTTGATTTGCTGTCATCACATCAGATGAGCCTTGAAGTGAACTCAGAAGAGGCATGACTACATTTATGTTCTATTTTATTTTATCTCTAGAAGTTACAATTTATCTATCTATCTATCTATCTATCTATCTATCTATCTATCTATCTATCTATCTATCTATCTATCTATCTATCTATCTATCTATCTATCTATCTATCTATCTATCTATCTTTATCTATCTATCTATCTATCTATCTATCTATCTATCTATCTATCTATCTATCTATCTATCTATCTATCTATCTATCTATCTATCTATCTATCTATCTATCTATCTATCTATCTATCTATCTATCTATCTATCTCTCTATCTCTCTATCTCTCTATCTCTCTATCTCTCTATATGTCTGTCTGTCTGTCTGTCTGTCTGTCTGTCTACACATATAATTATTTAATATAAATAATTGTTTTTATTTTAAAAATATTTTTACGTGTGTTTTTTTATTTATTTTGCTTTGAAACTCTTTTTGTTTGATGGTTGTCTGTCCTCTCTGGTGTAGCACAACATACTCCACCAGAGTATGTGGCAGATTTCTGCTTTTATGTGAACATATCAGAGGTAGAAAGAGCTAATGTTTGAGGACTCTGGGCAGGTCCTGTTTGATCCTACAGATGAACTGCCATATTTTGCTCATCTTGACATTTACGCCTTAGTCTCGCATGTTGTTTATCTTTCTTTCTTCCTTATTGAAAGATGGCAGTTTAGAAGATGACAGTGACGAAGACACGGAGAACGAGGAGCCAGACAACAGGGACTACGTGAGTGTTTTGAGATTTGTTCTCGAGGAAGACGTGAGCAGCACCTTCAACGCATGCACGCACACATCGCGGTCTGTGCGATCCTGCGTCGTAATTTTGACAGAGCGAACGATGTGCGGTAAATTCCACTGATTCATTCTCCCTCTTAAAATGTGATTGAAGAGCAGGTTCTGGGTTTGACAGGAGCCTGACACAAGCGGCTTCCTGTTCTCACATAACTTCAATAATAGGGCCCCTGATTCAGCCATAAATCAATGACTTCACAATCCTGTCCCTGCTGAGACGGCACCACCAAACTAAAGTGCTTTCATCCTCTTCTGCCCTACACGCTCTCTTCAAATACTGTTAATGCATTTTTTTTATTTCCATGTCTGTACTTCATCCTCTAGCCATGACTAAGATGCCACATGGTACTTTATGCCCACTGTGTAGCGTGAATTCATGCTCTAAGATTTAGTTATGGACATTTACAGCGAAATATTACCCATGTTGGTTAGCTGTGACCCTAGTATGCCCACATACTATATCAATTGTATTTTATTTGGACACTCTCCAAATATGCTACTTTTCTACTATTCAGTGATAAAAATGGCAGTATTTGAGTCTTGATAAAAAACTATTACAACAATTCAAAACTGATATTAATCTGATAATTTAAGGCAATTTTCTGAATAAGAAGAGTTGAATTTAATGTTAATCTACACCAGATAAATGCCACACAAAATAAATAAAATATATATAAAAAATATTTAAATTTTAACCTTTAAATTAAATATTTTAGATTTTTCTTTAGCCAAAATAATTTAATACTCTGTCTGTAATTATAATCCAGAAATATTATTTTAAAGTATTTAGGCTCAGAACATGTCCACATAATTAAATTATTAAACTTTATCCACTTATTATTATTTTTCTCTTCCATTTTGTCATCATAATGCAAAAAAAAGGAGGCTTTAGAGGGCCAATCTTTTTTTTATTTTTATAAAATGTGAAAATCATAGGCGTATATGTAATGCAAGTGAGCTTTTATTATGTCAAAACATACTATAAGTGTTTAGATTTTGAGCTTGATCTTCAATTTAATACTCACTTAATTGGAAAGATCTATAAAAGCCATGGAAATATTTTGGGGGCAGTCTTAATAGCATCACTTTACCCAATTTCTATTTCCTAGTGGCACAAAAGAGAAGTGCAAAAATGGCCTTTTCCGTATGAATGTGTGAGATTGACATTTACACCACAGCTGTAGGGGTGACCGCTTACATGTGCCTCACCTGGCAAATAAGGTGTGTAATTGCTGTTTGTCTGCTGCTTGGCCCACTTGCCATAGAGATAGACAGAGTGAAGGTCAGAGGTCAGAGCCTGCTGCATTCTATTGGCTGGAGCTGGTCACATGGCCTCTGGTCCTCACATGCAGTGACAGGGGAAGATATGTTTCAGTCTGCAGTCAAGCTTATGAGTGAACAGTGTTTATAGCTCTGTGTTTCTCCATGGCAGGAAGATGACCTGGAAACAGATGTGAACAAGCTGTGTCCCCGACCAGAGCCTGACAGACCCCTGGAGCAGCTGGGCCAATATGTGCACCTCTGCCCTGAGCTCCACCATGACTTCCAGGTGAACGTCTTCACCCTCTGATGCAGTAAACCAAAACCATTGAACCTCCATGCCTACATCAGCACTCCATTTCAAAAAAAGGTTTTTCAAAAAGATTTCAGGTTCAACACAAGTTACGTTTAAACGTCAGCATTTGTGACATATTGTTGATTACATTGAAAAAAGGTTCCAAAAGGGGGTTTTCACACTGATGCCATAGAAGAACCATTTTAATTGAACAGGTCTTAAAAGAATAATTTTTTCTTAGTGTGAAGAACAGTTTAAAACACTAAAGAACAATGGAAAGGTTCCATGGATGATTAAGGTTCTTCATGGAACCATATATTTCAATAACGAACCTTTATTTTTAAGATGCTGCAAAAAAAAGGTCAACTCGTCCCTCGTTTTCTTTAAAAAAAAAAAGATGCAAAATCGAGGTTACGGTTTAAACATCTACAACGGAACTGAATTAGGCCTATTTTCCGAGGATTTAAAAGGAGAAACGTCAACTTTTAATTTGATAACACTCAATAGATATTCTGTTAAAATGTGTGTATTATTTGAGCTGTTTTTTTGACACTATAATCATGGTAACATGCATATTCTTGATATCTTGTGGCTATACTATTGAAACAGTAAATGTTTTGTTCACAAATTCACTTCCATTGTGTTTGAATGTAAGCCAGATTTTTTACTAATTTTAAAGAAAAGTGACAAGTGGAAATTATTTTTTGTGCTATCAACACTGCCACAGATGCTGTCGATTGAGTGTAACTTACAGTATATAGAACCCAGAATATTAATGCATAACTTCAAGACAACATGAAATGGCATTCATTTTTCTTTAGAATAACCTGTCTGATAATTCATGCACAATAAGACCAGGAATGTGCATTAAAAATGTAAATGGAGTGAATTTTGATTTCATGTTCACTTTAATCCGCTCTCGAGAAATATTTCAAAGAGGTTTTTTTGAAACCGTCAGCATCTTTGGGGTTTAGTTGTTGCAGCCAGACGTGAAAGTTATGAGTGTACTACTCTTAATGGTAGACACCCAGGATAAAGTTTATATGAAGTGTCTTTAAGTGCACTTGGGGTGAAAATGGACCTTGTGTGGAAGCTGTAAGAGATTTTGATGGGAGCAGGATGTGCTATAATACCTAGTGCAACGGCAACACTATGCAACTTAAGAGCACAACAGGGACACGGCTTGTACCGAAAATGACCTCATTATGCTTTAAAAAAATCCTCACAACGCCGGCATGTTTGCCTCACTCTTCATCTTAATAGAGTGATTTTGTTCCTGTTTTTGCTGACCTGAAGTGTTCTGGGGAAAAATGAGGAACATCCTTTTGGCAGAACGTCCACAAGAAATGATTCATCTGATCTCTCAGTAGTCGCAATAATTATGTGGTAGCTTTTTGCTTGATAGTTAAAGACAACGTGTGTATTTGTGTAAATTATTTTTTAATTATTGTAAGTTATTTCAAATGTATTTTCTTTTAATATATGTTATTTCAAATATACACCTCTGGGTCCAGAAGCCACAGACTACATTCTTCTATTTAGCATTTTTATACTGCAATATCATTTCTTTATATAATATAATATTTTATTATTATTATTTTTATTATTCACTGATATTTAGGTCGTTATAGTATTACTACTACTAATGTGTGTATATATATTAGTGTTGAACCTTAAATATTTCTTGTTAATTTATCTAAATTCAAAATCTAATATTTATTTTCAGTTTTATTTGGAATAAAAACAATCAGTCATAAATAAATGTATAAAAAAATCATAAATCAATATAAAAAATGTCTTTATAGCTCATTGTACGACCTCTGGTGATTTCACCATTCTGCTCTTAACCCTGCTGCGGGTCAGTCAACCGTAGGGCCATTGACAGGAATGAGTGATGACATTTCAAGTTCTATAATATGTTCAGTGTGACTCTTCATTTTAAATGTGTCACCACCCTTCCCATCATGAGCGACTGGTATCGTTTTGATTGACGGCTGCTCTAGCAGCACAATAACACGCCTGCGGCTGTCTTGCAGAAATCCCTGCGTGGCTGCCTTTAGCATGCGGATGAGTTCAAACTAATAGAAATGTCAACACACCTCCGGTTCATCGACGTTCAACTCCCTTCTTATTCAGACGCTGCCACTATTTTAATTCAAATGATATAACATGATGTACTACTGCTGTTGAAATGCTGCTTCTCCTTGGTCCATTTCCTCTCGCACGTATTGATGTTGTAATTCCAAGTCTCGACGGGAAATGACGAGCTACTAATTCTCTTTTTTGTTTCAATTTAACATTTTTAAAATCAATTCTATCTGCAAATGCGAGACATAAAGGCCAAGCAGTTCTTGCCATGCTTCTTCCTCATAATGAGACGTTATTAAAGGAGAAGTTCAGCCAAAAATGAAAATATGTCATTATTTACTCACCCCGACCATCTTAGATGTATTTGTCCCATTTATATGTGTGATTCATTTGATTTGTTTAATACTACGGCTGTATATATATAAAAAAAAGATTGTTGCTATTATTATTACTCATAATATAAAATGTAATAAATTAAAATTTGTCATCACAATAAAAAACATGAAAATATTTATTTATTATTTATTTTGGACATTAATTTTAGTTATATATTATATTATACTATTTAAAATTAATTCTTTTTTTGGATTGTCTATAATTGATTATAATATTGATTATAATGTATGAATGTTCATTAAACAATTTTGCATTGTTTTCTTCTGGTTTAACTCAGTATATTAAACCCTGAGAGCATACTGTCCATCCTGGCCCCCCTTCTCCGTACGTGTCTTTCATGTATCTCTCCCATTATCATTAAATGCCACTGTGATCTGGAGACTCTGCGACTGGATTGGACGCAGGGATTGTAATCACATCGCTGCATTATGCATGCTGTGCAAAATACCAAGATGAAAAGTATTTACAGCAGGACATTCATGCCAATCAGTTCCCCGCTATTAATCTTGCATGACAACGATGCATCACCTATAATCTTTGGGCCAAAACAAAGGCCATAATTAAACGGGTTTAATACGTAGCGACACGCTAGGGTTCCGCGGAAGAGTACACGGGTAAAACTGCAGAGCTGTCAGAAATATTGTGGGCTCAATAAAGGGTTGAGATGTGAAACATAAACCCGGAAAGCGAGATTGGCACAAAGCTTGTGCTCTCAGAGGGAGGGTAACGTAAGGGTCTCTTCCCCCTGAGGACTCGCCTCAGGATAATACATTTCCCTTTGATATTCAACTCTTTGTGTGATACTGTACAGGACAGCCAGGAGTTGAAAATTAGATGTGCATTTCAATTCAGCATGACACCAACATCCTGCTGACTAAGCCAAAGACTCGACATGCATGAGTCTTTTTGTTTTGTATCTGACACAGTTCCTTAGTCAAGGCATGACTAGCATTACTGCACAATTTTAAATGGCTTACTCATAATATTTAGTTTATCATTTTCTTTTCCAGTATGGTACCAGTATGGTAACCCATATTTGGAATTTGTTCTCTGCATTTAACCCATCCAAGTTAGTGCACACACATTAGTAGCAGTGAGTAACACACACACACACACACACACAGAAATATATATAATATACATATAAATATAATAATATATATACACACACATATATTATGTAAATATATTAATCAAAATTATTGATTTCACAGCCCTACACACAAATCTGATTGTTTCTGCTTGTCTGAACAAAAATATTCATTTTAATAGCAGCAGCTGTGTATGAATTTGACACTTTAATATTTTACAGGTAAGTTGTGAATTAAGGTTTTCCCCCTGCAATAGCTTCACTGTAGCTGCTTTTTACTTTTTATAGTTTTTTTTAAGTTTTTAAGAATTGCTTTATTGTAGTTTGAGTACCTTATTGCTAGGAAAGCTACACTTTCCAAAATTTCCCCCAAATCAGTGTGTATGTGACAACTCAAGTCAATTTTTGATATTTGCAAACTTACTTAGCCAAAAATATCCATTCTGAATTGAGTTTGACAGCTGCGGAATACTTTCCCAAATGAGTCACAATTTTGGTAATTTATTTGCTAATTTATGTGCTGATTTCAAAAACATCAGACATGAATAGGTTTTAATGGTTGGTGGATTGTGTAATTGAATTGACCTAAAAACAGATTACTTTGTTACTTCGTTCCCTATGTGAATTGAATCGCTGCTTTCTCCCTCTCACCCACTTGAACGAACAACCAAGCACACGTTCCCACAGTCCCACTCCCAGAGCTCATCAAAAGGGCCGTTGTACTTGTCTGTATCAAGTTCATGATTAAAATAAGTCTTTGAAAAACCATCTCTGTGCCGCTACATTGTTTTAGTGTTGTTATTTGTGGTTTTCGAAAACGAATATGACAAAGGCCCCCCCTGAGATGCAATATGCCGCCTCAAACCCGAGACGTTTTTATACAGCAAGGGTTCATTTATATTAATGCATCCTCGGCTATTGGTATTCATGGAAGTTGTGGCGTTTTTGTGTTTACACATATTTTTAGGAGTGTGAGGAGGGGAAATGCAACGATATAGCAGAGGGTGCAGTACTAAAGTGTATCTAACAAATTCACTTTGATGGTATACAGTTTATGTGCACTGTGCTGAAGATCAGAGCAACTGATGGAACGTGGGATGCCGTTCAGAATTCAAAGATCTTCCATAGGGAGGTGAACGCAGATGATGGAGGCTTTTATCGGCACGATGTCTGCTGGAATTTCCACCAGTCAGCACATCATATCTATCGTGTTTCTTGGACATTTCACGTTCACCTTTGGGATGAGCCCGGGAAATGGACCACGGGCCTTTTCCCCGCTAAATTTATGGAAATGTATGAGGCGTGAGCTTAAATTGTTATTTGGTTGCTCTAAAAGCAGCTAGGGCCCTTGGCTATTTTGATACAGTTCATTTTATGCCTGTCAAAGACTGTAATTGGACGACCCTATTTTCTGTCAGTATCACCCTTTTGAAGTCAATAGAAAGCTGGAAGTGATGCGCACCACTCTGGGCTGCATCCTCAAAACAATTCCTTACCCTTTTTTGGCTTTCCTCCCTCAATATTCTCTCAAAAAAAACCTTTTATTTCCTCTAGAGTTTATTTTGGGTTGTTATTCTGCGGTACTGTGTGGTTGGCGGTGCCGGGGGGAAAACAGGATATCTTGTGGGTGATGTTTACTGTAATCTCTCTTTGTCTCCTTTTTGCTGTTTTCTCTTACACTTTTGATTTAAGAGTTGCTGATGTGGCCACAAGTATAAAGAGCTGACATCTGTGGATGCTCTTGATATTTCCCCCCATGAATATCAACATTAGATTTGCAGCTTCTTTTTAACAGTTGGGAAATCATGTCTTCTAGGATTTGGACTCCAGCTCAGAGGTCGATGAAAGCTCAGATGATGACAGCACTCTGGACAGGGACTTGAACAACAAGGCGTCAAGTGACCAGGGAGACTCCCCGTCGCTCTCCGACCAAGAAGAAAATCACCTCCAGACGAGAGACTTCCATAAACATTACCTCAGCTGCTCCAGGAAAGGCCAGGTAGGCCACTCCAGCATGGTGGACAGGCTTCTGGAGAAGTACGGGACTTGCATTCCCAACCATAATCCACGTCTCTACACCGCCACTGCAGCCAGTACCAAATCAGTTGCTGGATACTCCATCCTAGCCTTCCCTGACTTCTGGGGACACCTGCCTCCTCGAGAGCAAGAGCCCATGGCTAAAAGACCACCACATGTGCAGAGGTGAGAATTTAAATCTTTCACTTTAATTATGTCCCACACATATTTTGACTAAATGAATTATCCGTCCAAATTCTCAACTGGTTCACAAGTGGCGACCCAACGCGGTACCAAAAAATGTATTCCCTTGCAAAAGGAACAAAAGGTCTTGCATAGTAACGAAATGTACTGACCCAAAAATATGAAGAATTATTCATATTACTTTGGTTAAATGGGAACATTCAACAGTTTTTTTTGTGCTATGTTAAAAAAAAACATGAAAAGAAAATCAGCTATTTGCAATGAACAAATCACACAAAAGTAATTGAAATAGGTAAAATGTTTAAAGTGGTCACTGTGCCACCACCATACCTGTAGGCAGAGTGTTCTTTTCAGACATACCGCTGATCCATAGCGCCGAAAAGTTTAGTCGCTCCATAGAACAGACTCCCAAAACTTTTGTGGCCTCTTTATATGAATTGAGCAAATTGAAGCTGACTTTTCTTGTGCTTTTGGGTCAGTAATGGTGTACGTCTTGGAGTTCCGGCATGCCTTACTGTGCAGCTGAAACCTCAGTGCCTGTTGCCACCAAGTCTTGCTGCAGGTCTTTTGCAGTCGCTCGAAGGTTTTTCTGAACCTGCCTTCTCAGAAATCTGGTTGCAGCCATTCATAGCTTCCTTTCTCTGCCCTATTCAGGTTGTGTAACCACTGTTCCTTTAACTTTGAACTTGCAAACTATGCTTCCAACGGTGTCTCTGGGAACATTTAGTGCCTTCATTCATGTCATCAAGTCATTAAAAGTCGACTTTTAACTTGAATTTGGGGAAACCACTTGAAACATTTGTTGTGTTGATCTATTTCAATTACTTTTGTTAGATTTTTTTCATTGCAAACAGCTGAAAGTAAAAATTTTACCAATAAACCTGATTTGCAATGGGGGATGAATAATTTCGATTACAACTGTATACAATTTCAGACAAAGCCACTGTAGTGTGTCTCTGAGCAAGAGACTGTGGTGTTTCATTACTGTATGAATCCACATCTTTTAACGAATCGAGTGAGCCAATGATTCAGTGAGCCAAGACATCACAGATAATACAAAAATAAGCGTGTTAAAAAAGTGTTGACTATTAGGGTTGTATTTTTTTTTTTTTTTAAATCTAGCTGTATTTTCCCCTGCTGTTTGTGATCCTATCCTATTTTTCGCAGCATTCTTTTTCTGATCAACTATGAAAGTCTGTATTGCAAAAACAATCCTGATTCAACATGAAGGAGCTCTCCATTCACCAGTGATCACATTTAGTATTCAATATTAAAAGATTTAAAGAGACAGTCGCTTTGAGAGACATATCTGGGGAATGGAGGAGAATTACTCTAGTGTTTTGTTTGCTCGTAAAAGCTGTGCCATTACAGACTGCGAAAAGCATTCATGAAAAACAACAAAAAGATGTTTGGTTCCATAGAGGCACTTTCAAAACAACTCCCCAAAGATGCCTTAATTTGTACTTTTAGTTTTTGTTGTGGGTTTTTGCACATATTCTGTGTTCCATAATGCAGCTGTTTTTAACCTTATACGTTTGCATGTTGTTGAGATTGCCAGAAAAAGAAAACGATGCAAATATTAAACTTCATATATAAGCTCATTTGTCTAAATCAGATCGCGTGGACACAATTTAAGGCCTATTCTCCATCTTTACTTACACATTGCCATATGCAAATGATTGTAAACATCGGCACTGAGTCATTAAACTCACTGTAAGTAGAAATGAAATCCATTAAAACATTTTCTCTCTGAGTTATACTCTCTTGCCTTAAGTCTGAGTCTTTCTGCTCTCGCTGGCTGCTTTGCTCTCAAACACCCAAACTCTTCTCTAGTGAGAAAAAGCACTTAAATCTATATCTAATTATTATTGTAGCCCCCTTCGGAAAACTTGTTTTTGCCCAAAACTTTCTTCAATGTGCAAGGGGGAGATTAAAGGGAATAGACATTTATTTCAGTCATTTCTGTAGTTTATTGTGTTTCCTCAAGGGTAAGATAAGTTTATATGGGTTCTATTGGTGTCATTTTAACTCAGAAATAGTCACTTTTGGAGTTTTAAGAAGAAAGTGTCAGACAGCCTGTGACATTTTGAAAAAAAAATTGTTTTAATTCCACATATTGCTTCCTACTCCATCATTGACTTTTGATAAGTCTAAAACATTTGCAGTTGAATTTGACATCTTAAAATGTTTGTTAATTTTTTTTATTTAAAACACATTAGACATGTCTGACACATTTTGACAATACCGTAGTTGCAGGAAAATTACTCTCACAATGTTTATTTTGAACCTTTGTGATAGTCTACACTCAAAATTTAACATAATGAAGGACAGAATGCTTGTTTATGTCGTATTGTTTTATAGTTCTTTCCATGAAGTAAACAATTTGATGAGAGCGTGCCCAGTTTATTGCCGGTCACGGCGGACTGTTAACTTTGTTTTTGCTCATTCATTCAACCCCATTATCTTCTGAAATTTGCTCTTGGGATTGAAAAGTCCACACAGATTGTTTTTTTTCCTCTCTCGCATTTTGCTCATTCGCGTCGAGAGAAAGGCCTTATTGTTGTTTATCAGCGACAAAGAAATAATGCACACAAACAACCAAGAAAATTAGCCAATTAGCATAATACAGTGCAAAAAGAGGAGGCATCATAGATTTGATTTGGAAATTGCATCATCCACAGAATTGAGAACGACCCGCCATTATCACTGCTTTGGGCAGACGTCTGCATAGAGTATTATTTCGCCAGGCCACTTGATGCGTGTCTTGTTGGAATAGCCGATAGCTTTGCTTATTAGTCATTTGTTAAAGTATAATGATATGATTGTCACACCCTTTGTTATATATGCTGTGCGTACAGTGTTTACTGCAAGAGCTCCCTCCGCAGATTAGACAATTATACTATAAAACAATAACACTAATAAAGCTAACTACTACAGATAAACATTAAATGTATAGCTCACCCAAAGATGAACATTCTATCATCGTTTACTCACTCTCTGTCTTCTGTGGATCACATATTTTTGAAGAATATTCTTGCTAATCTTTTCAATATAGTGAATGTTAATGAAGACTGAGGTTGTCAAGCTCCAACATGACAAAACAGCGCCAAAATGGTGGTCAAAATTAGCCTGGGAAAACCCAGACCACTTCCGGCAAATTTAGATTTGCTCTGCAAGTGGGTCTGGCAAAGAGCCCATTGAAACCCATTTCCAATCCGCCGAAATCGCGGCACCAATCAGAAACGTTTTACACGATGACGACAGAGCAGAGACGGTGACGCAGATTTTGTACATTTATACAGACATGGATGCCGCCGTGGAACATCACAACATCACTCGTTCGAATCAGCTATCGCGTCTGTTTCAAGCGATTTAAAATGGTCATTTTCGTTAACACAAACAGAGAATTGCTGAGAGTCTCGAGATGTTTCTCCGTCGCTCTGCATACGTCATGTCATTCATCGCTCTGATTGGTTTTAGATCTATCCGACGTCCGTTGGTGACGCCCCTGTGGAAATGAATTGTCTATGGAGCTTTGCCAGACCCTTACTCAGTTACAACTGAGAGGGTCTGGGTTTTCCCAGGCTAGGTCAAAATAACACATAACCTGTGTTTTGAAATCATACAATAAGTTTGTGTTATTAAGCCGTTATTCACCAATAATTTTCCAGTGAGCTGTTGACCATGAGTTGAAATCATGAACTGAATCAACCAGGCCATATTCAGGCCAGTCTTGAGAATTGAAAAGAATTTAAAGGAGAACTCCGGTCAATTTTAACATTGAGCTCATTTTTTGGTAAATTTGGAGTGCTGTCAATACAGAGAACAACGACAAAAATCGGTGTTGCCTACACCGTGTTATCCTCTTTTTAAAATTTGCACCCTGTTGACTTCAATGGGGCAAGTTTTAAACTTAACCAGTTCTTAGTCTTAACATCCTTGATGTGTCATACAAGTGCCCAGCCATGTTAGATGATTCCTTCAGAGTGAACACGAGTGAATCTGACTGCAGTAGATGTGAAAGATATGAATAAAAATTGTTATTTCAGCCAGCGCAAATACCTGTATTTACTTCCTGTTTTCGGTCGAAGTCCAAAGTAGTCGATAGTCGAGTTCACGCGCATAGGTTTAGTTACCTATGATCACGCGCGTGAACTCGACAATCGACTACTTTGGACTACTTTGGAAGAATCACTCACATGGCTGGGCACTTGTAGTGACACATTAAGGATGTTAAGAGGCTAAAAGCAGGTTTAAAACGTGCCCCATTGAAGTCAACAGGGTGCAAATTTTTAAAAAGAGGATAACCAATTTTTGTTGTTGTTCTCTGTATTGACAGCACTCCAAATTTACAAAAAAATGAGCTCAATGTTAAAATTGACCGGAGTTCTCCTTTAATCAAAATGGTGATTAATTAGGATGATGTAATATAATACAGCAATATATCACTCAAGTCATATGTGGCATATGGGCCATTTTATTTAACACATTTCAACTCATTCTCATCCTTGGGCGTCATATACTGACGCTTTTGACAAATCGTCTACATCCAACGCACATGGCACCCTTTAGCGTACGCATAAAGGGTGCACAGAGCTTTGTTCGGTTATGGTTGGGTTTAGGTCTGGCGTAGGGTTAGGGTTAGACCGTTAGGAGGCGCCTTCTGGCCCATTTCTATCTGCGTCTCATATTGACGCTAAAGGGTGCCATGTGCGTTGGATGTAGACGATTTGTCAAAAGCGTCAGTATATGATGCCTTGGGATGAGATCGGGCTGTACAGTATGTATATATACGTATATATCTACTCTTGGAAATCAAAGTCACTTATTTAATTTTTATTTTATTTTTTCAGGAGGAAAGTTTTTGAAGACATTCAGCGTCTCATCTGTCCAGAGGACGTCATCAACAAGGTTGTTTTTGACATGGACGATCCTAGGTAACACTTCTTTTCTTTTTCTTTTTTAATGCTTTATAACTGAAACAATTACAATAGAGATTTGAAAAGGGTAATTGTGGTAGAAATACATTTCTTATTTGAGTTTGGAGTTTAATCGTATAGTTCCTCAATCCTCACCTTGTGTGTGTTTATCCAGTCAAGCTTGGTTTGACGTGACCGTGTGTGTCAGGGGCATTCTGGGTGATAAACCCTTGAATGGACAGCGTCTCTCTGCCAGCTCAGATGCTGATGGACAGCTTGTCGTCTGTAGCTGCTGTTTACCGTCATGTAGTTTGTGGGTTAGCAATAAAGAACAGTGTTGTGTTATCTGAGCCGTGTGCCTCCATCATGTGGACAGTGTTCTGCTGTGATTTTGCTTGTCATTTGCAGCGTGACTGGAATGGATTGATGCAAAAGGTGTAGAATGAATGATTTAGCAAGAATCATGGTTGGTGTGAATCAATATCTGGGATAAGTATGGTGATAATTCACTTGTTTGTTAAGCTAATGTGACAATATGGTGGAGTGTAACATGCTCAATCAGCACAGCTGTCCAAAACTGTATCTCTCTTTCTTTCGTCTGTTCTTCTATTCATGCTTTTCTGTTTATCAGACTTCTCCAATTAATGTAATCTCTCCCTCTCTTTCTCTTTTCTTCTTTCTGTCCCTCATTCATGTCTTTCTCTTTTTCAATTCCTTTAACCCCCTTCATTCCCTTTCTGTTCCTTTCCTTCAACCTATTTCCCTTCCTTCTTTCCTTTGTCTTTCTTTGATTTCCTTCCCTTCTACTTAAAATATGTCATTCCTTGCTTCCTGTCTTTAAATTTTCTCTTTGTCCCTCCCTCCCTCCCTCCCTCCCTCCCTCCCTCCCTCCCTCCCTCCCTCCCTCCCTCCCTCCCTCCCTTCCTTCCTTCCTCCCTTCCTCCCTCCCTTCCTCCCTCCCTTCCTTCCTCCCTTCCTTCCTCCCTCCCTTCCTTCCTTCCTTCCCTCCCTCCCTCCCTCCCTTCCTCCCTTCCTTCCTTCCTTCCTCCCTCCCTCCCTCCCTCCCTCCCTCCCTCCCTCCCTTCCTTCCTTCCTTCCTCCTTCCACCCTCCTTCTTTCCTTACAATGTTCAATTTGGTTCCTGTTTTTTCTTTCTTTTTCCTTTTTCCTTCCTTTGTCTTTGCTTCTGTCCTTTTTTACCTTTTGTTCTGTCCTTCTTCCTGTCTTTCTCTCTGCTTCTTCTTTGCTTCCTTCCCATCTTTCCCTTTTCCTTCCTTCCTGTATTACCTTTTGCTTCCTTTATTTTTATCCTTCCTTCCAACATTCATTCTGTTCTTCTTTATTGTTTTTCTGTTTTGCTTCCTTCCTTGTTTTTCTTTCTTCCTTCCTTTATTCTAATTTGTATCTTACTACACCTTTCTCTTTCTTACCTGTATTTCTTTTATGCTCCTTCCTATTTCCCTTCCTTCATTTTTTGTACTTCCTTCCTGTCTTTCTCTTTTCCTCATTCCTTCCTTCCTCTCTTTCCTGTATTTTCTTTCCTTCATACTTTCTTTCTTTCCTTCATACTTTCTTTCTTTCTTTCTTTCTTTCTTTCTTTCTTTCTTTCTTTCTTTCTTTCTTTCTTTCTTTTCTTTCTTTCTTTCTTCAGTCCACAGTGTTCCACCGATATGTGTCCCAGTTCCCTTCGATTTTTCTCCAAATTTGAGAGTGGGAACCTGCGAAAAGCCATTCAAGTCCGCAGGTGAGTCTCTGCATTACAACCCAGTGCACGTACACAAGCACACAGACGTGCAAACGTACTGCAGACAGCGCGGCGAGTGCCCTTGGGCCTCATTTGTAGTGCGTTTGCAATCATACTCTCTCTCCCTCATTCTTATGTTTCCACTCTTTCAGCAAGCTTGTCTCGTCAACGCATGCAAGATCAAATCAAAGACACTGTCTACAGAGCAGTTCCGATGCGCTTAAATAAAAGAGCCGACGTTATATTTTTCCAAATGAAATTTGGCGGCGAAAAAAACATAGGGATGGAGTGAGAGATTTCTCTCTGTCGTTTACGCAACACATTTCTCAGTCTCTCTCTCTCATTACTTCTCTCCTATTCTCTCTTACGCCCACTTTGTCTGATTTTCTCCTGTCTGTCTCTCTTTCGCAGTCATGAATATGATTTGATTCTCAATGCTGATGTCAACTCCTCTGCACACTATCAGTGGTTCTATTTTGAAGTCAGTGGCATGGTGGCCGGCGTGCCTTATCGTTTCAACATCATCAATTGTGAGAAAGGAAACAGCCAGTATAACTACGGTAAGCCATACGTCAGCGACTACCATGGAGCAATACGGTTACAAAAGTAGTATATAATAGGTATTTATGCACACTTTAATCCAAGATACACTTTTTTAACATAACATTGTGGTAGACAACTCATTCTGTATCTTTTGTGGTATGAACATGATCTCCTCAAAACACCAGAAGTTGATCCAGGAATGTGTCCTACTTGTGTAAACAATGCTTTGTTTGTTATGTGGACCAGGTGAGGGTTATAAGAGCTGTTTTTAACACCGCATACTAAGGTTGTATATTCTACGATTGCTCTAGATGGCACTGATTTTGACATCCCTCTCCTTAAAAGAAATACAGCACATCAAGCTTAAGAAGATGCCACAGTGGTAGCAGCTAAATCATATCATAGCCTCACATTGCTCTCAGACACAGCGGTGGGCCTGAGCAGCTCTTAAATCTGACACTAGCCGTATATTCCCCGAAAAATACAATGCTCCGACATTTCTAAAGTTCCTCCCCCCATAAAGCGTTTTCAATGGCCCTTGACTGCCTTTTCTTCATTTTGGTGTGCAGCTGGGCATTTTAAGAGACTCGTGCTGGCCCGAAGTCAGTGTTTTATGTCTCTATATTAAATGAGATGTCCTTTACTTTTGACCTTATTTGAGCTTGCGTAAAACTCACTCTCAACAAACATCTACTTTGAGAGAATGCATTTCAGGGAACTCTGTCAACATCTCTTCCTCGGGGAGTCAGTGTTTTGGAGAAATGGCATGTTTAAGCATGTTGGTTATAAGAAAGGAATGTCTTGCCTTTCCAAAGAGCCGGTCAGATTTTTTTTTTTAGCAGATTTATTTATTTATTTAAATATAACTGCTCTATAACCGTTTTAGTGATTTTAGTTTTCCACATTAAATTTTGTTAAAGTATTTTGATTGAACTTAATGACTTTTTTATTTTTTATTTAATATATTTGAACTGTTTTTGTTTTGTTTAATATATTTTATTTATTCCTGTAATGGAAAAGCGGAATTTTCAGCATCAGTCTTCGGTGTCACATGATCCTTCAGAAATCATTCTAATGTGCTAATTTCGTGCTCAAGAAACATTTATTAGTAATTTCAATCAACAGCATTTATTTCAAATAGAAATCTTTTGTAGTATAATAAATGCATTTAATGTCACTTTTAACCAATTTAATGCATCCTAAGGGCCATTTCACACAGAATGCACTTTTGCGGTTAAAAGTGTGAGGCACAGGTTAATGTAATGGCCCACATGGTTTAAATACGTTTTGTAAAAGTTGAACTTCTTTTAACTTGACGCTGCATTTTTAGAAAGCTGTGTCTTGTTTACCTTTTCAGGGTAGACCTAAAAATGATTTGATTTTTATATATTTTTTATAATTATTGGATTTGGCAATTGGCCACACTAAAAACATCCACTTTTATCATCTCTGTTTTTCTGCAAAGGCTAACAATCTGCATGTTTAGCAATTACAGAATGACCTTTAAATGACCGACTGTTTGACATGGTTCATTACTGGATGTTTGTCCCGTGCTGTTTCAGGCATGCAGCCTGTGCTGTATTCTGTGAGAGAAGCTCTGGAGGGCAGACCACACTGGGTGCGATCAGGCTCTGAAATCTGCTATTACAGGTACTTTGTTTTTGCATTTTGCTTCAGTTCTTCACATTTAACCCCACATTCCTTCAATAACACCTCGCTTTACTGTACTTTTTCTTGAAAAAGTGAAATCTATTCTTTATTCAATATACTGCACGTGTAGCATCTAATTGTGCTTTTGACTTCCACAGAAATCATTTCTGCCCTAGGAGAGGTCAAAAATGTTCTTTCTACACGCTGACCTTCACGGTGACCTTTCGCCATGATGATGATGTGTGCTACTTGGCCTACCACTTCCCTTACACGTACACCACCCTTCAGGTGTTTGGAATTACCCACTTTCTATGAATATGTGTCCTATATGGAGATGAAGGAGAAAATTATAATCCCTGGTCATAATTAGTAATTCAGCTAAATTAATTTTTGTTTTTACGGAAACTGATGTATGCATTTAAATGTAAACATTTAAACGGTGGCTGGCATTTATTCAAACATACATTAAATAATTACGACCACTGACTAAGTAAAAATATGATGAAAATATAATATAGTGCATTAAGCAAAATGAGTCATTTGTTCTAGTTGACTCACTTTATGGACATTGAATGGCTTTTTTGAGGTATGTAACATTACGTGACATTGTTTACAATCAGTTTTATTGACGTCTTTCCGTGGTTGGATTACTGATTGAGTGATTACATGGGACATGATACATTAATGTAAGTGTACTGTTTAATAACATATCTTCAGATGTTTATTTCATGCTATAACTAGAGGTTATTTCAACAACTATAACTAGAGGAACAGATGATTGGTTCATGTGTTGCTTGACCTGAGGAGGCTACACTGATCTGTCACGCATCAAAACAATATATTGTTTTAATTTAGTTATAAAATTGACTTTGAAAAAATGCTCTGCCTTTGAAAAGCTTATTGTGATTATTGTATGGTAGGCTCTCTACAAATAATGTTTAGTGAAGTTTTGATCACTCATCAGCTAAAAAGAGCATAGACTAAAAGATTTAAAAACGATTTAAATAAAGAAATCATCAACCTGGCCATAGTGTTCATACAGCTGACATGCTTGCCTGTTATAGCTTGTCTACATAGTGTGCATGAAATAGACACTGGCACAGTCAAAACACGCCACCGGAGGAGTGCTTATTAAATGTCACCGTTTCAGTCAATTATTCCAGCCCTCCTAAACTGATATATTTTTGGTTGCCGTAATGTCGGTGCATCAGTAGTCATAATGGCTAATGACTAAAGCAAATATTTTTGAAATTGTTCTCTAGACCCATCTGACGATGTTGGAGAAGTCAGTCGACCCACGGAAAGTTTTCTTCAGGCAACAAAACCTCTGTGACACGCTGGCGGGGAACTCCTGCTCCTTAGTCACGATCACTGCCTGTCCCACTTCCAGAGCCTGGAAACATCTGCACCAGCTGCGTAAGTCTGACAGTAAAACTCGCAATGAGTCAGATTTATGCTCTTGTGTGTCAACACACCTGTGTGCTAAGCTGAAGGAGTGTGTGTGTGTGCTCGTACAGTCTGAGCTTTGACGCCTCCTGTCTGAGGAGGAGTTGAGGAGCATCAGTGTGTGTGTGTGTGTGTGTTTTTGGGTGGGGTGGGTGGATGTATGTGTGGAGGACACCGTTAGACTGGATGACAGTGCTTGACTCATTACCTGAGTCTTATGTTATTCCAGGTGGACAAAAAGTTAGTAGAACTAGGAGGGCACATATGGATTGAGAGGAAGTCAGGTTGACTATTTCTTGTTGGTAGTCGCTTCAAGGCAATTACATTTAATCTTTTAGCAGACGCTTTTATTCAAAGCGACTTACAAATGAGGAGAGCAATAGAAGCAATCAAACCAGCAACGGGGTAACAATATGCAAGTGATGTGACTATTCCCAGTTAGTATAGCACCGTACATGTAGCATTTCTGTTTTATATATATATATCGAATATTAAGTGTTAGTATTAATGGGTCAAGTGTTGATGAAAAAGATGCCTTCAGCAGTTTCTTGAAAATGACTAAAGACTCAGCAGCTCGGGTTGAGTTAGGCAGGTCATTCCACCAGCTTGGAACAGTCAAGGGTCAGTGAAAATGATTTTGTGCCTCTTTGGGATGATGGCTCCACTCACTACTTCAGACCTATGTGCCCTCCAGAAGCTTGCGTTCTGAAACTGAACTTCCAGAACACAAGCTTCTAGAGGGCACATAGGTCTGAAGTAGTGAGTTTATGTATAGGGGTACAAAGCCAGTGGTTGTTCTTTACAAACATCAGTGCCTTGAATTTGTTGCAAGCGGCAATTGGCAACCAGTGCAATATATATATATATATATATATATATATATATATATATATATATATATATATAATGTATGTATTCCTTAACAAACTTGGAGCATCTGTATGGAGGACCAAACCTGCAGAAATTAAAAATAAATAAATGAATAGATAAATTAATAAATAGATAAATAAATGTGATAAATAGATAAATAAATGTGATAATAGGAAAATAAATAAAGGAATAAACGACTTGATAAAATAAATACGACTCATTTTTAATCAAATTTATTTTTATATTAAAAATATTTTTGTTATTCCCCTTAATGTATTATTTTCTGCTTTTATACATTTTTACATTTAAAAAATCGTTTAAACTTGTATTTATTCGTTATTTATTTATTTTTATATAGGCTATTTATTCTTACATTTATTGTTTAGATTTATTTATTTATGTATTAATTTATTTATTTCCACATGTATTTATTTTTTTATTTATTGATTCATTTATTTTTACATTTCCATGTGTAACATGGAAATGAGGAAGGCGGTCCTTGTGTAGCTTCAGTGCATCATTGGCTGAGAGCTCACGAATAGAATCGTCAGGCCAGCTAATCGATAGTAAGGAGATTTTTCACACCCAGAGTCAGACACCCAGTGGATGGTTGGTTTTCTAGTTTAATGACTGTTCTGTAATAGATCTTGACTCTAAATAACTGAAATGGTTGCTTTTCTCAACCACCAATGGCTTCTAGGAAAATCGGAACAATCCATGGTTCATTCACGGCACAATGTTTCTTCCTGGTTTCCACGCGCTGTTTGATCCGTTAATAACGGAGAAATGTGAATGTTTCTCTCTAGATCTCGCAGCGATGTTATTACTTCTGTGGCAAATTCAAATGCTTTCTTTACTGGATCTCTTATTAGCGCTGTGTAGTAACAGCGTCGCATGATCACGATCGGCTCGCGCTGCACTGGTCCAAACTGATAAACGGTCCGTCAACCACACAATAACGAGCAGTTTCGTTCCGCTTGCATTATGTTTGCCATTTGATGTTGGGCACTGTTGTGGTCGCGCCGGCGTCTCTTGCAGGGAAAAAGGTTGGGAACCACTGACTTAGATCATACAATTGTCATAAAAAATGTTTAATAAAATATTATAGAAATTGGTGGTTATTGTTCAGTATTTTTTTTTTTTTTTTTTGCCAGCTAAAAGCAAGAAAAATAAACCATGTCAAGTTGACAGGTCAGAATTGTTTTTATAGCACTTCTGTTACTATCCCCTTCACTTCTAAAATGATGGCTGGTTTGTTTACTTTCCTACGCGTTCTAGCTGAAGTTGCAAGACTACCGTATGGCATTTACGCCTTACAACAGAGGAAGAGGATTTGCAAGACGAACAAGCTTGCCTTTCCTCTGGCTGTTCTTCGACGTTCATGTTGGCAAATATCTCCTCTAAAACATTGATAAGCACATCTAATCTAAACAACACATAGTATTTGATGCGTTACCAACTTCATTTGCTAAATTGCGCAACTCTCTAGCTATTTGTAAAACGTCCGCCATAGTAGGCCACACACCTGTCACCACCAACCGACGTCACTATACAAAGCCAGAGTAATCGAGCAAGCGCTTCAATCAAAGATGAACCAATGGTAAGCAAGACCAACCCACCTAATTATCATACGAGACAAATAAATGTAAAAATAAATGAATCAATAAATCTAAAAATAAATACATGTGGAAATAAATAAATGTATAAATAAATGTAAGAATAAATATAAAAATAAATAAATAACCAATAAATACAAGTTAAAACGATTTTTAAAAATGTATAAAAGCAGAAAATACATTAAAAGGAAAAATAATACAAAAATAAATAAATTTTATTTTCATATTTATTTTATCAAGTCGTTTATTCCTTTATTTATTTTTATATTATCACATTTATTTATCTATTTGTCACATTTATTCATTTATTTATTCATTTTTAATTTCTGCAGGTTTGGTCCTCCATACATCTGACCATAAAACATTTTATTAAATAAACAATGAATAAATATAAAAACAAAAATATAAAAACAAAACAAAAAAAATATGTTTATTCAGTTATTTGTTTGCTTATTTGTCTTTTTTTCTTTATTAGATAAATTAAGGTGTAAACGGGATCCAAAACTTTGTGATACGACCGCACAAACATCCACTTTTCCTTTGAGACAGATCACATGAATTATGTTTGTAGCTTTGTTAGTTTCCTCCACCTAGTTTTCAGTGACACACTTTTTTGAACTCATTTGATTATGTTCATGTCTGATGAAGGATCGAGCAAAAGCAGTTTGGCGGAGGGCTACAGTCTTGAATCGGCACTCGTACCCGCTCTTGCATTAAAGCCGACAGGTGTGACTGTCAGCTGCAGGTGAAACTACAGAGATAGATGTTTCAGACTGAAGGAAGACCTAGAGGGACACGCTGGGACATGCTGACCCAGCTGTGGGCCACTTCCTCTGGGTAGCACGGTGCTCACCAACCCTCGTCTCCTGATGAATATGGAGGCGAGACATCTGCAGCTTTCTCCCCATAGACCCACATGGAGCATCTGGCTCGGTTGGGGGTGGAGGGACGGCCTGTTCCGATCAACCGACTGCTGACAGTCCCCAAGACACTCCGACATACTGCAAAGTGACCCGCTGACAATTCCCAAAGACTGCCGAACACAGTGACCTGCTCGCAAACTTGAAACTTGTGCCATTGATCAAAGACTGCCAGTTATTAGCGCGTTTGCATTAGCTGTGCCTTTGTTTATGCTAGTGTAACCAAATCACAATGAGAGCACTCATATGGGCTTTCTTCAGGAATTCATTGGCTAATGAAATCAGTGACATGGAAATGACTTCCTTTATTTTTAGTATTGTTTGATATTGTTTTAACAGCATCACACTTTGAATATGACTCCTATCCTAGCCTTTGAAAGCCTCGGGACCTTAGATGATTAGTATTCCAGAACTTATTTTTATTAAATAGATGTTATTTGTCTTTTTTTTTTAAACACAAGCGAGCTGCATCTTAGAAGTGGCCATATAATTTGGACGCTGGAATATTTTCACCAAATAATCTGTAGTTTACATTTGCAACTGTAACCGAATTCTTCTTAAAATCGCTTCTTAAATAGAAATAAGTTCTAGTAAAGTTCTATCCAAATATGTATAGTCTACCAAATTTGAAGAAAACATCTTTCCCATCAGTTGACACACAGTACTGTTGTGACAGCCGCAGCAGCAGTCAAACACAGCCTCACCGCAGTGAACAGCATCCAGCGAGATTCACGTGGCTCTGTGTAAACATCAAGCCCGAAACACACACACACACACTCACACATGCAGGGCACCTCATCCATCTGTCATCGTCCTGCTGAGTGTGTCGTCCCAGCTGACACCATGCCGAAACATCACAGTGCATTTCATTAATCTGAACATCCGTACAAAAAAAACCTCCTCCAACAGGAAGAGTCTGTGTCAGTAAATCAGACTATCTATCAAGCGATCCATAGACAGATGTGTATATGTAATATACAAGGTACATTACAATAAAAATATATAACTCCAATAACTATTAGATTTTATTATTTTTTATTCTATTCTTAAAAGGTATGTGATGTGACATAAAGGCCAAGTATGGTGACCCATACTCAGAATTCACCCTCTGCATTTAAACCATCCAAGTTAGTACACACGCAGTGAGTAGTGAACACACACACACACACACACACACACACGCACACACACACACACACACACACACACACACACACACACACACACACACACACACACACTGGCTGGTCCCCACAATGGAGGTGATCTCAGGTTTTACTATCCTTGTGGGGACATTTGGTTCCCACAATGTAATATAAACAAACACACACACACACACACACACACACACACACACACACACACACACACACACACACATAATACAAACCGTGAACACACACACACACACACACGAAGCAGTGGGCAGCTATTATACATTTACTAAAATACATTTGCTTGTAAAAATGACTCCCGATTCATAGAATGACATGTAAACAATTTCAAATGAACATACGCTTATGAGTTTACTGTAGGTACTTACTTGTGAACTGCACACATACGGCTGCTGTGGCAAAATGCGGCAACAAACTCTGACATTTGCCTGTCGGAGGATTACACCTTAATTAGCACATTGGGGTTTAGCAGCGTTAGCCCATGAGCTTTGCCTTTACACATAGTGGGATTTTCATAATCACTTTACAATTTCTCTCAGATGCAGGACTTACGCGAACTCCCGTCCACTGCATTATTGAATTATAGGCCTCAGATATGATTAACTGTAATCATGGTGCCCCACATCAATCACTACAAACAAATTAGGCCGCTTTTAGAAGCCAATGGTGATTAGAAGGTGGTGCGGGTCACCGCTTGTTTCTGTGCATACAAGAGAGAAACCGTCTGGACATCGTTGTGGAATGAGAACTTGTTAATATGACATATCAGCTTTTGTGTATTATTAAAGTTGTGTAGCTGACCAACAGAACAACATGGATTAATGCGGCAGCAATTCAAGCGGATAAACTTAACGGCTTAATTTGTGGTTGGTGTATTTGCATAACTCTCAGGGATTTTCACGGGGTTCTAATTAAACAAATCCCTTTGATTAGCTGTACCTGTAAACAACACCAGCATACTGTACGTTTACACTTTTGTGCTTTCTTTCAAGAGTCAGTTAAAATGTCTCGCAGCACTCCCTAAATAACAAAGATGTCACGTTACATAACAAAAACAATTTTAGTTGACTGTTATTTGTGTGCGTTGCCTGGAGGTGTATATCACAGGCAGGTTATAATTTTTTGCTATTATGTATTTGGGACATTCTGGGTGCTATGCAAGAAATTACACTTTTTGTTATACTGAATAGTATTTTTATATTGTCAGTCTTCCCATAAAAAAAGGGAATTGTAAAACTGTGTCTTCCAAGCCTAAAGGTCATGTAAATTAATAAATAGTAAGAAATTGGTTAGTTGAATATCCCAGGAAATTCTTATAGTCAATATCATTTTCTATTATACTTTTTAACTTCATACTTTTTTCTAGTTATACTCTACTGCAATATTTATAATAGAATAGAATAAAAATAGATAGCAATATTTAAATAGACATTAATATTACACACACACACACACACACACACACACACACACACACACACACACACACACACACACACACACACACACACACACACACACACACACACACACACACATATTACTGTATTTGTACTGTACAAAGTAAAATCAGGGTATAAGTTGATTTATTTGCCTTAACCAATAAACCTTTCTGATTAAAACAGCATTGTTTCAGGCATTCACATGACCTTGCATGACTCAAAAAAGTTCTGTGTGTTCAAAGTGTGACACAGTTGTTAAAATTACATATACATTTATTTGGCTGGGCCATGGAAATTTGATAAATGTTTTCCAGCCGTTGACAATTTAGAAAAGCCCCTTAAATGTGTGTAACAGAAATACAGGTTCTTATCTGTTAGTCACATTGCCCATGCCTTCTGCTGACAGTGAATGATAAATCCTATTTGCAATACCTTTCTGCTTGCGTTTGACTCTACATTAACTGTCTGTCCCCCATGCATCCTGCAGCCTACATGTTTCTTTCTTTCTCTCTCTTTTCATATCGCCATCTGTTCTATCACTCTGTCCTTCATGTTCACGAAGGCTCTTCAAATAGACGTCATAACCCCCGTTTCACCCACAGTCCACTGGACAGAATCCAGAAACTGGGCTACATTACATAAATATAATGACTTTGTTTTAATGACTGTTCGGTTTTACACCTTTTTTCAAATAATATGAGCCGATGCTTGGCTGGAAGATAAGATCTCAGAACTGGTAAAAAATTTTCCCACTGATTTGAGATCTGATTGATGATGTTGATTTTTGCCTGCCATTTTATTTTAGCCAAAAAAAATATTGAGTTTTGAGGACATATTTTAACATACATAATAGGATTAAGCATCTTTATGCTTTCATGAGATGGTTTTAATGCAGTGATCAAATTTCAGTATTTTCATGGACATTTGAAAAATATCAGGGAATTTTAAGTGTAATTTCCAAACCTGGAAAGTCTGGACGTAGTAAATTTTAGTAAAGACATTAGTGGACAATGCTATGAAATTTGTTTTGTCAAAATAACCTAATTTTGTATTTTACAGCCAATGCACTTGTAGTCATGTTCAGTGGTAAAATATTTTAATAAAATATACAATATTTAATATAGTGTTTTGATTACGTATGTTATTGATATCTTAATATTAATTAAAATATGTAATGGAAAAATAAAATATGCAAATTGCCTTGATTTTACAATTACAGTAAAATTTGTTTATCTCTGCTCTTGGCTTTAATACTTTACTTAACAGCCCTCGTCTAGTGTGTTGATGTCATACACAAAAATAAATCTGAACGCATAAAATAAATATTATGAGTCTAATTATAAAATCAGATAATATGGTTGTAAAATACAGATGCCTTCATTGTAAAAACTAGGATGACCCCATTATAAAAAATACAGACACATAAAACAGTGAATCCTCTTGTCGCGGAAAGTGTCTCCCTGCAGATCGCTTTTGGCAAAACTGTCATGCTAAACGGGATTACTCTTGATAATTAACAACCCAAGAAATGAGCACGAGTGAGGTTCCTATGGAAGACTTTTAATTAATAAAAGGCTAAATTAAAAGCTGCATTTTCATAAGCTTTGCAGGGCAAATTCATCTCATGATTACAAATGGACAAGTCTGATATGTTCTAATTGGACCTGATTTGCATATACAGGAAAGGATTACAGAGATTGGTTTTGATAGCTTAAGGCTGGCTTTGTACTTCACGATCAAGAGGCGGAGACTTTTTCTCCCTGGGCGTGTATATTAGTGAAGAGTGTGTTTGTATATTCCACTGATGATTAAAAATGTATCGCACATTTAAGCAAAATTATATGACTGGCAGACAGATATGAACATTTATTTGCAGAGATTTTAAAGATTTTGCTAGATTTTAATTCTAGCAACTTAATTTGTTACTCTATTGATACTCAGGACAAGTCTCTGACCAGTGCTGGAGTCTACGTCTTAAGTTTAGGTCATTGTCTTAGGACATAAACCCCCGGTTTCACAGACAATGCATAAGCTAGTCCGAGACTGAAATGCATGTTTGAGCTGTTTTACTGAAAGCAACTTGAACCGTCATATCTTAAAATATGTCAGTGCCATTGTTTTGTCTCAACAAGATGCACAATAGTAATCAAGTCAAGTCAAGTTTGACAATTGACAATAGTAATGACTTTTTCTAGGTGCATTTATAAAAGCTACTTAATGTCCTAATTGTACTAAGGCCTAATCATGGTTTAAAGGTGCAGTCGGCAAGTCTTGCAGATTGAGGGGACTTAGACAAAAATGTGAATGTTTACAACTCTCATGCCCCTCCCCCTCTACCACTGAGCATCCTCCCAATGAGTTTGTGCTCTTCAGAGAGTGTGCACCAGATTTTTTGTGAACGCGCCCATCTCTTCAGCATCGGTCAACACCATAGAGTACTTACCATGTTTTCTTTTCCTTGCTTGTTTTAGACCTCCTAGCTCTGGTTGTTAACCGAGGAATTGGAAGCTTGTTAGTAGATTTTCTCTCCGCCATCACGCTTCCTACAATCCAACAACACATGCGAACTTCAGGCGTGTGCATGTGATATTGTAACATGCGCGAAGGGGGAGGGGGAAGGGGAAGGGGGGATCTGTGGCGTGTGCACGAACTGTGATTGACAGTCAGATCTCACACAGCCCTGCGCTGATTGGACCAGAAGAACCGGGAGCGGTGGATTTTTGCAAAACAAATAACAGGCTCCAGGTGGTGGTAGAAGCACAGGTTTTTTTTCTAAAACCGGCTGATTTATGTTGTTCTGTCGGAGCATAGCGACGGTTTCAGTGAATATGATAAAAAAAATATTGCCGACGGCAGCTTTAATCGAAGCCTTCACTCTAAACAAAAATGGTGCTAAATAGCAATAAAAGTTGTTCATTGGCTTGTAATCATAGGGGAAACACTTTAAGTGCCATATAGCACCTCACCTTTGTCAAATGGTGCTATGTACTGTAGAACCATAGGAGCACCTTAGCCACCCCAAAGAACCGCTGAAGAACCAAACTGGGCTTAACAGGTTCTTAAAATGGCAGTGGTGCTATATAGCACCATAAGCACTGCAAAGAACCCCTGAAGAACCGCTGAAGAACCATTTTTTGAAGAACCAGTGTTGTCTGTGAAACCAGGCCAAAGTGTAATACTAGCAGCTTAATTTGTTACTCTTTGTTGTGTGTGATATTTAGGAAACGTCTCCAACCTTTGCCTTATTATTTTAGACTAAGTTCAAGACCTAGATTAGACCCAGACTATGTATATTGCTGCTTCTGAAGTGTATTATACCAACAACTAATTTAAGTTCTGCAATCAAAGCCTGAGTCAAGGTCTAAGTTGGTGTCAAAATCTGGTTCTATGGATATTTCTTAAGTGTCTAAAACTACAAAATTAATTTGCATATGTTGCAGTCAGGCATTTTAAAGTGTGTAAAACTAACTTAATTGTATAAGTCAAGGCCTATATTTGGGAGTAATTCTGGTTATGTTAAAACTAAGTCTGGGTTTATTTCTGGTTCTACATCTACGTCTCTTTTTGGGTCAATGTCTGGATCTAAGTCTGGTGTGTAATACTACCATCTTCATTTTTTGTAGTCTGGGGTCTAGGTGTACATCTATGGACCCTTTAAAGCGTGTAATATTAGCAACTTAATTCGTTACTGTATGTATGCTCAAGGAAAGTGTTGGCGTTTAGGTCTAAGTCTAGGTTGTGTCTAAGTCTAAGAATGCCATTTACACATTCTTATAAATCTGAGGACTGGGAAACATTTCATACTCTATTGGATCTTTATGGAAATCAACTACACTCAAGGAACCCATGAAACCTCTATTTTATTCTTCACAATGTGCAGTATTATAAGCTCCACTTTCAAAAGCCTTTCCTTTGAATGTCTTAAGTGCCATTCAACAGAGGCACATAAACCTGGCTATTTAAACCCTGACACACACCCCACACATTTACATACATGCACACAAATAGGAAGTAGATAAACCAGCATGTTTTTAGGCAATGTCAGTGGGAGGTAAGTTTGCTCAGATAGCCGTGAAGCAGCAGGAGAGACAAAGACACAAAAGGGAGTTGTTTTGCCCTCTCATCTTCCCCTTTCCTTTATATTTTCTGTTTTCACTTCTCTTGCTCTTTCTCTGTATACCATTTGGGTTGAAGTAGACTGTGTGCCAAAGACTCCTCCGTACACACGGAGTGAAAGCCCGGCTCTTAAAGGATCGGGCTGTACTCTTCCCACTGGGAGCGTGGGAAGGCTGACTTGTGTGGTAGCGGCAAAGAGATCTAACGAAGGACTCCATTCTCTCGTAGCTTCACGAAGCACTCCCACGTCTTTATACACTCACTTTGCGTGTGTGGCCGACATATATTTTATTTATTGGGTATTTAGCTATGTGAACATGTAAATAAGTGTTATAAAGGCGAAAATACACATGGAATGGAAATGTGGGGGTTTCTTTTCACAGATGTACAAAAATAGCTCCTTGAGTGTTTTTGTGCAGTGTAGTTTGCAGTTGGATGTAGAATGGAAGAAGCCCATTAGCTTACAGATTACTACACAAAATTGTTTTTAATTGGTAAGACAGAGTAGTGACAAACGGATGTGCAAGAACACCAAAGTGAGAGAGTGTGAAGGCAGAGATGAAGGACAGAAGGAGAGAGAATTTAAGTGGAGAGGACAGCGGCGAGACATCATCAGGAGATCAGCCGAATGCATTGAGGGCCTGAAGTCTCTGATTCCGACTTGAATTGGAATTTAAATTATCTCCGTTTTTTTTTTTTTTTTTTTTGGCGGAGCTGAAGCAGCCGGCTCTTGAGGGGAATTGAGTGCCGTGCACAAAGCTGATGTGATATTTATCAAGCATATTTTATCTGTAGGACACTTTTTTTTTTTAGAGACACCTTTTTCCCTGTATTGTTTTGGTGTGGAATAGTTGTTTTCAGCATTTAAACTGCATGATACTCGCAATCAACTTACAGATTGTTGTTTAAGGCTCAATAGCGTGACAGTCTTATATATAAACAGTAATTTACAAACAGATTATGAACTCAAAGAACTCAAACTCGGGGGAGCACAAACATTTTGCAAACGCAAATGTCTCGGGGGGGAACTCAAAACATTTGCGAGAAAACGAAAAAGCATCGACTTACTGTATTATTTTTCCTCCCATCTCATGTTTTTCCATGTTCCTTTTAGGGGTTCCGTAACACATTAATGCAGAGATTTCTTAACTTATTTCAAAATCATTTTCTTGTCATCATCTTGGCCATCCTTTTTCGTCATTGACCCTTAAGCTAAATGCTAAATTGTAAGTTACTATTCACTTACTATTCTTGACAAACGTATGCCATTCATTATTATGGCAATCGTCACCAATAATGGCATTATCTCATTTTACGGCTCAAAAAAGTACGGAAAAAAAAATCACCCCAGCCTAATTGTATGGACGTATTCAGATTCAATTAAATACAGAAAATGAAACGGAGCCGGTGAAAGAGCGCATAAACAGAGACCATGCAGAAACTCATTATGAAATCATCAATACCAGAATCACACAAATTAGTTGCTCCTTCTGCCGTCTTTTGTGGGGCAGCAGCCAGGGCCGTAATAGTCAAGCTAAATTAAATTTTAATGTGTTTTTGATAAGCTTTGTCCATCTCTTTTGGCTTTGTAAACTTGCTCAGCAAGGTGATGTAATTGCCTGTCCAGATGAAACGAGTCGAGGGAGGTGTCAACTGAACATCTGACGTGCCTTAATTGCCGTTTAATGTACTGACAGCAAAGCGTCACACTGATTTGGTGGCTTTCTCCAGTTTTTAAAAATGAGAAATCCACAATAGAAGCTACTCAGTTCATGCCACTGGTTATAGTTACAAGTATTAGTCATAAAGTAATATAATTGTATAATTAAGCAATATGTTTATAAATTAAAACCTTATTGTCCTGATGGTTCTTTTAGGTAACCGGCCATGTGTGGTGCTGACAGCAAGAGTTCATCCAGGAGAGAGCAATGCCAGCTGGGTACTGAAGGGCACGCTGGAGTTCCTGTGCAGCAGTGATCCTGTAGCCGAGAGCTTGAGAGAGGCCTACATCTTCAAAATCATCCCCATGCTCAACCCTGACGGGGTCATTAATGGCAAGTATGTACACATGCATGCACATTGTGCAAAATGACTTCATTTATTTACCTTTTTTAAACTTAATTTTTTTGGGGGGGAGGAAAGATAAACCTTTGCATTCTGTTCCTTGTGGTTGAGCAGCATCTAGCTGTCTTTGAATGCAAGAAAGTGTGCTGTAATACTGGCACCTTTGCTGTTTGTGTGTTGTTTGATCTCAGTAAGTGTTGAATGTGGAGGAACATCGTTCGAGAACTTTTGTATGGTTGTATGAACGGTATGGTTTGTACTTTGAGCTTGATTTGCTCTTACGCAATATATGTACAGATATATCATTTTTATTTCATAATTAATTCACCTATTTTTTTTTTTTTTACTGAAAAGGACTTACATTTTTCACACTTATTTAACATGTTAAATGAATGGCCCTACAAAAAATAAATGTAAAAAATAAACATAGTCATTCGGTTGCAGATTTTGATGTCAGATGTAGATTCAGATATCCGGATTTTGATGTGGTCCATGATTCTGATTCTGGTTTTGATGTCCGGGTAAAAAAAAAGAAGAAGCTTTTTAATACTAGAATGATTTATATATTTTTTTATTGTAATTGTACAATTTATTCACATGTATGAATGTGAGGTTTTACGTTTTCTTTTCTTCTTCTTTTTCCAACAACTCAGTGACAGGTCACAAAGATGTCAAACCATGTCGTTTTAAAATAAAAAATCTTTCCATCACAGCCTCAAAGGTTATATGTGACCTCTCGCCATCATATGAGTGTAGTAGGTCCCTGCGTTTGGCACAATAATATTAATGATTGCCTTGGGCATCTGTAAGCAGGCTATTTCTTCTTGCCTGAAAGTTCAGTCACCATCTTGTCCAACAGAGCTGCACACATTAAAGCAGTCACCTTTTTGCCCTTGGATTTGAGTGCTGAAATGAAAAAGACAAATGCCAGCATGTTTTAATCTACCGGATATCGCCATACCTCCCCTGCTGTTCTGAGCTAGATAGTATTTACATGTGTAAAACCAATACAGAGGTCAACTCTGTGGCTGAGCCTATTTAACAGCTCTCCTCCCCGGCTTATCAACACTCTATTCACAGTCGGGGAATAATCGATTCTCCTCACGGCCGAGGGTGACCTGATTTCCTCGCCGAGAGACCGGGGTCTCCTCCGTTGCGTGGCCTCCCCCTTATCTCCAGTCATGTGTACAGGAGCTTCTGTATGCCGTGCTATTGATCAGGCATGCTAACTGTATTAGAGAGGATGCTCAGAGAATGGAGGTGTAGATCAGTGGGCGGCGAGTTAAAGGAGACTCACTCTTTCCATCCGAGCGTGGATTTATTCCTCTAGTAACCTCATAACAAGCGTGTCGATGAATTCCGACATGATCTCCTGACGTTATAGGCTCTAAGTTTGGAAACGTGCAATAATCAGAAGGGTTATGGCTCTTATGGACAAGAGAGTAGGGGTAAAGACACAATGCATAGCCCACCTTGTTGGTAGAGGCTATTTACACTAACTCTGCTCAACATTATCTGATTGAGTCAGAGTAAGGTAGGTGGTGTTAGCTCTTGGCAAGTTCGAACCCACATTTTTCCGAAACTCCTTTTTCACCCTTTTCCTATTGCAAATCAGCTCGGAGTGGCATTAATTTTAAAAAATTGAAAAGTGGAAATAAAGTGCGGGTATTGAATATTGTGAATAACATGTGTAAAGGGTAGGGGAGGGCTTTAGCTATAGGGACAAGTAATGACCCAATAAGGCTGCATTCATTAATGATTTTAATCAATATAATCATATACACTGAATATTATTGCATACTGTTTTATCATATACTGCAATACAGTGAGGTGCAAATACTATCTACCTAAATTTGCACTAAGAATAAATAGCATTTAACTACTATTTACACTTTGTGCAAAGAAAATACTGCTATTTTCACTTAGTGTAAATTGTGGCAGATACTACTTGTACTTTGTGTAAATAGTATCTTAAAAGCGGCAGCCAACATTAAATTCTGTCATGATTTACTCACCCTCATGTTGTTCCCAAAATTGTATGACTTTCTTCTGTGGAAAACAAAAGAAGATTTGGTCTACCGGTAATTTTTGTTGTTTTGGACCCCATTGACTTTCACTGTATGGACAAAAACACTTGAAACATTCTTCAAACTATCTACGTTTTTGTTCCACAGAAGAAAAGTTATACAGGTTTGGAACGACATGAGGGTGAGTAAATACATTTTCATATTTAGGTCATTTTTCACAACACGTGAACCAATGCAATCTCAGACTCTTATTGAAACCATTTAGTGTTTGTTTTCCCATCAGCCCCTACAAATTACAGTGACAAATTTAAAGCACCAATTCACCTCAAGGGTATTACTTCCTGTGTGGGTATAGCCTTTATTAACAGTTCAGGGCAGCTTGTTGCTTGGTGACAGGTCTGAGGTGAGTAGGAGAGCGTTCGATGCCTTAAGCGCTGATCTCACATCCTTAATGACACGGATGCATTGCTGTTGGTGCAGTTAAATAGCAACGTTGATATATGCATTGTGTATTTACTGTAGATAAATAACTTTGTAGTTTTATTCAATTTGTCACTGTTGGTGTGTTCAAAGCTTAAAAGTTTAGCAACAGAATTCACAAATGCACTTGCACAAAGTCCACCGCATACTAACAAAGCTGCAGAGCTCACCTTTAAGATTGGACATCTTCTAAATATGGGCACTTTCGTCAGATTCATTTATATGGTAATGCAGTATTGCATAGATATAAATACAGCGGTGTTGCAAGCCCTTTGAAATGGAAATGACAATGTGTGAAAAGGTCACATTTGCTTCCATCAAATTCATCACAGACTTTAGAAGTTTTGAAGGGAATATCCATAATGTAGGTCAGAGGGTCTGATTTGTGAAACCCTCTCTCTGTTTTGAATTGTATTTTAACAACAAGGAAAAAGTGTTTATGGAGATGTGAAAGCGGCGTTCATTGTGAAATTTTCATCAAATTAGCGTTATATAGGCCATTATTTACTTCAGAAAGGCACAATGTAGCTTTTGTTTGTGGCAATATATTCATATGTACAATATGTACAATATATTCATTTGAAACCACTCAAATCTGTACAACAACCTGAGAGAAGCACGCAGCTGTACACGTTTTTTCATGTTTGTGGATAAAACAGTGTGAAGCTTTGCTCTCTCGGTGCTGTTTATGTAGCATGTAGCATTAGCATTCACAGAGATCTGTGTGATTCTCTTGTTGAAATTGGAAAAAGACAATCCGTTCAGCAATCTTTTGTTGACTGCAGGGACTGAGAGATGTGAACGGATGTGACTTGTGACAAACAGCAGTTTGGCGTCTAGTGTTATCTTGCCGAGCGACACATTGGGGGGCGAGATTACAGAGCTCACTTCCTGCTCTGGCTTAGCATGGGAAAAAACAAGAGAGGTGTGAACATTCTGAGGTTATGTTTTCATCTCTGGGTGTATTCATCACAGAGGCTGTTGTCAAAAGTGTCTCTCGGTAATGTCAAATAGAATTGGGTTTCCGACATTGTGAACTCTCATACGAATTGCACATCAGCTGCACATAGCCTGCGGCGTCGTGTCCCATTGTTCCTGATCAGCTTCCCTGTTCATACTGCTTACAATAAAAGCTGGACTGGTAAACATGAAGCATTGATAAATGATGTATTTGGACTTCACAATTATTCAAAATATGAGTGACTTTTAGTGTGACACTTAGTCTATGACACATTTTAGGCATAATATTGACAACATTTACTTAGCCAAGGACAGTGAGGTTATGAGGGTGACTAGTTTATCTGGATCTTTCTTTTCTCTAATTCGTGCTCTAACTTTAGCTTCAGTGTTTTGTGCAACAGTGCTTTAAAGGGTCGAATTTAGACACAACTTCTCAGAGAGGCTTTTAGCAGGTTTTCAGTGAGTTGTGCTTTAGCATACTGAAACTGTTAGTATGCTAAAACTCTCACAGAAGTTGCGTTTCTAAAACGTTGAAGCTAAAATTAGTCAACCTCATAGTCCAATAATTCTTCATATTTGACCCACCTTAACGAATTCATTACCTTTAACAATTTAAAGTTTGAAGTTGAGTGTGATGGATATAATTATACTAAGAGGCCATTCACAGAGAGATTTTTTTGTTGTTGTTGTTAACATGAGCCGTATTGCAGTCAAATAGGGGAAAAAATGCAAGGTCTAGAGACACGTTTTTTTTTTTAAGTGACCCTTTGACTTGAGCACTGCGTTTTTAAAACGTTTGTGTTTTTCAGCAATAGTGTGCAGCAATACTTTACTGAGAAAAGAAAGTCAGGGTAAAATCTGTAGATGGAAAATCTCCATATTAGTGCCATTTGTGCATTTGCAAGTGTGTTTTCTTTTCTACTTGTTATTTTGCACTTTTTGTTAGCAAATGGCCTACTTGCATTATTGTGCTGTTATATTATGATTATATATTCAGTGCAGTGGCATAAAATGGTCTTTAAATGACAATAATATTAATATCGCATATCGCAATTATTTCTGGGACAATATATCGCCCAACAAAAAGTAGTTATCGTGACAGGCCTACATCTAGCATGTTTACATAGAAAAATAACTGAAAAGCAGTGCAGTAAAATGCAAAAACGCATTGTCAAAACGACCCCTAATTGTGTCTTCCTTAAAGGGACAGTTCGCCAAATAATGAATCATCATTTACTCACCCTCATGTTGTTCCAAACCTGTAGGAGTTTCTTTTTTTCTGTTGTACACAAAAGAAAATATTTTGAAGAATGTTGGTAACCAGAAAGTTGATGCAAGCCATTGACTTCCATAGTATTTTTTTTTCTACTATGGAAGTCAATGAAATAAACTCATAAGGGTTTGGAACAACTTGAGGATGAGTACATGATGACATCATTTCCATTTTTTTGGGTGAACTATCCCTTTAAGACTGACTAGTCTAGACACACACACAAAAAAGTCCTTTATCAAAATGTCGATTTGCACTTCCTAAAGAGTTCACAGGCCTGAATCAAACCTTAAATCTTCAAATTGTCCATTTCTAGGCAACATGACAAGCGTTTTATTTGTATCTTAATTTCCCTCAGCCAAATATTTTGCATTGACTGGAGAGGACAGATGTATCTGATTCACTGATTATTGGACATATTTGACAACTATTCCACACCTATTCCCCAGGCCAATGTCAGCTTGGCACATTGCAACCATTTAGGGCAATTCACAAGAATCATCGGCCCGACGGCTGGCACGGATCAGGCTGCGCTCAGCACAGTTGAGCAGGCATCTGCCAGTGCTTTCTCTTACTGTGGCGAATCACCAGATGAGGTCTCTCATAAGCTGCCAATGCTTGTGTGGGCTAGCGACCCAGATATGGCATTGGATAAGAACGCGATCGGCTTGTTTGCTTGACTAAAGACTCTGTAAAACGAACCAGCAAACAAGCAGTAAATCATGCTTTGTTAGTTCAGATGCAAGATGGATTTGAATTATGTCTGAAACTGAATTTGTTTGACCACTGTGACCAGTGGAAACCTGAAGGCTGTGATGTAAAATTTTGGTTTGGAGAGCCAGGGGAACTTTAAAGGCTTTTAACTGGGCTGTCAGATCACAGAATGGTTGAAAAGGGTTTTAGAGGTAATGATCACAGCTGTCTGCCCGTACAAGCTGGATCTGTGTACCCACACCGGCATGCGTACCTTTTTACAGAGGCCCCTGATGTGTCATTTGTGCGTGAGCTGGGATGCCAACACTTTTGAGTGTCGTGCGCTCACCCTATGGCATGTTTCAGAATGTTTGCTGTGAGAATATGGCACGACTGGCCATGTTTCTGCTGTGTTTGTTTGGGAAATGAGCTCGTGAGTTAGCTTTCACAGGCTGTAGATGCTGGATCCTGATTGACTCATCAGCATACATGACTTAATTGAGACAATTATTTTCTCATCCTAATAAATAGTTAAATTCTGTGTGTTAGATTTGTCTTTCAGGTACTCAATTTAGCAACTTGACATGCATTTTGGATGTTTTGTCTCCTTAAGTAGATTACATTAGTCAGCCGAATAATCAAGAACTGAAGTGGGAAATGGAGCCAATTTGAGTATTTATTTTATAATTTTTTATACAAAAAAAAAATGTTTAGTTATTGATTTATTTACACTATACAATGGTTCTGGTCATCATTTGATAGGCCAAGTGACCAACAGTGCTGCGATGAGGTTTTACTCTGCTTTCGAGTGTTCCAGACCTAAGTTAATTATTTTATTATATATAATTTATTATTTTATATATTATTTATGAATCAATGGATTCATAATAGCTAGACATGTAGAGCAAATTCAAGGCCAGTTTCAGAATGAAAAAAGCACAATATTACATCCCACTTTTTTACATTCCATTTTTATTTATATAACATTTTTTACATTTTAATTTATTTTTAATTTTAATTTTGTTTACTTTTCATTTTATTGTTATTATTTTTTTATTTATTGGTGGCACACGGAACAAGCTTTTTGGCTAAAAACATCTAGATATTTACATTAATTTCTAAACATTTGCATAATAATATATTTGAGAAAGTTTTATTTAACTGTTTAGCGATATAAGTAAAGTCCATATAAATCAGCTAATCTACTTCATGGTTTTCAGTGGCATGACTTTAACTTCTTATGAATTCAACCTTGGGTGGATCATAGCAGAACATTTTTTTTTATTCTTGGGCCGCTTTGCTCTGCCTGCAAACCTGAATTCACAAGAATATCGGCCTTGATATTTATAACTAGTATGAAGCGTATGTAGCTCCATAAAAAAAATAAAGAATCGTGTTCAATTCAGCCGGAAGTAACTTCCTGTAAAGTGTTCCTTTTCTTGCCCACGCCCAAATGTACTCGGTGACCGTGGCAAGACGGTTTTAGCTGTGCCCGGCACCACACCTGGCGCTAATTCAATTCTGCAACTTTCTGCCTGTTGCTGACACTCAGAAACTCTCTGGTGACAGCTTTCACGTAATGAAATAACCCAGCTGGGATATTCTTTACCCCTGTCAGGAACATGGAGTACAATACTGTCACGTCAGTGGAAATGATTCAGCTCTGTAAAGCGAGATGAACTCTGAAATATTTGTTCCCGGCATGGTACGCTTTCTCTGGCTGCTCTTGGGGCGTGAAACACACTTTCCCCTTCTCAGACAGGAAATTTAAGATAGCCTGACCCTGTTCAGCTGCTGGTGCTGACGCAGATTCTGGCTTTATTCTCAAGGTATTGGCTGCCTGGATAGACACGGCACCTGCTGCAAAAGAGGAAGTGGGATGTAATATTGTGCTTTTCTTATTCTGAAACTGGCCTTGAATTTGCTCTACATTTCTAGCCATTTCCCTCGATTCACTAATATCTACCTAGCTGGACTAAAGATGCTAAGGTTGTATAATATAAAAGTGACCCTCTCGACGGAGTATCCCGCTGGCCCTCACCCCTAACATAAAACAAAAAAAACAAAAACTATCCCTTCTAACAAGGATTTGTTTCCCAGTTGTCCCTCTGGAAACATGGAAACCGTTTTTGTTTAAACAGTCTCTGTAATCTCCAGCGCACGCCCCATCTGTCCTATCAGCCTGTTTCCCAATGCCTGCAGCCACTCATTTCCGGCCTTGTTGTTTGTTCTTTTCCTTTCATTCGTATGTTTTTCCCCTAGACAATTTGAAAAACAACAGAACGCTCAAAAGCATCTCACAATGAGACGGTTTGAGCGATGTTTGTTCTCACCGGGAGTGAGGTGATCGTTTTATTGTACATGTAAAGGCACCAAAGCATGGATTTATTCATTCATAGTGTGTCGCACATGAAACAAACACAGATCGAGGGTGGCTTCCCGTCCATGATCCCAAACCCGGAGATGGTTGGAAGTGGGCTGAGCTGTATTAAAACGTTTTGATGCATGGGGGCAGTCCAGCATGCGACAGTGACATATTGTGGAGGCCCCCGTGGGCTGGAGGCAGACAGGTAGAAGAAAAATGGATATTGGCCCGTGCTGTTCATCATTCCGTTGGGGTAACAGTGACCACAGCCAACTTACCCTTAGCCAAGCCCCCACCATCTTCACCTCCTCCTCTCTTTCTTCTCTCTCTCTTCCTTTGAGGTGCTTTGGTACAGATGATGGCCACCTAGTGTTAATTTGTACACAGTTTATTTTTAGTTATGAGTTTTTGACCTTTAAATGCCCTTTACATGTTGCCAATAATCTATCTATCTATCTATCTATCTATCTATCTATCTATCTATCTATCTATCTATCTATCTATCTATCTATCTATCTATCTATCTATCTATCTATCTATTTATCTATCATCTGTCTGTCTGTGGTGTTTGTGTTTGTCCAAAAAATTATTTTATTTTGGTTTCAATTCATTTATTTCCATTTAGTTTCCTTTTTAATGACTAGAAAATAACCTACTGCACTGTTTACGCTCTGTCTAACCACTATTATTTATTGTGTTGTCTTTAAAGAGGGTTTATGTTGGTTTTAGCCCTTATTGGTAGTTGTAAGAGGCTTTGAAGCCATAATATGTGCCAACAATCAATGGCCTTTTGAGGTTGACCAGTGTGAGGCGTAATTCAGGCCCACTCATCAGACAGGCCTACAGGCTGTTGAACGGACACATTTCTCACATGTGGAGGCGCTCGTTGTTTTGTAATCTCTCACGGTGAGCTCTCAGGTTCATGAGCTGCTGGATGTCATCCTAAAAGAGAAACACACGATGAAGGAGTTTCAAATAGAGGGGGATGGAGAGGTCACGCACAACTGAAGAAATCGGCCCATCCAGAACGAATGGCTATGACCTAGGGACATCTATCTAAGAGCTTTTCTGGTGGTCGAAACCAGAGGCGTGAAGATGATCCACTTGCCTGATCGGATGAAGGAGCACGACCACGGACATCAGCTGATTTATTTAGACAAAGATGTCACTATCCATACCGCACAAGGTAAATTAAACGTAACCAACACCTTGAAGTGCAATATCTCCAGGGAGCGATGCTTGATCCGTATCGAGCGACTGACCTTCTGCTTTATAATCTATCCATTTGTGTTCTACGCTTGTATCTGGAGCCAACCGTCCCCTATTATCAGAGTGCTGATGTATGCTGATTATTTTTTCTAAGCGACCATAAATTCAGGCTATTGATTATCTATGTTTACTACACCAAATGTGTCGATGGGATTCTAATGGCTTCCATGGAAGCAGCTGTGTTACTTAATAAAGGTGCACAAACTCAGGGCGAAATGTCAGTTGAGGCTAACACCACGTGCAGTGAATTGTGATGTCCTCTTTTGGTACGACTGGTTCCGTAACTACATTCACTCATATAATGTCTACAGCAAGTTTCCTCGACACAGTATCCATTTGGTTTACATCCGCTTCCCCGTGAGATCACGCGAGGTGCTAAATCTGGCATGATAATCTTAAGAATATCTTGTAGTGTGTGATGCGCCACAATTTTCGAATCGTGTAGTGTGTGCAGGTATGAGAGTTGAAAGAAAAAACACATTTTCCTTATGTGTGTGATGCAACTAGAGTTCACAATCGGTTAAGATTGAAAAACTCCTGTGGTAAACCCGTATTACTGTAAAAAAATAAAAAAAAATATTTTAAATAAAAAAATATTTTTTCAAAGGAAAAGTAAAACAAAGGATATTTACAATTATATTCCTTTTACAAGAAAAAAAAAGTTTTTCAGTTTTTGTACTTTTTCCTCAACAAAATTTCACGTTTAATCTAACGTGTTACAGTTTTTGTTTTTGCAATTCACTAGCATTTTCTGAGTAATTTATGAGAGGTTTTTTTCAGTATTGCTTTCTATATTAATTCATAATTCTGAGATTTTCACTGACTAATCACAAATATATCATAAGGTATCATATGTCTTTAGAAAACTTGAAAGATCACGGAAAAGATGCATTTTAATGATGCTTTTACCTTCTTTTTTAACCTCGAAAGCTCCAGTACCCATTTTATTTGAATTTGAGAGATCCATAATAAATAATATCAGAATTAATTTTGTTTTAGTGAAGTATCTCTTTAAGTCTGGGTTGTTGTGAACAGAATTTAATCAAGATGAGCATGACTGTTGTTGTATCAAGTTTTGAGCCTGGGCTTAATAAACAAATCACCTTCAAATACACTTCAAGGTGATGCATTTGTTCCATATTGGATTGGATGTTTTGTGAGATGTAGTAAAAGGAAAATATGTTTGTTTTGCACTTTTATGTGGAGGAATGAATATTTGCTTCAACAAAAGTTCACGCTTGATATTGCTTGAGGACAGGGAAATTTCAAAGCACGCAGTGAGGCATCAGCCAAATCAAAGCTGACTGAAAAAGATGATGGGAGAATACTATCCTGAGCTTATCTGTGCGAGAGAGCACAGCATGGTCCATTTGTCATTGAGGGGAAAAAGATGAGGAGGATGATGAAATTGACCGTAGATAGCGACCGGCATGTAACTTTTCATACTTTCACGCTTTTCAAGATCCTTTATGATTGGATGGTATGCAAGATACATTTTACCTTATTTTGATTCAGGCTGTCCCCCATTCTGAAAGAAAAGCGTACATTTTGGTGTGGGCTCAACCATTTTTTTCAGTTTTTTTTAACCTTGTTCACAAGCTATCTGGCTGTCAGAGGCTGAGGGACCTGCTGTTGGCTCCAAGATTAGGATTGAGCTGGCAGCTCCATCCATTCAATTTACACTAGAGTCTAGCAGAAAGCAACGCAGCAAGACCCACGTAACACATTGCACCCTGGGGCAGTTGATCAGTCACAATGGATGGGCCATGATGAGATGGAAAGAGGGTCTTGGGTCTAATCTCAAGGCCCTTGTCACCAGCCCCCAGTATTAAACATCCTCCTTGTAGTGATGGGAAGTCCGAGTCATTTCCGTAAATCAGTTCGTTTGAACAATTCGAATTTCTGCTACTTGTCTATAATCGTAACTTACTTTTTGCCCCAACAATCTCATCCCCTTTAAAATCATAAACAAATTTAAACATTTAGACAAATGATTCAGACCATACTTATTCATTGTAAAGATTCGTCTGAAAAGGACAATTCATGAATCTGACATTTTCCCTCCTTTTTCATGAACTTCCCTATTGCTTTGGCGAGAACACCAGTAAATGTTCAATGCCAGCAAGTTTATCTACGCAGGATCCCGTTTATTGTTCATAAGGTGACTCATGACAAAAGAGGTCAAGGAACCGTCATGCTTTATAAGTGGAGGCAATGACAATTTCGCAGGTCAATGAATCCAGAAGCGGTGGCACTCCATTGAGGTATTGTTTATTAAACTGCTTGTATTGGTTGTCTTCAAAGCGGGCCTGCTGTGTCAGCGGGTGTAAGCCACACGTTATTTGGGGGTTGTAATTATCATCACCGTTAGGACATATGAGTGATAAGGACTTGAGAAATGGCCTGCTGAGCGTCACAGGAAATTGCACACGCAGAGACAGAATGGGCTGGCATGAGAGCCGGTCAGAGCTGCGATACACATTCAAACGTCTGGAAGAATTTATTCATTAGCAAACTGACCTTTTGTTTTCTATTTGTTGAAGACGCTTCACCACTCATCTCACTGGCTTTATCAGCTGTCTGATGGAGACCAAGTGTGTTGAAACGACGTCAACAGATGGAAAGCACAGTCCGGTGGCTTATGACTAAATTCCACCAGGCATTCTACGATGACCCGGATTAATAAAAACTCTAGCGGATGCAATGCAGATTCATTACGTAGCATCTGTTCCCCTTCTGCTACCATGCTGACGTATGGAAAGAAAATATGATATCTCATGAAATATAATGCAGTATAAGTGGATTAATCCAAGTGGATGCATCCTGCACACTCAAATATATTCTGGAAATGCTGGAGAAAAAAAAAAGTGGTATCTGTTTTATGTTAGTGTTATTCATTTATTTTAGTTCATTGTCTATTTTGCTTATTTTTGTAGTTTTTAATTTTATTTACTTGTTTATTTAGTGTAATGTATAAGCATTATTTAAAACTGTAAAATTTGTATTATTTGTTTATTATTAAATTAGTTATTTTGGTTATTTGGTCAACATATTTGTTGATTTTTTTTATTATAAAATTATTTGTTTGTTATAATTGTATTTTGCTTATTTGTTTATTAGCTTTTATTTATTTACATTTGTTAATTATCGTTTCATTTTTTATACTAAGTTGGTCGGTTTAAGCGCTATTCTCTATGTCAGTGGTATGAACAATTACATGGTTACTCGCATTTTATTAGCATGTTAGCACATCCCACTAGTTGAGACCGCTTGTCTATGCTTTTCGGTGATAGTGTGTGCCTTACTTCTGGATTTAACTGCAAGCTGACACTTCCTGTAATAGCCACCCTCGGTTTTGATCAAACCTTGTCGTTTTACTCAATTAATCTCCCGCAGTTGTGGATCATGCTGTGTTTTTTCCCAGTCCCAAATTCGAGAGCTCGTTTGAATATACCATGTTGTTTTGTTGGCAAAAACTTGTCAATTAAACCATGGAGGTCATAGATGGGTCATAAACATCATAAAATTAAATGGCAATGTGAATTCCTCTTCCTTTCTCTTTCTTATTTGGTGAGATCAATGAATGTTAAAAATACAGTGCTCATTATATCCAGGCAGGAAGAAGCACTTCTCGGTTGCTTTTTGCTCCAGGGTGGACTGCTAATGTTTTCAGACCTGCAAAACTCTAAACAATATAATTTAGTGTGGATCCTGGAGAATACACACTATTAGTACCCCTCAAGTAAAGTGGGAAGGAAAGTTAGCAAAGAAATTGGATAACTTAATACTTAGTATTATCAAACAATAAATGATGACACATTTTAAAGAGATATTCACCAAAAAAGGAAAGTTGTCATTTACTCACCCTCATGCTGTTCCAAACCTGTATGACTTTTTGTTTGTGTACATTCAAATATAGCACAGCTCAAGGGTTCTGTCGCTGTCAAATCTAGTACGACACATCTTGACATTAAATATTTGAAGGTTTCAAAATGTTAGAGCTACATCAGAGGGGAAGTTTTAGTGAATAATGGTTTAAATTTCAGTTTGTTTCTCATATACCTATTGCATTGTTAAGACTAATAAAGAGCACAAGTTGTATTGGCTACTTCTGTGGGCCATTTTATTTGTCATTTTTGGAATTCGACAACCATTTTGAAAAGGTTGACAGGTCTCTATTTAGAAAGTAAATAAAAGACAACAGTTTTCTTTTTGGGGTGAACTAGTGCCAAGGCTTAAAGTCGACGTGAAACGGAAGTTGCATTAGTCTTTTCTTTCCAATTGTGATGTATATTCAAGTGAAATGGCTTCTTGAGCCAGATACAAATGTTGATTTTCTTGATTTTTCTTGAGAACTTGATTTTCTCAGTTAGGAATTGATTGGATGGTTGTGGTTTGCTATTGGATGATCTCATGTGACTGACAGGTTGTCCCGCCCTCATGCAAGTAAACACATCATCAGAGAAGAGAAGATATGTCGCTGCAAGAGGGAGGGAAATTATTTCGGCACATGAATGAATAAAATGAGGGCACATGAATAAAAAAAATATATATATATATATATATTGATGCCCAATGATAAATCATCTATAGTAAATTCTCAAATTCTCCATAAAAACAAGAATTGTCCATTTTGTTTTCATGGTGACTAAAGCTGTTTGGTATCACTTGAAATTAGTTGTAGAAATGGACATAGTTGTGAATAATAGAGTCTTAATTATTAGAACTTAGCTGTGATTGTTTTAGGAATGTTTGAGTGTCGAACTTGAATATGAAAAGGTTTTCATTACCAAACAAATATTACTTGAGGGCAGCTGTTGTTTGGTCTTAAGTTTCTTCTTAATATGACCACTGCCTTGTGTTTTCAGTTTACTCCAGCTTATTTTTCACCTCAGGAAGAAGTTCTGTTCCTTTGCCAACTCTTGCCTGGGGACAAATTAAGACACAGTGAGGTATATCTGAATAAAACTGCAGGCCTCACAAATTGCTCTGTCCTCGACTGGCAAAAGCACCTGAACTGTACAATAACACTGCCACGTATGTGTTTAGATTTTTATACAGCTAGACATAAGCCAGTATTACAGCCATGCTGTCCGGGCAAGATAACACTGAGTGCTATGAGTAAGCGAAGCACTTCGCTTTATCCCCCTCAACTCGTACAGAACTTCCCGGGACTAAACTCCGATCCAGTGATTGCCAGGCACAAGCCAAATGTAGGAGTGTAAATGTATGATAAAACTGTCATTTCGCAAATGATAGATGTAGCTTAGCTTGCATTTTATTTGAGAGCAAAAGAAGAGTTTAATCCTTCAGTTGTGCTGGATTGTCATGCTAGTTGTTTTGATGCTACTTCGACTTAGCAGATGAGTGTCAAGAATTAGCAGGTAGCAACAAAACTTGCATATTTGACGTCGCTTTCATCTCAAAAGCGTTAAAATGAGGATCAGTATTACGTCTGAGATGAGAACAAACTATTATCTAGATGCTAGCCTGTTCTGTTCACATCAAAAGAGCCAAATGAATACCCAGCAACCCCAGTTAACCCAGCAGAACAGAACTTCCGCTAGTCGTAAATGTGAAGCGACAGTTTCATGTCAGTAACACATAATGCTCCTAATGAAACTGTAAGTCTCTATTGCCTAGGCAAATTGAAGCTTGTTGCAGAAACCCAAATGTAGACTTGGACAGATTGCTAGTATGCTGATACTATCAGAAAAGGATTGACTATTTCTGATTTGTCTAGAAATAGGAGCTTGAGATGAAATGAGGATTTGAAGCTTTGGCATGTTAAGGCATGAAACATACCACACACAATTACGTGAACGTGAATACTTCTCGATTTCATGTGTTGTTGTGTTCTGGAATGTCCCAGAATGTGTTTTATTACAAAACCGCAAGGGGCTTTTACAACATTAATGCGAACGCTCTTCTTCTGCAGTCAGTTTAATCATAACGGTCACATCGACAAATGACAGCTTCTGTTACACTGGAGCCGAGTAGTGAATCACGAGTACCGGTAGTCATTTTTTTCCTATAGTTATTATAAATTGGTCAAATGACTTTTAATTATTTTTTACTAATTTTGTTTTCAATATATTAATTTAACTGATTTCTTTTGATTGTCTAATTCTACATTCTTTGATTTATTTATCCACATTTACAGTTGATTACTTGATTGATTTGATCTATTTTTCTTCACAACATTTTCACAGTTTTATTTTTTATGGTTGATAGTAATTTGGGAAACTGATAAATAATTTCAAATAACAATTGAATTTTTACTTTTAAGCCTAAATACTGACAAACAGTTTGAAGAGAATCATGTAGAGCTGTAGCTACCTAATACATGGACTGCATATGTATCCCACAATCTTGTGCGTTCGATTCTGTGACATTTGAGCTCAAAATAAAGATGCTGTCTGAAAGTAGCGGTTGATGCTCAGTTTTTGTGTGAATGTATGCATTTAACCAATTTGTTTGTTTGTTTTTTTATGTCATTTCTAGCAAGACATTTCTATTGTTCTTATTAAATATTTGCTCAGCTATCACCAAATTTCTCTCAATTTTGTTGTAGATCATTAAACCATTACGCTGCCTCAGAAGTTTCGTGAGGTACCTTTGTGCCTGCAGTCACTGCCGTAAAGGGCAGCTGCCTAAGCTTGCGGACACAGCCCTAGTTTAATGCCACAGAGATTTGAAGGTAACTCTGGCGCCCCCTTGAGTACTGGAGTTTGTTACTGCCTCAAGAACATGTTAAGTATGTACTAGAAGACCATGTGCATTTGTGTCTGTATTTGCATATATGCGTACAGTATGTTCCTGATATAATATACTAGATATTAATATTTTGGGCAATAATGAAGCATTTAATTGTTTAGTTATTTAGCTCCTGACTTCTCTTTTGTGAAACCAAACAATGACCTGAACCCTGTGTTTGTGGGAGTTTTGAATGTGTAAGCACTTGATCCAACATCACCCCTGAATATGCATAACTCTGCACTATCCTGCATATTTTTGAAACGTATCGTTTCGCACCAGCAGTGGCTTAAAACCCAAGTTGTGAATCATTCAACATTTGATATTATTTCTTCTTCTGAGGTATGAAAAACATCTGATTACAAAAGCCACTGCACTGCAGCAATGGGAAATATTAGGAATTTGTAAGAATAAAAATGAATAAATTACAAGCAATAATATTGTTTTCAACAAAGATACTGTAATGAAATGCCTTTGAAGAGCGAGGCATAGTGTTAAACTTGCTTGTTTATTTAAATGAAGCTGAAACCTGTGTATTTTACATGGGGCTCATTTGAATTCCACGGTGTGACCGTTTGGCCGTAGACGGCGTTTGACATGATTATTCTAAGCCGAAGTGAACCTCCGCATTCTTAAAGATAAGAGCGTGTGTGTGGGTGGTCATGTGTGCTGGTGTGTGGGAATATTTTACAGTAGATGTTGTGAGGAGTGCTTCTCTTTTCAGTATTGAACACACATACATACATTAAGTGAGCAAGAGAGATTTCTAGCTGTCTGTAGTGCACTTTGTAATGCCTTTAGGAAGGTGAGAAGAGATTTGGAAGTGCCTCCATGACTTAACATTCTATGATAACAAAAATAAATTCACATTTTGTGTGTGTGTGTGTGTGTGTGTTTATGTGTACACCAAATATGCATGGGAAATGGCAAACTATTGCTTTTGGATATTGTCAAATTATTGATCACAATCAAAAGTTGCATATCCCATGACTTCCTTCCTATATTTAAAAGTGACTTTATGAATAAACAAGCCCAAATTCGCCTACAGTATAAAAGGTGAACATAGTAACACTGCCTCACAGCCTTGTTTTCATTCACGTCAAATAAAATATGGTGTCATGTTTCCAGAGTGCATACTCCAATTCCTGATTATTTGAACTCAAAAGCGGTTTTCTGCTGCCATCGTTGTATTTTTCTTCTATGCATTATGAATATAATTGAATATTTTATCATACTCTGGCATCTTGCACAATATATGAAATTATAATACCGAGCATGTGTAATGAAGATTTCAGTCCTCATTACAAAGGGAATATGAAACGACCGCTTGATTTGACTTTTTTCCCTAACTTCATCATGAATATTTGAATTCACAAGCCAGCGAGTCGATCGAGCTTCAACGACTTTGTATTTGCTTCATTTTCTATAATTGCCACGCCAAACAAAAGGGGGATATTAAACAAGCTCCTATGACTCCGTCTCCCCCGGGAGAATTTGTGTGCCCTGCAGGCATTAATAAGCAAAACATGAATATTCAAGACAAGGCCGCTTCAGATCTCCCTTATGCAATCTGCACTGGTGATAATGCCGCGCTGCCCAGTCGTGCACAACAAAAAGGCGTTTTTATTCCTAGCCAGAAATCATGATTATGAATGGAGAAATACCACCAGTACTATTCACACGCACGTTACTTGCAACTTGCAATTAAACACCATTCTTTAAGATTAACACTGGGAGGGAAAGCATAGGATACTTTAGAGATACTATTGCCGTCTAGGGGAAAAGCAGGAGCATGTGGCGCCCAATGCGGGGACCTCCCAGCGGTGACAAATCGCTGGTAATCGGTTGCCGTGTATGTAAGCTGCAGCTAAGGAGAGCATTACGCTCATTTCACATTTCTGAAAGTGGTGCCATCTCCCTTTTATGTTGATGGATATTAACAGGGTTTGGCAGTGCAGAAGCTTGAGGAACGTGTAGGCAAGGCGTTCAGACCTGAATGACGCTTTTTTTACCGGTATAGGAGCAGGGGGCGTCTGGAAGTGGCAAGTGGCTGGTTTGTGTTGGCCTGTCACTGATGCTGATTACCTTGCGCTTTAGAAGTGCCACACACAAGCTAATATGAAGCGTTCTGGAAGAGTACGTAGGAAGCATGAAGGTCATGTTTGACAGCTGAATTATACGCTACTACAGTAGGATCCATGCTACCTACGTGGTCCATTTATGCTGAAATGCAGATTGAATTCAGCGTGGATGGATATTTTAGGCTGGTCAAATCAATATACCCGTTTCGGTTGATGAAACTTGTCAGGAGTTCTCAACTGGTGGGTTGAAAACCGAAAAACAAGGATAAATGCAATTAAAGGGATAGTTCGCCCGAAAAAAAATGAAAATTCTGTCATTTATTCTCCCTCAAGTCGTTTCAAACCTGTATGACTTTTCCCCCCTGCAGAACGCAAAAGGTATTTTAAGAATGTTGGGGTACAAACAACATTTGACCCCAATTGGCTTTCATTGTCCCTGGACAAAACATTTTTCAAGATATTGCATTTACATTTACGTTTACTCATTTAGCAGACACTTTTATACAAAGCGACTTACAGAGCGCAATATATGCGATCAAACTAAAAATATAACAACATCTTTCAAAATATGTCTTTTGTGTTCCATGACGTGAGGTTGAGTAAATGACGATTTTCATTTTTGGGGTCAACTATCCCTTTAAAAAATGCAAATATATTTTCATGTATATTTTGCATAGCATAATAATTAGGCTCTTACATTTTTAAGTGGAAGGAGAAAGTGCTTCCTTTCTCATTAGCTAATGATGCCAAAAGTTGTGCATTCAATGGTATTTTGGTGCAAATTAATCAGAAATTAGGCAGATGTCAACATGGACAGATTGCTTAACATGAAATTAACGGACAATATTGCATATTATTAGTAACCAAAGTGACCATTTATTTGCTTATTGTTAAGCCTTAAGCATTGCAGTTCATAGTAATATTAATGGATGTAAATGTTTGATTTTAAAGCCAATTATTGTTACTTTTGTACAATAAACCATTTTGGTACTGTGTTGTGGGGCCACTTGATGTTCAATGTAAAATCTGCTTGGAAAAAGCCATTTTAAATTCATCGGTTATGAAGGTTGTTGAACTCAGTGCTTGAGGAATTGCTTGATTGGTTATATTAACAGCAAAGCCGTTTTTAACCAAATAGAGTCTCTGTTGTAGCTGTCATTTATGCTTGTGTCCTACATCTGCTCCCCTGTCTCATTCCCTAGGATTTGTCCTGTGGGACACGTCAGTCACGTAGCCGCACTGGAACAATAGTTTTGCCGGAGTTTTGAATGAGGATGAGAGACTAAAGAGGCATACAGTATGTTGTATTGGAAATTATATTTAACTCAGAAGCAAAAAAAAAACAGACAGTCACTGCTAACAAGAAGAAAAGCATCTAATTTCCGTTGCTCAAGGTTAACGGAAAGTAAAGATATGTGTCGTGACTGTTTAAGGAAGTAAATGTGTCTGGCTGTTGGAGGAAGTCTGAGGAATTTGTAGAGCCAAGGTAATTCGGCACAGATATGTCAATACAAAAAGAACAGATATTTGATGCATTTTCTGGAAGTAAACCAAAAATGGTCAAGTCATTCAGTGTCATAAAGGACTTAGTCAAGTGCTATAGTTCTTGTTTAGTGTGCAAGGGGATGCAGGTTCAAATCCATATTTATTTTATGTATATACATTATAATATTTTAAGAGTACAATTAAAATAGTATTTCTTTATTATTTAGATGTATATTATTTACATTATTTGTAATTCAATAATTTTTGACCTGAGCAAAATTGCAACTAAACATTTATGCATGAATGCAGCTTTGACATTTTTAATAATACCTTCTTTTGTGTCCAATGGGTTTTTAGGGAAATAATAAGGTAAATGACAATGTTTGTTTTAAAACAAAAGATCTGCAGATGGTGCGACCAGTTTTGGGGGTAACGTATTACTAATAATGTGAGTTACGTTATCAGATTACTTTTTTAAAATTACTAAACTAAATATCTGATTTTTTTATTTTTTTTTAAAATAAATCAGGTTACTTTGTTTTCCCATTTAATGACTGACACCCCTCCTGTCCCCATTAGGCATTGTGTGCGCTGTGTAATCATGATGGTTATTGTCGTTTTAGACTAAATGTTTGCATGCATTTACTCATTTCACTCTAACAAAAACAGATTCAATATTCCTCAAAATGAATAAAACAGTAAAATGCACACTCTTTTAGTTTTTTTTTTTTATTGCTAAGGTTGGCTAAGAGTGTTGCACTTTCTTCTCCTGCATCCCGAATATGCATTTCATTCAGACTGAGGCTTATTCATTTCACTTTTGGTGTGAAAGGGCCTGTACATCTGCCAAAATGTTTTTGTTATTTAAAAAGAACAAAAAAAAAAAAGAGCAAGCCCAGCCCAGGTGAGAAAAAGTAACTTAACGCATTACTTTCCATAAAAAGTAACACAATTAGTTACTTTTTATGGAGTAACGAAATATTGTAACGCATTACTTTTAAAAGTAACTTTTATCAACACCGGGTGCAACATCCTTTCTTTTCTTTTTTTCCAAAAATCAAGTTAAAAATCTTAGAGGGCATGATGCTTCTGTCAAACTTCAATACGTTATGTAAACTTTCTTTTTGAAGACAATTGTTTGCAGATTTCATAGGCTTTACTTGCTTTATTAAAGCACACAAATCCTCTGCGACCTTGAGCGGCGAGATCCATTTTTTGTTCATTTCTTTCATAATGTGTTGTGATGAGAACTCAAGGTTTAGCTAATGCCTTCCTCCTCTCTCTGATGTCTCTGTTTTGTTGCTTATGAAATGGTGTCCCATTTTCTTTCTCACTGATATTCTGTGGCTGGCAGAGTCAATCAGTAGCACTCCACACTATTCACCGGGGTGACAGATTGATTGTTCCCTATTCTTGAAATAATGCAAAGCATCACTCTGGAAATCAGTCATTAATTGTTTTTTTCTGTCTCTACACAGTCATTAAGTAGTGATATGTGAGAATTGTAACACTTCTATTTTTAAAGTTAGACCAATTCCCAGATGGACAGACAGCAACGCTACATCTTTATTTATTCATTACTGTGCAAAAGTCTTCAGCACGTTAGTATTTTCACTCCAAAAAAATGGTTTAAGCCCAGTTGTTTATATCTCTTGCTGTAGTGTCAGTAGGAAATATCAGTTTACATTTCCAAACAGTCTGAGAACAGCCGGTATGCTCCACACGGAGATCTGATCTCATCAAGTCCGTTTGGGATTACATGAAGAAACAGAAAACACTGAGACAGACTAAATCCAGAAGAACTGTGTCAACATTTCCAAGTTGCTTGTAGCAAAGCTAAAGTACTGTAAAAGGTTTTAGGCACAATCTCCCTGGATTATTATGTTTGGATTATTGTACAGTATATAATGTTTGGACATGTAAACTGATATTTTCTACTGACACAATACAGAAAAATATATAAATAACTGGCTTGAAACTTTTTAAAGACTTTTGCACAGTACTGTGTATATATATATATATATATATATATATATATATATATATATATATATATATATATATAATCATCATCATCTGTGTCCCGTTATATATAAGAAGTCACGGTTCGGTAGCTACATACCTCGGTTTTGGGGTCACGGTTCGATACAATTACATATAGAACTACAAGAAAACATGGTCACTCTTTAGTTTAGGGTCCGATTCTCACTATCAACTAACTATTAACTATAACTTTTACCTCAATAAATATAATATTATTAATAGTTAGTAAGGTAGTTAAGTTTAGGTATGGGGTATAATAATGGGATGTAGAATCAGGACATGCAGAATAAGGCATTAGTATGTGCTTTATAAGTCCTAATAAACAGCAAATGTTCTAGTAATATGCTAGGATATGCACAATACTAGGATACTTTTTATTTATTTTGAATAGACAATAGTGCAAATTACAGTTTGTTCCAACTAGCCCCCTATTTACTGTACAGCCTCCTTTAGTGTATTAAGCAGTAAACAGAATGCACTCTTGTATAGGTCTTTTTTATTTGGTCACAATCAGCTACAAAACTGAAAAGCATCTTGTGTTATAAAAGTCCAAAATAAATAGAAAAGTGAAAAATAGAACTTGCATTAGCAGTATTACAATTTGCTCCACTTAAACTATAAATATATGCGTGCGTGTGTGTTGCTATACATTTATTTTCTTAATTTGCCATCACCCCCAATTTGATTCTGTCTTTTATAGTCTGGAACGTGGATTTCTAAAATGACAAGTTTAAGAAAAGGGCTTGGCAAAATAATATTAATTAGGTTGTTAGGTAACCCAGAGTGCCATTTATTAACACCTAACCAAATTAATATTCATGACTAGAACCATCACCATGTTCTGACGTCACAAGCAGCTCGCCAGACACTGTTAGGAACATTAGTTCTGATAAACAAATGCCAAAAGTTGCTTTTCAACAAGCACTAAATGGAAAACTCTGCCTCAAGATAGCACCTATCATTTAATAATTCATCATTCCTGTAGTTTAATTGTTGAATGGAACGTCATTATGAACATGATAATCCCTGCAGCCTCTCTTCAAAGTTATATTTTACCATAACAGTCACGTCTCACTATATTCACTATAAATGCACTTCACGCTTACTTGCCCCTCTTCCTCCACCGATTAGAATGTGCAGCTCTAAAGGTAGAGCATAATTACTGCATTGTGCAGTTTAAAGGTGTACATAATTATGGCCTGTGTGCACAAAGTCAAAATTTTGACATGATTTTAAATTAATACACTTTGATGCATATATTGATTAATTCATTCACAATGGGGCTGTTTAGATGTATAAAAAACATTCAGAGAATGAGTATAAATGCTTTATATAAATAGTTTACATTTTTATTTTTTGTCTGAAAATGCATTGTACTTATGTGTTGTTTAATAGTGGTAGCGATTTAGTTCAAATTTGTTCACTAATTCTGAAAATATTGTTTTCATTGACTAAAGATTTCCTTAGATCTGTTCACTGATTCCTTTTGTAACTTGACTATTTTTTACTATATTCCCCAAAGATTCATTCTGATTTGTTCACTGATTTCTTTTGTAACTTGACTCCTTTAATTTCAATCAAAATTCATTCATCTCACGGATTCATTTTGTAATGACTCTTTTGATTCCATTCCCCAAAGATTCATGCAGATGTGTTCATTGTGACTCTTTTGATTCCATTCACCTAAGATTCATTCAGATTAAATTTCATTCAGAATTATTCACTAAAGATTTGTTTGTAATTTGAATGTTTACTGATTCATTCTGTGAATCTTTATGTAGGTTACAATACCTGGTGACCACTGAGCAACATCTTTCCGTCTGTTAAGGAAGAAAAAAAACATGTTAAAAGACTTCGGTAAACAAGTCAGTTCTCTGAAAAGATCCCAAAACATTGATTTGTTTAAAAACAATAAAGCTCCACTATTGTTGAGAATCATTGGACTTGATGCGAACAGGTTTTTATACGCAGACTGAAGAGGAAACTTGTCAAAACTGGCCTTCAGGTTTCTCTTCATGAATCAAACAATAGCCAACAGCACTATCTATTATTGATGACTGAAATACAAATAACACTTCACTTTCAGCTTGAAGGTGAACCAACAAAATACCCGTTCCCTTAAGTACTGATGAGTCAGAGGAGACGTGTGGGAGAAAGACTTTACATCATCAGATCTGGGCTCACAGAGTCGGCTAGTTTTTCTCTGACCTCAACCTCTATCATCCATGCCATCAGCACAGTACAAACAAAAGTGAAAATGAATTTTCACTTTCCAATTTCCGTTAATGGCAGTTCTTCGTGTCCCACCAAACAGTGCACACTCTAAATACCGACTTGTCCTCCTCGTTTTTGTTGCACCATGCAGTTGTGTGTGTGTGTGTGTGTGTGTGTGTGTGTGTGTATATATATATATATGTATATATATATATATATATATATATATATATATTGACTAGATTGTAAATTCTGACAAATATTAGCTAAATTATCTAGTAAAAGGCTCTATTGTATTATGGTACTATCAACCAATCAGCCATGATGACCTTAGTAATTGGCTCAAAACAATCCGTAGTATCCTTTTTTTTCTGGAAACGGTCAGTTCACAACACTGCCATCTTTGATATCTTTTCCTTTTACTTCTCGCTCGACTAAACGTCACTGATTGTGCCCATCTCCAGCTGATGGAGATTTGAGTAGAAAACGGGGATATAACCTCATTAGCCGAGGCGACGAAAAGCTATCGAGACTGATCCAACTGATCTTTCTGTAACCATGAGAGTAAATTGAACTGTCCTGCTTCAGTAAGTTGATCAGGAAGTGACTGTGTGTGCGCAGTATAATAGTGTGTGTGAGTTCAAAGGGCGTCTTTCACTTTACGGTCACCCAAAGACGATGTCAGTATTATAACAGTCTGATAATGGAGTTGTGTGCGTGCGTGCGTGTTTATTTATTTATTAACTAACACACACACATATACATATATAGAAAACACATTAACGTATATTATATTTAAAAACAGCACTTTGGGTGGGAAGTGCTGCACAACAACAATCATACAATTTAAGTAACTCCAGGATTGCTTATCGATTTCTGAGATTATTGTTGCATCAGGTGGCACAAGGAATCGTTTTTGTGTCCTTTCCTAATGGTTACCAAATCAATCATAAGCAAATTATACAAGATCTATATCGCACTGCATAATGCTTAGCAGTTAGACCCATACAATAGATCAGTATTGGACGGATATGACTGGAAGAGCGAGATGAGGCTTTGATAATTCCCCCCCTTCTCTTATTTATCTGTGTTGTAGCTAAACTGAGCGTGAACTGTAACTCATCTCTGGATGAAGTGATGTGTCTGGTCAACAGAGCACTACAGCTACCGCACTTCCTCTCTGAGGTGATACTTGCGTTGATTCCTCTCATTGTCAGCCACTTCATATCCTTATAAATAGTTAATGTGAACAAATGTATGAGATGCCGTTTCTCTCCAAAAACTCCCACTGTTCTGTCATTTCTTATCTCAGTGAGCATCAAATGCTTTTCTATTTTTCAGCGGGTGATTATAAAGGGGGAGTGACTTGCGTTAATGGCTTCATTATAACTTTTTGGATCATAAACTGTATAAACGATGATTGTATTATAATCCGTATACACTTGAACAACAGTATTGTTAATTAAAGTCTTAACTAGCTCTTGCCCGCTGTGACATAAATGTTTCTAGAGCAGTTAGCATTTGCATGCTGAAGCGTAATGTGTTTGCTTTTGTCAATGAGTCAGGAAGCATTTGATTGGATGTTTTTGATGTTGGCGGAAGCAAATGGCCCGTGGGTATTTAGTTTGTGAGGTCGAGTTGAGTCAAGAGTTTTTGAAGTGGGCGAAGACCAAATGATAATGGGGCATTCAGTTTTTAAAGTGGGTGGAATAAAATGTCCACTGGGTGTTTTGTTTTCATGTGGGTGGAGTCAAATTACCATTTAAGTATTTTGTTTTTGAGTTGGAGTCAAATGCTTTATACTACATGGGTTAGTTACTATTTGATAAGCACATTGGGAACCAAGATTGCCTAAAGTTTTTAGGTGGGTGGAGTCAAATGATCATTAGGCAATTGGTTTTTGAGATGGGTGGAGTCAAATTACATTAGGTGCTTTGTTTTTAGTCAACTGCCGATATACTACATGGGTTAATTAGTATTTGATGAAGCACTTGTTCGTTTATGAACTCGTATATGAATTAATGTACTTAACTCCTTCCTCACCAGCATTTTTTGTTAAAGTTTGATCATTTTCACTAAAATGTCATGGTCCTCAACATATTTTGTTGCATGAATATCTGAACATGCAATGTATTAAAAGAAAGAACTGACCGTCTGAAACTGTTTTATTCTATCTTCATGCATTCTTTTTATCAACACTTGAATATGGGTAAGTTTCATAAAATAAAATAAAGCATTTTCAGCAAAAAGCTGAGAAAATTGCATTTTTGTCAAAGATTACATCTACAGTAGATCAGACTCAGAATGATGATGAAAACAGAAGGAGTAGATCGAGTCCATCAACACCCCCAAAGCTTGTCCTGGGTCGACATTTCATTCTGTTTAATGTTCCATGATTCTGTTTCATGCCGTTTCATTTTGATTGATCAGGGGTCAAATGGTTATTAGACATTCTGTTTTTGAGGTGGATGGAGTCAAATGCCCAATAAGTGTTCTATTTCAAGATGTCATTGAATGTTGTGTTTTTGAGGTTAATTTTAGTAAAATGGCCATTAAACATTCAGTTCATGTGTTAATTGGTATTGGATGATGTCATTTTTTATTTCTCTTAAATAATAAACATTGGAACTATTGTGTTTGAATTATATTTGGCCTTTGAGAGCAGGGTTGCTTTGGGCTACTGCAGAATGTGTCATGCACTGCAGTGCACTAGGTGAAATATTGAGAAGTAGACATTTTAAAAGCAGGATGTGTTAGAGGAGCTGTCAGTTTTCGGAGAACCATAAAAGGGGACAAAATACTGTTCCACCTCTCAGTTGTCATCAGACGCAAGAGCAGAGAAGTGTTCATAAATTATTCCTGTCAAGAACAAAATGGTGCCCTGAAAAAAAGGGAGGGAAAAACATGAAGTCATTGATGTCGTTCATTGCAAAAGCCTCAGTTTGGTTCATCAAATATTTATGATCTAAATATCAGGCAATTGATACATAATGACACAATGAGTTGGAAATCCGAGTCAGAAATCACCTAGTGTAAACGTGGCTTGAACAGACAGACGGGTAATGTTGATCTAACTCTCAAGTCATCTCAGCTGACATCCAGTGTTTATTTTTTTATTTTTTTGTTTTTTCTACGTAGGTTCACTTTAAACTATAGACCGCTGTTGGGAGGAACAATTTTCTTGCCGTTTCCACTTTGCTGCCCCCTGGGGTACATTGGAAACTGGCCTGAACAACCGTGTTTTGTCGCCTACAAAATACAGTAATTTCCTTGTCTCCAGACCCCTCGAATATGCCATTTTTGTTTACCATGAAAGTCTCTGGAGATTCTGGCTTTTTGCTCAAACTTATTCAGCAGCGAGCCACAGCTTTTCAGAGGTTTGTATTTATAGTTCTGCGGTTCTGTTTTTCCTTTCATTTCTAATACATCTAACAGCATCTTAGTTTAATCGCTGATATCCTTAGAAAAAGTCTGTTTGAACAAACTGTTCAGAGGCAACAAAAAAGACTGCAGCTTCCATATTTTGTTTTTGCGCAACCATTATCAATGTCTGTGAAAACAACCACAGAATTTGATGAAAAGCCAGATTTTTTTTGATGCAAAATATTTATTTTCAGGTGCCGATTGTGTTTTACTAAAATATCACAGGCTTCAGCTCATTCCAGATCAAGAAGGATGCAGAGAAATCATCACACGGGGCACCTGTGATCAGAGAGCAACAGTCTCGCTCAGCCATTTCAAACGCGGCCTATCAATTTGTTAATGTTTGAACATTGTGTCTTATAATTGGCTTTCAGGAACTGAATGTGGGGGAGTCTATAGTTGGCAAGCTGCCTCCAAATGCCAGTAGGATTTTGTCTGGAGATAAAGCTCAGCTGCTGCTCGCACTCTAATCAACAGACTGGTTGTGTGGTGCGCTAGATAGCTCTGTTCACCGGCGACCTTTCAGTAACCTGTAAAGGAAGACACTGATATGGGAACGTCACAATTGCACTGGTTTTAATATTCACACAGGTACACAGACAAGCACAGAGAGAGTCAGATTGGTTATCTTGTCTTAAAACAGACAGGTACGCTGAATCAGATATTGGGTTGCAAATTCAGATGGTTTTTGATGTTACTTTGATCCCTGGAAAAGCATTAAAGTGCTCATGAAATCCAAATTGGACTCTTAGTTAGTTTAAAGTTGGCTTTCTGTTCTTTGTAATCTCTCTTCTTTTCATTTATTTCAGTAATCGCTGTTCTCTCACCGCTGAGGATCTCAACAGACAGTGGCTGAAGCCGGACCCTAATTTAAGCCCCACAATTTACCACACCAAAGGCTTCCTCTATTACCTCAACAGCATAGGCAGGACTCCGCTGGTAAGTTTCCATTAAATCTCACTGCACTGTAACTGACCTATTGAGTCCTAAAGTTCCATGAGGGGCCTGCCGGAAATTGCTCCATGATCTTGAAGCTTTCCACTTCTAAATGCAGGTCAAGGGCGACCAAATCCATAAATGTGTGTTGGGTACGACTGATTTGGATATTAGACCATACAGACTGAAGAATAGATATATTACCATTGCTCCTCACTTACAAAGATTTAGTTTTAAATTTAGTCACTAAATTATTAATTTGCCTCAGCCAAACTGATAAATTGAAACTAGGGCTGTCAAATTATTTAATAATTCAATGACAAGACGACGAACAGGGGTATATTTCTATAATTCTCAAACTGCATAAATTATATAGTGATTTTGAATTAAATTAGTTGCTATATTTCGGAAATACTATTTCGGGTGAATAGAATTCAAATTGGGACTCATGGAGTAATCAGCATTGTGTGCAAATCAGTTGTATAAATGATAAATGTCACTTGTTTCTTTCCAGAATGAATGTTTGAAATGAATCATTTGATTTAAGGATTCCATGATTCACTCATAAAGAGTAACTTGTTTTGTTCCTGAAGGAATCTGCATTTTGAGTGAATCAGTTGAGTAAATTATGTAATATGATGCACTCAAAGCTGTTGAATGTCTTTCTAATAAAGAGTCGCCGCTGCCACCTACTGCCATAACTGTCTATATTGCAGAAAGAGTCACAGAGTCTTACAGTAGATGACCTCTAGTTCATGTCTCCTAACAAAATTAAGAGCTTTTTATTTTTAGTCAGATCTATTCATAGTCTTGTTCCTTTGAGGGTCTTCTGATGCTGTTAAAGCACTAAAGAATAGCATCTATCTTTACCTCCGTCCCTTTCCACCCCCTGTCCTTTTTCAAAAGAAGCTTCTCAGGAAATGGAGTAATGGACCCATTGCCTTATCTATGCAAGTCAGGGGGGGAAAACAAAGCAACAGAAGTAGGTTCGCCAACACTTTTGAGAGAATACACTATTAAAGATGGTCAAGGTTACATTCCAGTACAACCCAAACTAATGCTTGCCAAATTTTTTTTTATAAAATAACAGTATGGAACTGATGGAATGTTAAAATATTTATCTTAAAATAAATTATGCAATTAAGTGAATAAAAATGATTCAGAAACTACTATTGGCAGGCCTGTAATTGAGTGGTACTGATCTGTTGCAAAGAACTTTGACACAATTAGCCAGATTTACATATCAATTATGCCACAATTCATAATTGATCACAGTAATAATTATGCAGTGTACATGGTCAAAGAAACGTTGTCATTTTCCCAAAACCTACAATGGAAAAAAAAGTGACTTGTGCAGTTAATGAATGAGGATGGAGCTCTTGTTGAGCCTTTACAAAAAGCTGACATGCATCGCTATGCACTGTCAACCAATTAGCGGTAACAAGAGACCAAATTTGAATTAGTCTAAACTCAATGCATTGTCTAGCGTTTTATTCCCCTCATCATACACACGTGTGACTTGTCACAAGATTAATTATGTTTCGCTCGGCCTAAAGTTAACGCTGTGTTGCTGTTGTGTCAGGAAAGCTAAAAAAGACGTTTTGTTTCCACCTGATGTTTGACCTCCTTGTCCTCGGCTGTTATTCACGCACACAGACGCACAAATACTACACAATCTTGCCATTTCGCTCTATGTCTTTTGAAAAACTGCTGTGTTATCACATCCCACAGGTGTTTTGCGATTACCACGGTCACTCCAGGAAGAAGAATGTGTTTCTGTACGGCTGCAGTATGAAGGAAACCCTGTGGCAGTCTGGATCTCCCATTAACACGGCCTCCCTGAAAGAAGACCCGGGATACAGGGTACACTTACTGCCTATAACAAAGACATTCATACATGAGATCATCTTTAATATCTCAAATGTTTCTCCTGAATGATAATAAGATAAAAAGGAATAAAGTGGTGATTTTTATTTTTTTTGACCATTGCTTGGTTTTTGTTGTCGCTTGGTTCTGCCCGTAGAAAAATCTCATTGGCCAAGTGGATATTAAACATAATATTCATAATATGTTCTGATTGGCTGTGCGTCACATCGCTCAGCAGATTTTCAAACAGACCCAAGTCTAAATAATGTCTCAAACTTTCATCAAACATTTGATATTTGTAATGTGATCTTGATAATTTCTCATCAAATTCTCTAAACAGTCTCTAATGTTCACCAAGCCTGAATTTATTTGATCATGTGTACAGTAGATGAGTAATATTGTGAAATATTTATATAAAAATGTATTTAAAATAATTTATTAATGTGATGACAAAGCAGCCATTACTCTAGTCTTCAGGGTCACATGATCCTTTAGAAATCATCTTATTATGCTGATTTATTTTAGAAACATTTCTTATTATTACTAATGATGAAAATAGTGGTGCTGCTTTATTTTTGTGGAATCTTTTGTTTTTCATGTTTTGTGACATTATAAATGTCTTTGCTGTCTCTTGTGATCAATTAAATACATTTTTGGTGAATACAAATATATTAAAGTTTACAAAAAAAACTTTTGAACAATAGTGTATGTTATCCACATTAATTTCACAACTCTATCGTACTGTACGTTCATTCTCATTTGTTTTTATTTGTATTACTCCTATTTTAGGAGAGACATTGAAACACAGTTGATTTGTCAATGTTACAAAACTGAGTGTGATTTCAATAACAGTTTAGTGCCCAAGGAAGCTTCTCCCCAACATACAGGCTGTGACGAATTGAGTTAAAGGACAGGCATGTAAATGTGTATGTAAATCTGCTGGCTGCTGTCTGATGTCTGCCATATATGCAAAATAGTCTTTTAAACTAAATATACACAAAACTAGAACTGAAAACAGTGGAATACAAATGCAAATACAATGAAATGCATGATATTTTTTCAAACCGTATGCATTGTTTGTATCGACAGACCATCGCAAAAACTCTGGACAGAATAGCACCTGCGTTCTCCTTCAACAACTGCAACTATCTGGTGGAGAAGTCTCGGGCATCCACAGCGCGAGTGGTCGTTTGGAGGGAGATTGGTGTTCTCCGAAGCTACACCATGGAAAGCACTTACAACGGCTGCAATCAGGGCGTCTACAAGGTTAGCCATTTTAGATGAAAGGGTCAGTCGAATGCACAGTTTAGTGAATGAACTGTTTTACTTTCCTGTACTTTGTAGTTTTTCGATAAACGCCAGTGGGTTCACGAAACGGTTGTGCCACTTTTGCGTGTAGAATTTTAGTGCAAAGATCGCCATATCATTCACTAATGATGATCAAGTGGTGGAGAAGAGTATTATAGGCTTCCACATATTCACACAATGTAACTTTTTAAAGGGATAGTTGTCCAACTTGAACTTGAAGTTCTGTCATCAAGTTGTTCTAAATCTGTATGAGTTTCTATGTTCTGATGAACACAAAAGAAGATATTGTTGGTAACCAAATAGTTTCTGGTCACTATTGACTTCCATAGTATTTAATTTTCGTACTATGGAGGTCAATGGGAAACAGCAACTGTTTGGTTACACACATTCTTCAAAATGTCTTCTTTTGCTTTCAACAAAAAAGAAACTCATACAGAACAACTTGAGGGTGAGTAAATGACATAATTTTCATTTTTGGGTGAACTATCCCTTTCATATGGTTGAAACATACCACACTCCATTTTTAATCAGATTAGCTGCAAGCGCTTAGCTTAAATATGACCTTCTTTTTATCCCTTGGCATTCTCCATCTGGCTTTCCCACAGCCATCCTCTTCTCTAATGATGCTGTCTGAGGGACCATCCCTCGTTTCCCAGGTATTCATTATCTACTCATCCTCGCCCCATCTACAAGTTTAATAATCATTCATTAACCTGCTTATTTAGCCACATGCGGTTTTCAGATCGTAGCCTAGATACCTGCGTATCAGCTTCCCTGAGAATTAACTTCCAGAAGTTTTTTTTTTTTACTTTTATGCAGAGTTTTTGCCTGGTTTGGTATCAGGTACAATATAAGGCTGCATTTACACTGCAGGTCTTGATGCCCAATTCCGATTTGCTGACTATATCCGATTTTTTTTGACGACCCGCTTACATCATCTTTTAAAAGTGACCCGTATCCGATATTTGCATTTACACTTTACACTGCCGAAACAACCCAATGTAGATGTTCTGACCCGGAAAATTAAGTAAAACAGCGCGATATGTCAAGTAATAAAAATAACATTCTGATTAATTTCGGGTGGGTTGCGGGTGGATATGATGAATCAATTTTAACGAAAATATTAACTATATTCCCTAAAATATGATCATGTTCCATTCCAGTTTAAGTTTCAAGGGAGTAAAGCCTGTTTATGCCATTAAGAAAATGAAATTCTGTCAAATAAATTTTGTTTTAAAGAAATGTTCATTTAAAAGCAGCGCTTATTCATCAGTGTATTATACCAGAGATGCGCGTATCAACCGTCGCCGAGTCCGGTGATGATCATCAATTTATCCTCACGCGTTACAACACATAAGATAGTATATACTGTAGTAATTTGACCAACGGATGCGGATACTTAAATCAGAGAAAATTATTGGTGCGGGTGAGATGCGGGTGGATGATTTGTTTTTGGCTGCGGATTCGGGTGACGTTGGAGCTCATCCGTACATCTCTAATTATCCAGTGTTTTACTTTCCGCACTATTTTCAAAGGTCAGCAAAACATTGGTCTCGTAAGATGGAGAAAAACTCCACTGTGTTGAGCCTTCGTCCTCCATCCCGCCATTGATAAGTCGATCACAGTTATCTGAGTTGACGTCCCCTTTTTAATGATGTACGACTCGCATTTATTGGGGTATATCCGATTTGTCTGCTGACATGGCACATGCAAATGTACGTATCCGATTCATATCCGATTTATTTCCACATATGAGTGAGGCCTGAAACCGTTCTGAGAAAATCGGAATCCATGTGCTTTTTTCCTGCTTACACGTTCGCCGGTCATATCCGATCTGTGCCACTTGAACCATGTAGTGTAAATGGGGCCTAAGAAGCAGATGGAACAAATATGCATTGTGATTGTATTACTAATTTGATATTTGTTAATGCAAAATGATCTTGACAAATTGTACAATTGTATAGGAAGTAGGGATGTCCCGATCAGGTTTTCAAGGAGTCATTTGATTTTGAGTATCTACCGATACCGAGTCCCGATCCGATACTTCTATAATACATAAAACAAGAATAAAGAAGAGTGAAAAAACAGATCCAGGATGTTCCTTATTTTTTTATTTAATTCACCTTATTTTAACATTCAACAACTCTGTTAACAAACAGAGCTCTTCTGTGAGGTAGCTTGAACAATCAAGTAATAAATAACATAAATAACACTTTTGGTGATGTCAACAAAGTGATGTCATGCGTTGCTGTTTCTGTGTGGAGTCAAAAGGGTCTAACTCTGTGCCACCGCATAACTATAGTGTTAAAAAATAATGAGAATATATATACATATCCGAATCCTGATCGAGTCTGACACCACGTGATCGGGCCCGATTTCCGATCACGTGATCGGATCTGGACATCCCTAATAGGAAGTAGCTAGAAAATATATAGAAAATAACTACCTGGGGACATTACCCAAGATGGCCACTGAGTGAACTGGCTTGCCTTAAAAGGTCTTGGTTTGGTACTTCAATGCTAAGCAAACAGTCTGTACAGGCCAAACTTGGTAATATTAGTGATACTGGCAGATGAGATTTAGTCAAAGTAGAGTGATTCTAACGCAGTGACATTTGTGAACGTTCCGGGAGGTCTGGCAGCCCTTTAATAAAGGACAGGGTGCCGAATTACTCTTGACCATGGGCTGCACCTTTAAAGGTTCTGCAAGTAAGAAAAATGTTTTCAGAAAGTGCTAATGGTTGAGGAAAAATGTCTGATAGGAGAATGTCAGCTCTTGAGGGAGACATTTTATTAGGTTTTTCTCTTATTCCCAGTCAAGATGGGACTTGTAGCTCAAATAAAACAGACAAGGTCTGTGCTAGCTAGCAGGTGGACAGGTGAGAACAGTCCTATTCTTTCTCAGTAAGACAGGATTGACTAACAAGACCTCAGAGTTATCCATCCATAATTGTTTACCATCCAATTTTTGTTATTTTGCTCAATAACAGTTTTTTTTTTCTTGTGTGTCAAGTGTTAGATCTTCTCTGGCAGTCTGCCCAAAAAATTTCGGAGTCTTCTCCTGACTGTTGATGTTTAGTTTGTACCGTTCAATGAAGCTGCCAGCCAAGCACCAGTCAGGGGTCTGTTTCTCAGACTAGAGACTCTGATGTACTCCTTGTCTTGTTGTGCATCTGGAACGTCCATGTCTCTCACTGTGCTGGTTAGATCCACTTTGCTTTCTTCTTTCAAAACAGTAGTGTGTGGAACAGCCTTGGTCTCTCAAAAGAATAACAAACTGTTTCTAGAAAAATATGTGTATGCACTCAATACTTCCACAACTAAAAAATACACTGTATTGATAAATATATAATATTTAATACTGTAATATTTATAATAATAAATAAATACACACACTATATATATATATATATATATAGAGAGAGAGAGAGAGAGAGAGAGAGAGAGAGAGAGAGAGAGTTAAAATTTAATATAAATAAATGTCTCATTCTATAAACAGATTAAATAATAATAATAAACACAATTAACAATACATTTTTAATGCAATACATTTATTATTTTATAATTGATATTGTATATATTTTTTATGCATAAATGTATATTTTATTCAATTTATAACTAGAAGTCATTTAAAGTCAGTTATTGTGTTTCCGAACCTATCCGAATGTCCATTGTCAGAGTAATCCGCATCCCTGTTGGTGTTTGAGAAGAGCGTATCGGACAATATGCAGGACACATGAGCTTCTAAATGTGTATAGATTTGGACTAATGGATCAGAAAATCAGACATTTCATTACGAGCGGGGCACACAAGCGCAGCTGGCAGGCCAGATGTTTTGGTACATGTACTTTTAGCAATGGGCGGCAGCCCGAGAGTCTCTTGATTAAAAAGTCTGTACTAATATTCACTGCCGATGTCAGGAACCTGGCAGACCATTAGACTGTGGAGCCAATTCAAGTGGGCCCTCTCCGGGTCTTTTAATGTGAGTTAGACGAGAGTGGGAACGTAAAAAAAAGAGTGAGAGAAAAGAGTGGGGAGTGGATAGAAACTCCCTCTGTTCACAGCTAATTCATGCCAATTAGCAGCTCAGACGAGCTCTGGGATTCGGGAATGGAGCGAAGCTTAATTACGTTCTCAGTCAGTAAATCAGAGCCCGGGTCATTCGGAGTAACGCTGTCTCTGAAATGTCATCACTTCCTAGCCGAATCCCTGATCAGATAGACAGCTACACCTGTACCATAAAAGAAACATCTCGCTAAATCTGAGCTTTGGGCGGCAAGCTTTTTTTTTTTGCTCTGGACTGAAATGGAAGTGAAACTTATCCATTTTCCCAGATTGCCAATGACACCGGTAGGACCTTTCCTGACGGTCTCCCACTCAAAGCAGAGGTGTCTTTTGCCAAACGAAGGATAATCTTCAAAAGGAATCTCATTTGCATCACAAAGACGGCACCTTTAATCACCTTAGCTTTGCAATTTCAGACTGCCGAATGAAAATCCCCACTTCCTTTCCTTTGCACTTCTTTCTCTTCTAAACTTAATCAGCTATTGTCGTTTTTTTTAGGAAACACGTGGATTAAGATAAACGAGAGGCGTGATGAAATTGGTACAAAGTTCGTTTAATTAAGTATGCCGAGTGCTACATTCTGATTAGGTTCAATTTAGTCGCAGCTAGGATAAACACTTTTGTCTCCAAACGAAACTGTGAAGCAAAGTTTGAATTTTAGCTTAGTGAGTCCTACAGGGAGTTTGCAGCAGCCGTGGAATATTTTTTAGTGGGTAATTTATCTCCTCAACTTAAAATTGACTTGTAATAGGCTGTAAATACTGTCTGATTCAATGTCAGATGTTTAGATGGTAGTATAGTTTGTTTGAAGGTTGGAGAAACTTTGAAAACAGAGCTTCAGCGCAGACATTGCTTTTCATTTGATGAAATATATATATATATATATATATATATATATATATATATATATATATATATATATATATATATATATATATATATATATATATATATATGCATTTTGTTAGGAAATATTTTAGTAGCTTGTTTTGATGAGCCTTCATACATTTTTCAGAATTTATTCAGTTAAGCATATAAACTAAGTAATGCTAAACAAATCTAAACATTTTCTTTCATAATTCACACTTTTATGTCTATATGTGAACGATTCATCAGTTAACATTAGTCAAAATAAATAAAAAAGTTCCATCATTGAATCAACTTTCCTTCATGGCTGACATCATCAAGACCAAGATTTTGGCCTAATCCCTCCAATCACCCGGCTCTATTCTGACATGTATTTTTTTTTACTTGTCCAATCAATTCAAATCGTATCCCATACTGCAAAAATATGTGACATTATAGAAGGGAAATGTCTTGTGAGTTCAGTTTCATGTTCACTTTGGGATAAATGTGTCATACCAGGTGAATTGTGGATCAACTGCGACAGGCCGGAGACATGAATCAGATTGACTGTTTGGATGGGCTGCTCTATGGCTGCCACTGAGAGGCATTTCCTAGACGATGACTGATCTGATAATTGTATTTCAGGACAGTAAGTGGAGTTATGACCCATACGATTTCCAGAAATTTAATTGGATCTCTTAAAAAAAGAAAGAAATAATGATGGCTACAGCCATTTTGAGGAACATATGCTCGAGACAGTAATTTGATGTTTGCAAATTGATTAAAGCAACTCTCATAATATGTGATTAATATCAAAGGACGGCTTTTAATTATGGCCACGGCAATATTTTGCAAGGCGCAGCAAACTGAGGACACTGACTGTGCTGAGTGTGCAGGTCTGACAATCAGCTGAGAACTTCCATTAAATTATACGCCAAAGATGAGTCTATGGAAAAGTTGAATGTGTGGTTGCACCATGCAAGGGCTTTTTCAGGTTTAGTTTTTGTTGGTTGCTTGTCAAATCATTATATATATGTATATACTGTATATATATATATAAATTCAATTATCGTTTTGTAAATGAAACAATTCCTTCTTTTTAAGTGTTCTTCAGATGTTGTGATATTGAAATTCTCATGCGTTTCGATGTTCGTCTGGACTTCCTCTCTCTTGGATGTGTGATACGCGCTTAGATGTTCTGGATGCCTCAAGCGTGTCTCCATCTCAATGTTCTCCAAGGTGAAGGGAAAGCTAGCACTTCAAACGATGAACACCACAGACCTCTCTAAATCATTTCTGCAGGTCAGGCTTTTAGAATCGGATCTCTGTTTCCATTCACTATTCATCAGTAGCTGATGTTAAATGATGGTGTCATGCAGGAATGTGAGAGGAAATGTCAGTTGCCTGGTCTACTGGAAGAGAGCATGGATTTTAAATGAGGATTCATTTCACACTGATGCACACCACGTGAACACACACACACACGCCTGGTTCATTATCTTTGTGGGGACTCCATAGGCCTAATGATTTTTATACTGTACAAACTGTATATTCTCTCCCCTTACATTAACCCTATCCCTAAACCTCCCCATCACAGAAAACTTTCTGCATTTGTATTCTTATTTTACACTTATTCTGTGTGATTTATAAGCTTGTTTCCTAATGGGGACCTCAATTTAGGTCCCCACTGTGACACGAGTCCCCATGAGTCAGTGTGGATTCAAGTTTAAGTCCCCATCGGGATAGAAAAACAAGCACACACACACACACACACACACACACACACACACACACACACACACACACACACACAATTAGATAGACATGTCCAAGTAGGTTAAAGAAAGCTGTCCATAAAAATAAGTCCATAGTGTAGGGTCTATATTGAAAATGTGCAATTCATAATCTTCAAATAAACAACATTTTAGGATTTTTTAATATTTAAAACATGTTATGACATATGATGAAGGTTATAGCATAAATGGTATAGAAAATTAGTAAATAAATAATAAATCAATCTATTATTATTATTAATGATAATAAATTATTTATTGTTATTATTTAAATTATACAAAAAATTACTTCAAAAATAATAAAATATAAAAAATGTATTACAGAATTAAAATGATATTGACATTGATATACTTGACTGTGAAAAATAGTATAATGTTTTTAAAAGTCAATAATATGTACAACGAGATGCAATGGCTCTTCCTTAGTGTCTCTGATTATTAGCATTTCAATAACGGCTTTCTAATTTGGCTTTTTTTTAAGTGAGTTACAAAAAAAAAAAGTTCAGGAACTATGAACTCATTTCGTCTCAGAGTAATAGATTTTATATTATTTTGTATATTTTTAGGCACAATGTACAAACCATATTTATGGAATGTGATTTGATAGGGTGATGTTTACTGGATGTGACCCGCTTGAATAAACAGATGATGTTTGCATGAACTTCATTTTAACATCTTCATTAATAATTCCATTTAGTTAGTGATTATCAATCTTTAAAAGTTTCTTGCTGAACCCCAGGGGCCACATCAGGAAACATATGATCCATCAAAACCAACCCTGACTGTCTTTAGACTTTCACTCCCAACGAAACACGGCTCATGCAGGACTTCATGAAAGACGGGCTTGTTTTGAAATTCTTTATTATTTTATATACATTTATTATTTAGCATTTAAATAATAATAATTATTATTATTATTTTATTTAGATTTTAAAATGAACAAAAACGTTACAAAATTACTGCCAGACTTTTTTTGAATATATTAATGCTGTGTGCCACAGACAGCAGTGATAAAACAATGCTGTGTAAATGCTAATAATAATATGCAGTAAATCTAGATAGAATAGCTAAATAAATAAATTTTTCTGAGCAGAACTTTTAATTTCCCCCAAAAAACTTAGCTTTTACTCAGTGTAAATGATGAGAAGAAAAGTAATATTCCACTCTATATTGATGTATTATTTACTCTGTTACTCTTCTAGGGATTGTGTGAGAAATAATTTCCAGTGGTGCAGTGTTACATCTTAGAACTAGAGGGAGCCGCTGAGTCAGTAACTCTGTTCCCATCATGACTCACTTCATCAATGACACCGAGGCTTGCTAGCAGAGCTCTGTTATGCTTGGGCCTCTATTGGAAAACAGTTCCAAAGAGTTCTTTGCTATAAAATGTCCTGCTAGATTGTTTAACTACAAGACGTAGCAACAGAAGCCTCAGGGGAAATAAAGCACTTGGTTGAAAGTGGCTAGGTAGCCACTAGTTAGCATTTGTGTGACGTGTCATTGATTTATGATTGCAGGCTGAAAGGAAGAAAGGTGTGTTTTGTGTGTATATGTCAGGAGGTAAGTGGGCGATGCGGCGCAAGACCAGACAGTTCATATGCTATACATCACTGTCATTTGAAATGCCGACAGTGACATTAGCATGACACATGCTAATTAGCAAAGTTACATTCAATAAAATCATTCAAATGTACAAAATTACTTGGAATTTCGGAAAAAAATGTAATTGGCCAGGATGGCCGATAACTGAAGCTTATCTAGATTATTTTTTAATAAATTTAGAGATCCTGCGTTTTGTTGCATATCAATTTCTATTTAAACATCTAGGAGCAGAAGTTGTGTTATTTTATACCTGCAAGACGTTAAATTAGCATTTGGACATAATATATTAGTCTTTCATAACTACTTTTGAAGCTACTTTTAAGTATAATAAATTCACCTTTTCAAATTAATTCATTCAATGAATGAACTTCCATAACATAACCATAAAATTCAAGATTGTTTGGTTCAGACTATATATTTGTTGAATATCTGCAAAGAGCTGTATTTTTTTCAATGGTGATCAATGTACACAGACATCTTTGGCTGTTTTTAAGATGGCGTGTCGAGTTCGGCAGCTCTTCAAGTGCACCCAAATTCGCTCAAACACTTTTTATTCACTCATTCAGCGGATTCAATTCGTGGGAATAGTAAATGTAGTGAATGTTTCACGACAGTACTTTGGCCTCTCTATCGCCTTCTGTGGTTCAAAGGAAAAATCCACGTTATTTATGAGATGTACAGTTGCTAGTGATCACCATTTCAGATGTATATCTGACATTTTTTTTATCTGAACAAGTTATTAGCATATCTGCCACCATAGTAGCTGGATCTTCTTTTCTATACTTCCAGACAACGAATAATAAAACTAATATTATCATGCATTGATGTGGAGGCTAATAAAGTTATCGGTATGGTTATCTTTATAGTTATCCTTGGTGTCAACGGGCCTTTACCGGAGTGATTTTGATTTGTTTGTACAGTTTTGAGCACTGTTCTGTGTGTTTCACATATGTGAATGTACATGATACATTCCCATATATTTAATGTATTTTATACGCTATATTACACAAAAGATGTAGTTTTCACATCCCAATGAATGCCCTTTCATCTATTCGACTTTAATGCTCCAAAATCGAGAGAAAAAAAATGGAATTTGCTGCCACGGGGCCATTTCTTACGATTGATACCAGTCTATTCAGTGGCATAGTGCCATGGTGATCAAGCCGTATGCCGCTGAGATTAGCTTAGAGTTAATAAGAGCGATCAGGAGGGGTAATTTACCTCTCTAATGGCTTGGGCCCTCTGAAAGGGCATGATAGCTGCTATGCTGTGTGTGGTTTTGGCAGTCTTCCTGCTGCCTGCTTGGCTCTCCTCAACTCTGGCCTTATCAAAGGGAAAAACTGTCACTCCAATAAACAAGGAATTTGCCCCTGCCGACCGAAACGCTTTGCTGCATAAGTGAACAAGCGTCTTTTTATTTATTTATTTCCCTCTCTCTGTCACACAAAAAGTCTAGGCACAGAGTGATTTAGATTGGCTAATTTGCAAACAAGAGAATGCAATGTGTGTATATTTGTCTGTGTTTGGAACTCATCTATTACGCTAGTCATATTTTAGTTTTATTTGTTCCTCAGCGAGTGTTAAATCAACGGTTGTTAACTGGTTGAAAACAAATGACTTATATTCTTTGATCAGTTAATCAGCTCTGATGCCTGGAAATGTCTTTATTCAGTTAACGCGCACATATACATCGCCAAGATGCCCGTTAGGCAAGACACATTATGTAAGGACGCAGACGCGAATGCTTGGCCAACAACAAATATTCAACATAAATGTATGTGAGACTGTCCAGTAACAAACTGCAGCTATCTTTAAATGTCTGTCTGTTGTATTGTTATTCAAGTTGTATATTGTGGTGAAAAATATGAAAATGTCAGGAAATCTCTAAAAAAAAATATTTTTCATAATTATTTTTACACCACACATCCATCAAAAAATGACTGAATGTCTTGGAAATTAATTCTGCAGAAACTGTAGGAACTTTCTAACAAAATAGGACGCGAATATCTGAAATCCTAAGAGATCAGGTTCATGCGCATCATTCTGAATCATAAATATCTCGAAACATCATCTGAATGTTGTACAAACATCTGAAGACGTCTTGTAGTGTTTGTACTGAACTGTTCATAACTGCGTCCACATTTTCCTTGTGGAACATTTTGTTTATTATTATGTAAAACTATGTCAGATATGGTTGTTCTTGACAACGTTTTTGACGTAGTTGCTTTGCTGTCCTCACACTGCATGCAATGGGTTCAGTTTCCTCTCTAAACATACAAGTGTTTTAACATGAGCGATTGCATCCGAGAGGAAGTTAAGAGGGCCTTGCGTCAGTTGAAATGATCAGTGTGGCCTTCTCAATGCAAACATGGTGAGAATCGATTTTCGACTCCGAACAAACAGCCCAGGCTCTATGCATTCTACACATGTAACCCCCCGTTTTGCCTCTAAATTATTGAAGAGCGATACCCAGAACACACCGCCGCACTCATACTGAGCAGTCCTCCCTCGCTTTCGGCACCTCTGCATCTCATTGGTCGGTTGGAGGGAGGCTGCGGGTAAACGTCTGTTTGTGTTTGCGCCCGTCTTGACAGAGTGTGTGTGTGTGTGTGTGTGTGTGTGTGTGTGTGTGTGTGTGTGTGTGTGTGTGTGTGTGTGTGTGTGTGTGTGTGTGTGTGTGTGTGTGTGTGTGTGTGTGTGTGTGTGTGTGTGTGTGTGTGTGTGTGTGTGTCTCTCGATCACGTAAAGGTCAGGTGTAGGTGGGTGTGCCTGGTGTTGCTCGCCCATCATTCTCTTCCTTACACGGCTTCCCATTAATTTGGCCGCTTCCCCAGAGTGTGGCGAGACTCTTAAGGTATTAGCGCCGGCGCTAGCTCACTTCTGACTCATCTGGCATGCTGAGTTCACAACCAAGACTCGCTTTTCTACAGCGAGAGAAAGAAGGGATGTAAGCAGGGCTGGGTAGTGTAGTAACTAGTACTTGAAACAATCTAAATTGTTAAAAGCGCTATATAAATGAAGATGACTTGACTTGACTACTTGATTTATATGTAATATGGTTATATACTCAGATTCCAAAAAATTTAATTATATTGTAATTAGATTACATTACATTTAAGATTACATTACATTTTACAATACTCATGATCAGATTACTGTTTCTTTTTTTAATTGATGATTACTTTATACGTGACTGCTTAATATAAAAAAATGGCTGTATATTGTTCAGAATTCATTTAATATCCCTAATTTTTTTAAATGTACCTTTTAAAAGTTTATTGCTTATATGTTCAAAAAGTCTTGCAGTTTTATGGAATTGCACGCACAGACCAGCCACTAGTCAGGAGGCTATAATTACACAGAAAATCAAGAAGCCAAACAGCATAATCAAATAAAATATGTACCTATTTATTCAATAATAAAACGTAACACAAATTATACGTTTATCTCTGTAAAGCAGCTTTGAAACAATCTACATTGTTAAAAGCGCTATATAAATGAAGATGACTTGACTTGACTTGACTTGTTTTATTAAGTGTTGTATTTTATTTTTAAATTACTTATTTTAATGTAAAATTATTATTTTTTTACAATTTACAAACCCCCTACAATTCCTTTACAAATCCCAGTTTGTGAAACCCTAATATGTATTTGTTGATAAAAAAAAATAAAAAAAAGAATAATTTCTTTGTAGTTTTGTATTAATATGGTACATGATTGTCCTTTTCAAATCAATGTGATAAACGAGTTAGGTCAAAAGTAATCTAGAAGTAATCAAAAAGTAGTGTGATCATATTACCTAAAATGTGTAATGTAATAGATTACGCTACTAACTGCAATTTCCATGATGTAATTTGCCTTCAGGAATGGACTACAATTTGTAAGTAGTCTCCCCAGCACTGGATGAAGGCATCACATGGGGTGAAAGAGGCAGACTAAATAAGTGTGGTGGCTCATCTAAAAAAATGGTGGCACCTTTTTCTCGCTTGATTTGGTTGCGGCGATCGCTCATAATGAATGGTCTAATGGACACTGCGTTGCAGGCAAACGGGGATCGATCTCACCAGGCCAGGGTTGCAGTGAAGGAAGGGCTCACGGGGATTCACTGCCACACTTTCTCTGGGGAAGCGTGCAGCGTTCACACGCTAATAACATGCTTGAGCGAGCAGGTGCAGCTGCTTCGTGCCAAAATAATCTGCAATCATTATGATGTTATGAAAGGCGTAATCTGACAGAAAACTGAATGTTGAAACAGGGAAGGTTAAAGACTTTATTTGGACAAGAATCAATATGATATGGGGGAAATAACATTGTAATTATGACTGTTTTCATGTTGTTCGACTGTTAACAACTTATGACTGCACATAGTTGATGCATAATGTCTTGATTGAATCTCGTTATTATCTTAAGATAATTATATATATATAATGTCAATAGTTTATTTCAAGACATTTATTTTATATCATAAACATATATATAATGGATGCTTTGATTTGAATTTGATGGAAGCGTGAATATAAAAATATCGCTTTTTTTGGCTTCACCAGTGAGTAGCGCTGAAGAAACATGGAGACGCTGCAGATTTATTGATTTTGTTAACCTGCAGTAATCCACAGCTCATTGAACCACTGGGTCAGGACTCAGGGTTATTGCAGGGGTTTGTGTGCCTAGAAAAGCGTGAACGTTCCAATGCCTGTGCGGTGTTTGTTTACTAGTGGCAGAAAATATTGTTAGTGTCTGGATTTCCATTAACGTTTATTTCTGGAACAGTGCATTATATGAGAGGAGAGTTTGTGCACAGCGGGAAGCGTGCAATAACATTGTGGTGTCAATGCAGATTCATTTTGGGACCCGACTAAATGCTACTTTCAGCAAAATTTCAGCAAATGTGCTACAAAAGGCTGCAAATACAGCGGCCACACAAGATATTTGGGCACTGAAGACTCACTTAATGTTACTAGATTCAAAAATATCAAACCAAGTGCCATCTGCAAACAAATAATTCTAAACTTTTCTTTAGTTTTACCATCTGAATTGTTAATTTTGTTTTTTTGTTTTAAATGTTGATTTTTTAAAATAGTTTTTTTCTTTTGGTTTGTTTTTTATATTTGGTTTGTTTTTGTATTTTTGTTTTGTATTGAAATGTAGATTTTGTTGTCTACTTTTGTTCTGTGTTTTGAATACTAACTACATTGTTTTGATTTTACTGTTATTTTGTGCTTTAAATCAATGGCTTAACATTTCTGAAATGTTCAAATGCAGAAGGGTCACTTGCGAAATGGCTCCATAATTAAGAGACAAGTCTGTAAATGTAGTTTGACAGCCCCCATCAATCAGTCTGTCAATCACAAATCTCAAATGTTTTGACCTCGCAGGGCTTGCAGACAGGGACGCGGGAGATGGAGGAGATGGGAATGAAGTTCAGCCAGAGTCTTCTCACCCTCAGGAGGAACTCCATCCATTATAACAGCCGTCTGATCCACCACGCGCCTGCCCTGCTGGACCTGGACGACAGGCTGCTCGACCACAAATCCAATACGTGAGTTTTAAATGAAGATGTTTTGACCTCACATACGTCTCGGGCTTCAAAACTCGTGAAAGTAGACCACAATAAAAAGTTTTTCTAAATCAATGGTTTATACACAATACTTTAAAACAGTGCTTCTCAAATGTGTTTGCTACAAATACAGATGCTTCAAATTTGCGAATACCGCAGAATTTAATTAGACATGGAAATTCGGAATTATTGTCCATTCCCTTTAAAAGTAGGAATGTTCATTTGAACAATAAATCTTTTTATTTTGCTATATAAACAAATTACTAATACTGCATTTTATTATTTGAAATTCGAATACTAACAGACACTTTTTTTTGTTAGTATATGCACATTCAGCTGGCCTTGTGGGAATTATATTTGATGACTATAATTGTCTGTAACTATATTATGATAGCGATTCTGCTTCGGTGGAGGAGAATGAAAATAGGAGTTAGATTCGTATTTCCTAAAGGAATATCAGTGCAAGCCCACAGCAGCAAAGGAATAGCATTAAAGTTTTTATTAAAATTAGCATTTGGAACATTATAGAGGGAGAGAGAAATTAATGGGTTCTGCATTTATTGTTCACTATTTTATTAAAGACCCCCCTGTGGTAAAAAAAAAAAATCACGTTTTTAATGTTGTTTATATGTCTATGTGGTGTTTGTAAAGTGCTTTAAGACAAACCATGTGCAAATTCATAGTTCAACACCATTGAAGAGTATTTTCTCCTTAAAACTGTAGTGAACCAAAGACTACCTTGTAACCAATCATGTCACGAGGGGGGCGGGCTTTAGCATGTCATCATTACTATGCTGTGAAGCAGTGTAGTCTCAAGAGAAGCCAGGTTATTCCGCTATATTTTTCATAGGGTACATTTATCAATATAGTGGGTGAATTATGTATATGATGTCTTTCTCCACGGACGTTCTGAGTTGTTCAAAGCGTTTCTAAGGATGCTGATTGTTAGAAGGCAGCTGTCTGACTCTGAGATGGCGAACGGGAACATGGTGTGTGTAACATTAGCAAAACATTATTAGCTGTTTGATAACATAGTCAAGCCAAAGGCTAATCCTATTAATTAGAGTTATGTGTCCGACTTTTTAGAGAGATGCATAAAACGCATTACCATTCTGATACATCGACTTGTAGACAACCCTATAATTCATTCTTTCTCTTCTTCTGAATCAGTTTCTGGTTCAAACATATATGGCTGAAGTAAACCAGTATTTCCACTTGCCATTGTGCAGTTCTATGTACTGAATTCTCACATAATTAACCAACCAATTGCAGTCAGTATGCAAATAGAACAATGATGTAATAACTCTCGGTTCGATTTTTCTTAGTACTGTAAATAGAATGTAAGAAAAATAGAATGAGGAATATCTGTAACCCATTCTAAGCACTGCACCACATCTGATATGAGATTATTGCCAAAGTGACCTTGTTAATGGTCTTTAAGAGTCATATTCCAGAGTTGCTGTTGCCAAGTGAGGCAGCCATTTTACTTTGGCTTTTTAAATATGATCTCGAGCTGTGGGACGTGGACAGAGACTCATTCAAAGTGCATCAGCTCCCTTTCAAGTTTTCAATTTGCCACTGAAGGGGTTTCCTGGGAGCACTGCCACTTTCTCTGTTTTCCTTGCGTCTCTCCAACTCCTTTCTTCTCTACACACACTCTTTCTCTCCTCTCCCTCTATTTTCCATTCCCCAGCATCCTCAAGTTAAAATTCACTTAGAGTCTTGATTTCTGTCATGGAATGAAATGGACCAAAGCTGAGCTATTGATTTCCACGAAGTTCAATTAAATCCCTTTTGTGTGCGTTTTGAATTGTTACATCTTGTCCGCACAGACCGCTCAGTGTTCTGAGGAGATTATCCCACCCCTCTCTCTTCTCCAGGATTTCACGGCATTTCTATTGTTCCCCTCTTCTTCTTCTTCCCTTTACTGAAGAGAAAACTGTAAACTTGACTGGTCTTACCCGAGAGTATTGCATAACTCAGTTATGCGCAGCTGTAGAATTCTGCTTACGAGCCTTGTCTGGTTCAGCTGAGGCTACTTAGATGGATGTAAGATATAGCTCATCATTTTTTTACTTTCATAGACAAACAAATACACTTTGCACATTTAATAATTCATTACATGTGCATAGCGCTTTTCTCAGCACTCAAAGCGCTTTACATAGAAGGGGAATCTCCTCAACCACCACCAATGTGCAGCATCCACCTGGATGATGCGACGGCAGCCATATTGCGTCAGAACGCCCACCACACACCAGCTTATGGGTGGAGATTTGACAAATAATGTAAAAATTTGGGTTCCACGATTTACATTGGTTATCGTTGTTGTTCAGTATTGGTCAATATTTGATATATATCGGACGATATTGAATATGTTATTTTATATAAATATTTTTATATTTAATAAAAAAAATATATTCATGATTTTCTTGTTTATGTTTAGATGTACCATCCCCATGACATAACATAGGACAAGCGTCTTGGTAAATGGATGGACAAATGTTTATTTTTATATGAATTTTTATATTTATAATTTTATATATTTATATTTATTTTATAAATATTTCCCAGATCTCACAATGAATATCTGTTTTTCTTGCTGTACATTATAATAGTGTGATGTCTAAATTCACTCGTAGCATTTATTTAGTTTTTTTAATTTAATTAGACAAAATGGTATAACATCTATCTATCTATCTATCTATCAATTATAGATAATAACCAAAATAATTATCGGCATAACAAAAAATGTATCCAAAAGAACACCTTTGAAAGGAAAATTGGTTTAAAAAAAGACCCTAAATAATGCAAAGGTCAGTTTTTAGAGTTTTTTGGGGTTAGAGTCTGGGTAATTTTCAGCTGTGTGTGGGGGCGTGTTTTGCTATACTTGTGAGGACCAAATTTCTGGCTGGTCCTCACTAGGAAAATTGATTAAAAAGTCGAAAAATCATTGTCTATGGAAAGTCCCCATAAAACATGGAAACCCAACGTGTGTGTGTGTGTGTGTGAGAGAGAGAAAGAACCCGTCTCTATTAAGGACGTCTTTACTTCTTTCCTAGTCTGTAGTGATTTGATCAGTTTCTTTTGACAGTCAGCACAGCAGATGACAACAGATGGATATCAGTTTCCACTCAAAGGCAGTGACCGCCAACTTCACAGCTCTAGTCGTGCCTTTTGTGCTTTTTGCGAGTCAGTCCAGGACAGCCGGCTCTACTGACGGCATGCATCCAAAATCATCCCAGACAAAGTCATGTGGATGGTTAATTCACCTCGAGCCCCAGACACAAAAGAGAAGCGAGCGCTTTCCGAGCCCTTTTTGTTTGCGGCGACTCTGTGAGGGAAACAATTCGCATTCAGATGGGTGCTATTTTCCTGCCCTCAACACTTTTGGTTATGCACTTCCAAATGAAAAGTAGCCCGACAGAACTCTCAATACCTGCTAGATGTCAAATGAAGCCCTGCGGCTCACATGAACACTCTTCATGTTCAAGTCTATTATAACTTTTGTGTCAAAAGTTCAGCTTTTTTGCTTTCATAGTTCAAAAAAAAGTCCACAGAATTGATTTTCTAATAATAAAGCATGACTTGGAAATGGGCTTCTATCAACGGCTGGGCATTAAAATGAAAAGTTTTTTTGTGTCTGACCCCAATTTTAGTCTCTTTAGAAACGCTTCCTGATGACGTCACTTACCAGCAAGTGTTTTCTTATCTAATGAACTAAAGGCGTCCAAGAAGCCGATTTGATGCCAGACCCCTCAGAAGATAACAAGCTCTCATAAAAACGGCTTTGAAAGTCTCCACACCTTTCATGACATCTTATATTACAGCTTGACACATTTGTTCAGTTCTTTCATTACGCAGTTCGGAAATGAGTCCCCACGGTATGTTCTGGCTCACTGTGTAATTCTTCCCGAGCTCGATTTCTTTTCTTCCCCCACATCAGAGCGGTTCGCCAAAGCCTCGAAGTTGAAAGCTTAGTCAACCATGAAACACATTCAATTCCGAGACAAAAGGGGGATCTTTAGAAGGGTAAACAAACAAACAGACAGGCAAAAACAAGAAATAACACTAATAATAACAACAGAAATTGATTATTATCATTATTACAATTCTAGCTGAATTTACATGCCAATTGGCCCGGTTTATCCTTTTGCAATATTGTCCTCAGATTCACCCAGCACCTTCAGCTATTCCAACAATGAAAATTGAGCCGACTTGTGAAACTTATTCCATCAAAAGTTACCACAAACTACATTAACTTGTTAATCCACTCTGAAATGATGGCCGCCCTTCAGGAAACTGAGGAAGGTTGAACCCGCCAGTTAGCTTGCTTCATTTCAATTTATTTAGAGCATTTAAGTATTCTTTAGAGAGAAATAGGCATGCAGCACACTGCTTTCCAAGGCAGTCTTCATTCTTTAGTTATTTTTCTGCGGGAGTACAGGTCAGAGTTGTCATATGCATGTGTTGGTCATAGGTTCAGAAAAAATGTTTTTTTCTGTATAACTACCCCAAATCTTCGTAAATGAGGTCAAACGACTTGTATTTACTAGGGAATTTTGGTTCACCATGGTATTTTTTCCTTCTTTTTTGAACATAATTATCAACATTTTCTGTAAATATTTTTTATCAAGCCTGCTATTTAACGCATTAAGTGGTATTATATATAAAAATGACATATATAACTTAAAAAATGCAAACATATTTGCATATAATTATATTTATTTATATTTTGTTTATTGTATATTGTTGCCTGGTATTATATACTGTATATAAAAACGAATTATATATTGTATTATATATAGCATATTGTGTATGTGTGTGTGTGTGTGTATTGTATATTGTATTATATATATATATATAGCATATTGTGTATGTGTGTGTATATAGGCCTATATATATATATATATATACACACACACACACATACACAATATGCTATATATAATACAATGCATGAAGTGTTATTATGTACTGTATATAAAAACTAATTATATATTGTATTATATATAGCATATTGTGTATGTGTGTGTGTGTGTGTGTATATACATATATATATATATATATATATATATATATATATATATATATATATATATATATATATATATATATATATATATATATATTATCATATTATAATCAAGTCGGGCTGTTAATTGCATCATTATTTTTACTTTTTAAATATATATGCTAAGTGAATGTGTGAGATTGATTGCTCTATATTTTAGTAATTGTATCTATCAAGAGAGCAGTGCATTTCTGGTATGGGATATAGCTCTGAAGGAAGCAAAAGTTCTTACATAATTTTGCGTATGAGCCAGGGGTTGTACATTTTTACATTGCCGTTTTGCTAAAAAAAATTGCACTACATTTATGTGCTAAATCTACTTTTTAGTCCATGAAATGGTATTTTAGGAATTAATTTCTAAACATTCCACCAAAAATCACTGAACCGATCTACCGCAGGGAAGCTCCGCTAATTGTTTTGCACCTCTGAAAGTTTGCCAGAACTTCATATTCCTTAGCTGTTTAGTTGCACGTTTAATTATGAATGCGGAATTGGACAGACCCTCCAAAAGAATCATTATAAGCATACTTAAAATTCAGAGCTGCTGTTCCCTGTGTTACAGTCCCCGCATGAACAGGCTTGATAGCAGGATGTGTTGTAAAATGAAACTACCTCTGCACATCTTTTACTAACACGCGTTCAGACGCAGAGACAGAGAAGGGAGGGGAAGATAAGAGCTTGAAAAGTGGGCTGCAAACAGCTTTTGAGTGGCGTTGATTTTAATGCCTTCTAGGAGATATTTGCTGGCAGATCTCTTATGAGGTGTCTGTAATAGTTTGTGAGAGCACACACTGTAAACAAGAGCTGCGTATCCTTGTGCAGCGATGGCCGTCTCCCAGGAGAGAGCTGATTGAATCTCTGTTCCCTGCCGTCACGCAGACACGAACACTCCCTCACACGCAGCTTGCCCCTTCTAATCTGCAAATGAAATTATTTCCGGAACTTTGGACTCTTCTTTTTTTCCTTTTTTTCCTCTGTTTACTGAGATTTTGTTCAGGGTAGAAGATTTATTATGTTAAAATAATGTATTCAATTGAATGCCTGTTGATTTTGTTTTATATACAGTTTTTTTAATAGTGATTGACCATATAGGTCTTTCAAAAATAAAAATGTAATAGTAATAAGTATTAATAATAATAATTTTTACTTTAATTCAATCTTAAAAATGACTGCATTTAAATATGAGTATATGTTAGTATAGTACTACATTTATTGGTAAATTATTATAATATATATTATTTATTATAGTAAATACAAAAATTATGTTTTTTTTAATTGCTAATGGCAAAAATATTATTATTATTATTAAATCCTAAATAATCTTTTTATTTAAACTGATAACATTGTTATATATTAGTACATGAGTATCATAATATATAGTTATGTAATTTATTAGTATATATAAATTATTACTTTTATTTAAATCTTCTTAACTAACTTTTGACTGCAGTTATTATAGTCACAGTGTCATAATTCTGGGAATATCGTGATATTTAGAGAAAAGTAAGTACAGTTGTAGTATCTGTCTTATCCTTACTTGCTGCCACCTCATAAGTAGTTTATGGATGTGAAACTGTAATCCATTGTAAGTAGTTAATGATATTTTATTTTATTTATATATATTTATTTGGAGCAGGTCTTAACCAGGGGATTTGAGAAGCAATTACATGCCATGTGGTTGTGTACACCTCTCTCCAGATATACTTAGCTCGTTTTTTTGTGTATTTAAATCATGGTTCTGCATTCTAATGAGCTAAAATATCAGTAATGTCATTAACATGAAGCATATTGCTGCTCTTTATGCTTATTAACTGCATTCATTGTATCTGTCCTCATCACAATGTACAGATAAACTTCATTTAGTGAAAGTAGAGAAAGGTCATCAATTTGGAAAAAAAAAAATCTGTTCTGATATAAATTAGGGAGAGTTATAAGTCATTAAGATATATCATAAAGTATGTATAAAGCAGATGCGTCTGTCTAAGCAACCAACCATATAAGCTGTGAAAATGTTAAATGTTGTTGTTGCTTGTTTTTATTATTATCATTATTGAGTACCGGTAACTGCTGAAAAACATGTAAATGCATTTCATTCCATGTTACAATTTATGATCTTTAAAATGCATTAGTAAGTGCTGAGATGAACATTAAAGATAAATGATGTTGAAGTATTGTTCACTGTTAAGTAATGTTAAAGGTGAACTAAGTAACTTTTTTACCTTAACTGATCAACTTCGGAGTCACTGGAATGGTTATATTACTTATTTTGGGTTGAATGGTGGTGGTTTCGCACCCCCCTGGTGCCCGTGAGCGGAAAAACAGCGTTTGCAACTTTGGGCCGGCGGCCCGCCGGCCTCTTCGTCTGGAAGTATCGTGTGATCCCAAGTCTCGCGAGGTAAAGAATTGCTTTACTGCAAAAAGAAATCTGCTATAATGCTGTCATTATTGCGCTCCCTCACACTGTTGGAACCCGAATGAAGACGACGTTGCAAAGAGTTTCCCATCTGCTTTGATGTCGTTGATCTACTAAGCCTCTAGTGTCTGAGAATAGCCAGCGAGTTTTTAACAGTTGTTGTCAAATATCTATTCCGAAGCTGCGGGGGGAGCTCTAGAGAGAAACCTCCGAGCAAAACGCGAGGATACAACAAAGAAATCCCGATCTAACTGAGTGCTGCTTTAACAAATGAAAAAATATTTTAAAATGTTAACAAATATGAACATATATTATTGTAGCTGTGTTTTATAGTAGCATTTCTCTGTGAGCGTAGTATTAATAAAGTAAAGTTTTGATGGTGGCATCAAAGTTTGGTTGAAGTTCACAGAAAATGAATTTTCTAAAACTGAAATTGGTCAAATCACCTTTATGGCACAATCCGCTGTGCATGAATATAGTGATTTGAATGCATCTTGAACTTGTGTCAGAACAGCAGCTTCGTGTATGAATGAGTTTGTTTCATTGCTTTTGCTTTTTGATTTGAATAGAGCAGAAATGTCTTCTCCAGCCCCAACTGAAGCTTTTTTTTTTCTTTTTTCTCTCTCACTGCAAAATTAGGCTTTTAAAATTCAAGCCGCTAAGACTCTTTATCAAACAAGCGAGGGGAGAATTCTAATGACCCGTGGATTGTTCTTGGTCAGGAGGTGATGGTGGGAGCAGATTGGCCCCCGTCTCTCACTTCCATTGTGTTTAGATTGTCGATTCTGATTGCTCTGGAATTTTGTCGATGGGATGACATAGATAATCCGATAGAGATTGCATATAATTACAAAACTAACAAAAGGTTTCTGTGCTATTGTACATACACAATAGACGGGCCATGGGAGAGTAAATGAGGAAATGACTTATGTAAATAAAATATTTGTGCTTGAATTACACAAATCTCATTTTAGGCCTGACAATGAATCTATAGCCCGTATGAAAATGTCACTCTTTTAAAAAAAAAAACTAGAAATCAACTTATTTAATTCTGCAAAGATGCATTAAATTGATCAGAAGTGTCAGTAAAAAAAATATTTCTTTCAATTATCTGTTAAAGGATTGTGGAGGGGAAAAAAGTATCACTAAAAAATATTACGTTTTCATCTTTGATAATGATAATAAATGTCTCTTGAGCAGCAAATCAGCATATACACTGAAGATAGTCATTGTAATAATAATACTGTTTTTATTGTACTTATGATCAAATAAGTGCAGCTTTGGTCTGACTTCTTAAAAAAAAAAATATATATATATATATATCGTACCAATCTTTTGGAACGTAATTGTGTGTGTGTGTATGCATTTTTTTGATTGATTTCTTTCTTTAGAAAAATGATATTACCTTTAAAAATACGTGCCCTTAAAATTCAGTTTCTTCTGTTGTATATTCAGAGAAGGAAACCGAAATATGCTTTCCTAATGATGTGTAAGCCACAGTTTGTGGTCTATTGATCACCCCTGACAAGATCTGAGAATACCTTTGAATTGCGAACGCAAAATATGCTGAAAACAGCCAAAATGCTAAGGCATATATTTAACTCGGTGAGGTTAGTCAAGGTAATGATAATGAGCATTGTGCTGCTTTTTTGCAGTTTATAGCCTACAATATAAACAAATTGTTAGAAAATCTTGTTTATTTGAAATCATCCTCCCAGCAGACACATACAGCCTGTCGGAATAATAATGCAATCAAATGTCTGCATTCACAATGTGTATGTAGATTGCGGGGTCAATTTCTGTGTACTATTGATTCGTTTGGTGCACCACAAGAGGGGGAAAAAAGTGTCTTTGCCACATTTCTGTACTCATATTCATCGAGATCTGGCACAGGCCTTGTAAATATTTGCATAATACTTGAATGCATGATATATTTACTTAGCAACTATCCAAAGTGGAATTCAAACTCGTTCTGAGCTGGCGAGATGACAAATGGAGAACGCGCTAGTGTTTCAGAAGCACACGTACCAATTTAGCCGAGCCAACAGAGACTTCTGTAGATCATTAAACCAAACTGGTGGATTTGTCGTGCTGCTTCCCGTGTCTAAGACTCTGAGCATTTACAGTTGACAGAAGCGCAAATCAGATATTTCAACCATCAAACCTATAGCAAAACATAAGACATAAGAAGTTATTTCTGCTGCGTAAACACACTGGATGGGTTGGAAGGAAACTAGGGCAGAAATGTTTTATCTTTACATCAGACGAGCATTTGACAAGTCAAACAGTGAAAACATTTTATATAATAGGTGTTCCCAACCCCAAGATAGTATTTTTTGTTGTTGTTAGCTGTATTTTGAGAGATGAAACTGTTCCAGGGCCTGTACCGTGAAGCTGTTTTAGGTGGCTAGCCAGGTATGTTCCTGTTTAGTTAGCAACCCTGGGTTTTAAACGCCATGAAAGTGTTTTGGCTTTTTGCAGTGTTCATCACTCTCCACGGCTAACCTAATATTTACGTAATAGTTTATGTATTAATTTTACAGAACTGATAGGCTTTTACATACAGGACATATATGCATTATATATATACATATTACGTGTACATTTTATATAATGTAATATAATAAAGAGATTATCCTCTTTGAATATGAAATAACTACTAATGCCACCATGATGCTGACTATTGAATATGTGTTGATATGTAAATGTGGATGGACATACATATTTGTAACATCATAACAATGGTGATTTCTTAAGTTATGTAATTGCTCTGGGTGTCCTTACATTTTCATTCATGCATTTGGCAGACACTTTTATCTAAAGCTACGTAATTTATCAGTTCGCTTTCTCTGGGAATCAAACCCATTGCTAGCACCGTACTCTACTGTTTGAGATACAGGAAACAAGGACGTTTTGAAGCTTTGTATTGTTATTGTTAGATTATAGCTAAAATATATCAGATAGTATATTTCTAAAAAGCAAAAACAACCTTGCTTTTCTCCTTCCTCTGCTTTTAGGATGACGAAATAAGTCAATGGGCCCTATTTTGACGATCTGAAACGCAAGTGTCAAAGTGCAAAGCGCAAGTAACTTTGTGGGCGGATCCGGGCGCTGTTGCTATTTTCCCGGCGGGATAAATGACTCTTGCGCCTGACGCAAATCTAAAAGGGGTTGGTCTGAAGTAGCTTCATTATTCATAGGTGTGGTTTGGGCGTAACGTGAAATAAACCAATCAGAGCGTCCTCTCACATTCCCTTTAAGAGCCGGCGCGCTTGTTCCATGGCGGATTGCTATTATAACGGCGGATTTGCCAGCGCACGCCAGGAGCGGTTCACAGCCGAGGAAACCGACGTTCTCGTCAGGGCTGTAAAACACAGAGAAGTGACATTGGGGATGATGGGAGAAACCCACCCAAATTAGCTTCGGTTAAACAGGCGTATCATTTGGGTAAATGTGTAGCCTAATCTAGATTTTTTTTTTTTTTAAATCACACATCTTCACGGACACAACAATGATTTCCCTCGTGTGTTAATATTTTTCCTTGTAATAATGTATGATTTGCAAAAATGAAAACTCCTGCATCTGTTTATATTAGAGAATCAAAGTGGATGCGCGTTAACATTATGGCCAAGCACGCGCCCTTAAAATACCATATCACTAACGCGCAACGCGCCATTGTCTTTAGACTGTTTTTTTTCCTGGTCAATGGCGCAATTGCTTTCTAAAACTGGAAAATAGCACCATGGAAGTTTTGCGCCGGAACACGCCTCCTCTTTGCGCTGAACCGCCCCCGCGAGCGCAAGTTCATTTCCTAATTTACCGACGTGCGTCGGTGGAGGGAAAAGTCCGCTGTGCGCGGGTGCAAAATAGGAATGATACATGCGTCGGTGTTCAAAGTCAATTGCGCTGGGTGCAAGATAGGGCCCAATGTCTGTTTAGCACAGTCCAGTTTGCCCCTGCTGGTTGACAGTGGAAGCGCATGTAAAAGCAAGTGCTATGTGCCAAGTGGTCAGCCGCAAACCCTGCAACTGTCCGTTTATCAATCGCCCAGAGTCCATGTGTTCAGTCTCCAGCCACAGCATAATCCTCCTGATAGGCATTGATTGTCTTCCATCCGTACGGTGAATTACAAGTGATCTTGGATTAATTGAGATGGCAGGTGATTGTGTTCTGGAATCCTGCTGCAAATTAGCCACACAGGACACTCAACTTCCTCTAAAACACCATTGACTTTAGGGAATTGAATTATACATGAATCGTTCTTCTTCCATTTTGCGCTTTCTTTTTCCATAGAGGAGACCAGGGTAGTTGTTACATATTACAAAGAGCACAAAATATTGTGTTCGTAATCTTAAATCATAATTTAGTAACTTGTTTTTCCTTTAGTAACAACTTCCGTTTTCCTTTTACATCACTTGGGCCTATTGGATAATGTTAACCAATAGTCAAATAGCTATTTTGGCCTTGTTTGAGTTCCATTCTGGCATGTACGCTTACTTTTCAGCATTCAGTAATTTCTCGTTTGATAATACTATTTCATATGGAAATATATCACATTACAGAAGTAAAATGGGTTGTAAAAGCCAATTCATGTTGATTTTAATGGCAAGTTGCCACTGTGAAATTTTCCCCTACAGTGCCTGCTATTAGGGCATTTGTCAAGTTCAGTGGTATTCAGTGTTGTTATTGCCAATAAAACTATTAAATACTTTGTTTTTGTTAGTGAAATAAATATTTTATAAAATACTTCAACTTAAAAGGCAAAAATTAGAAGTGTTGCATATGCAACTTACTTAAAATAAGTTTATTTTAAGTTATTTTGAAATACTAAAATGATTAAAACTGAAATAAACAAAGAAATCTAATTTAAATTAAAAAATGTCAAAAGCACATAACATTGTTTCTGAAACTAAAATTAAAACTGAAAGTATAAAAATAAATGTAATACAAAATATTAATACAAATATGCATATTACTAAAATAACACTAATAAACAATTTTCCCTCAAGGTGAACACTTTAAGCTACGTGTCTATAGAAACATTTACAGAAAGTATGGAGAAAAATATCTCCACAAATATGGAGAAAAAAGTGAGACAACTTGCCCCAGTCTCCCCTGTATCTATCTCACGTTCTCTCTTATTCCGTCTACACTGTCATCGTGCGATCTTTCGAGATGTGCGGTGTTGTGTTTTTATGATTGAGTGCTGAAAAAGCGACCTGCTGACTGGCATAAAGATGCATGGACTCGCCGTGGCCAAGCGGCGGCACAGAAATGAACACCGCTCTCGCTCAGCGGCCACTTAAAGTAATTGAAAGCAGACCTGCATACGCGCACTAAGTCTTTGCTTTCAGAGAAGTCAGGAATAGAGCTCAAGTCAGAAACCTGCATCACTGTTAAACTGCTACACACTGTATCGTTTGAGGTGGTGTAGCTTTACACAGATGATGAAGGTGCCTTGTTTCCTCAAAACTGATCATTATGAGTTCATTCTGTAGGTTATTGACGCGTCTCTGCGGTATTTCTATGGAAGTCGATAATGATTTTGTCCTTACTGCAGTGTCATAACTCAATGAGTGAGTCTCCAGAGCTCAAAGGACAAAATTGCTTCCAAAGAAGTTTAAAATTAAGTGTGTGTGCGTGTGCGTGTGTGTGTGTGTGTGTGTGTGTGTGTGTGTGTGTGTGTGTGTGTGTGTGTGTGTGTGTGTGTGTGTGTGTGTGTTTTATATCTTACGGCGCCTCCCAGGGAAAATGTTTGCGTTCCCCAGAGAAACTTCGCATTCGCTCACAATAGCTTTGCGCTTCCTCGCAAAATTTCTCGGGGAACGCAAAACATTTGCCAGAGAACACCAAAAGCATTGACGTATTTTTTTTTTTTTTTTCTTGAATTCCATCACCATGTCCCTTTTGGTGTTCCATAATATCTTAATGAATCATTTTAATTAGTAGTGGCGAGCAACAATGCTTGAACAGTTTTGTTTTTAGTGTTCAAAAAATAACAGATGACTTTATGGTTTTCAAATCAAAAGGTTTCTCAAATCTCCATAAGCATTTGTTTAAACTTCCTTTATAAAGAACTGTTCAAATACTCAAAAGGCCTTATTAGACTCAGTCATGTGGTCTGTATATGCTAATCATCTCTCCTTACAAAAGACAGGTGCTCCGACCACAAAACAGACACTAATATCCCTGCTTGTTATGTGTCCCGCACTGAATTTGGACACCCAGTAACAGCCAGAAGAATAGACGAGTAACACGCACCTGTTGCCGCACTGACAACCGCATAACAAATTGGTTCATTTTGCGAGTCAAGAGGACGTGATTTGTTTGTGAAAGGGACATGTCTCCTGCGTCTCATGAGACCGCTCCCACACACTCTGTCTTTCACCCAGAGCGTCATCTCATCTTTCCCATATAATGAAGAGGGGAAAATACAATGTTGTTCTTCACATTGTGGCACACCAGATGTTATTTTTTCCCCTTTAATTTCCACCCAGGGCAGAGAAAATGATAAACAGACTCACACGTGCGCACACACACACACACATACCGGTGGCGAGGACGGGCGAATCGGATTGCTCATCACATCCACGCTCTCCATGGATCCCTGTGGTTTTGATCTGATTAGTGTGACTGGGCTTTATGTTTACTGTCAATCAAAACACTCCGCAAACTCAAGGTCACAGCGTCCTTCGCCAGATGCAGCAGCGGGGACAGAGCGATGCGTTTCCGTTCAAATTAATTCCGATGAAGTGATGATTTACAGAGCACTTCATTTTTTCTTCTTCAAAATGAAGGCCTTTTTCAAATGCATTGCTGTAGTTTTTTTAGTATTATGTACAGGGTTTGAAATTAACTTTTTGACTCACCAGCCTATTTGGCTTCTCACTTTTTAAAGGGGACATAATATGCCTATTTGTACAAGATGTACAATGTCTCAGAATGTGTCTGTGACGTTTCAGCTCAAAATACTCCACATATCATTTATTATATCATGCTGTAAATGAGTCCCACATTTTTGAGTGGAAGGAAAACGTGCTGTTTTCGTGCATGTCTCTTTAAATGTAAATGAGCTGCTTCTCCCCGCCCCACTTTCCAGAAGAGGGGCGGAGCCTTTACAGCTCATGCCAAAAACGAACAAAACATCGGTTTAGGTTTGATTATCATCTCTATCGCAGTCACCAGCCGTTCAGAACTTCTATTAGCCAAAAGAAAAAAGATCAGAATAAACTAGATTATCAGTCACGCCTTAGATTTAAATATTTCCATTGTTTAATCTGATTCTGAATCTACGACAGTCAGTCACTGTTTGCGGATACCATTTAAATAGAATAAAATGGAAATGAGAACAAAATTCTCTGTGATTTCTCTTATAATTGCTTGAAGTTAAAGACGCTAGGGCACTTTTTATAAATGCGGCATTTATAAATGAGTTTGGGTTTTCAGAACGAGTTTTTGATTTTTTAAAATAGTTTTTATTTTAGTTTTATTTCAATTAGTTGACTAATTGTAATTCGTTTTTTCATCTAATGTTTATATTTAATTTTATTTCCGCTTTATTTTAAGAAAGCAAAACACAATAACAGCACTTAATAGCCAACTTATGACCTTTGTGTTTATTTGGGCAGTTGTTCCGAGGACGACGAGCCGCCCTGCGCAGAGGAGATCGAGTACTCGTCCTGCACTGACCCGTTTGGTGCCAACGAACTGGACATGGAGGTGAACGGCAACACGTCCAGTGCGGAAGAGGATGAAGATGAGGAAGTGTGTAGGAACGGGAGGCGGCGGAACCACCTTGTTCCTCACTACCTACAGCAGGACGCCCTGGAGACTCTAACCATCAAGAGTGGACAGTGTAACGCCATTGACATCAGTAACGGCTACTTGTGTTAGGCTTCTTTTGTTTGCCTTTTCTGTTTATATGTTATATTAGCTGAGCAGAAGGAAACGGAAATATTCAGCATTTAGGAGTCTAGGAAATGAAATAAGACGTCCACACCTGCAAAACATTTGCTAGTACACCCCATGGATGAGATTCCACCTGTGTTCCCTAATATAAACTATATGAATATGTATTTCTCACATAAAACAGCACTTGAAGACTAATTCCCTGATGCATAATCATAATGGCGTGATGAGCTCATTGGGTGTTTCGGCCCTTTGGTGTTTGCGGTGAATCATTTGCAGGTGTTGTGTGTTTGTTTACGATTGCTCTTACTTTAAATAGAAGCCGGTAGCTTGCTCACTACTCTGCCATATAACTGGTCCTCCACTGAAACGCATTAGTAAACACTTGACATTGTAAGATAGCACTGCATATAAAGTTTACCTTTAATAATGTGTATTTATTATCATAGACTTTGAAGATCAGTAATCATGTATGTTGTTGTGGTTTTAGTTTTTAGTATCAAAGTGATACTTGATAGTTCGTAAAAAAAAATATGTATATATATATATATATATATATATATATATATATTGAGCTGTCCTTGCTCTAGTGCCTATATACTGTAGTAACATGTTGCTATGTTAATGTGTGATTTTCTAAGCATAAAAATATTAATACGCACAAATACGTACTCATACTCATAAATACGTATAAAATGTATAGAGAGAGTGTGTTAATTTTTTTTTTTTTCATATATTTATGTATAAACATGGATATATAAGTAAAAATGAAAAGAATATAGGTGTTTATGAAACATTTCTGCAGTGACATTTATATGACTGTTATTAAGTGCTCAAAACTCATACTGTTAATCATTGTTGATAAGTCATATTCGGAGCAATATAAAGAGACGGACACTAAATAAAAATGTAAAATACAGTCAGATAAATGCTGTTTGTGGTCTTGGTCTTTTCTTCCTTATCTTATGAAATTTAAGCTGATATATTCGGTAAGGAAAAAGTCATTTGTTTTACAGAAGCAGTCTGAGCCTTTGAGACAGATTTCATCCAAACTCTCCCCAGAATGTTTTAATATAATGAGTTCTGTCATCTCTGCACAGTTTGGACCCACACAGCCTTTGGTTTGAGAGCAAAGCTACAAAAACTAACTCATGTCAGTCCATGTTCAAATTCAGGAGCCAACAGAAGCCAGCCATAAGAGACTGACACTTTTAGCTCAAAGGTAATTCTGCCATTCCGTGAAATGTGTTCATCTTCGGTCTGTGGGACAGAAGTTTGATAACCAGCAAGCAACATTACTGTATTTCTATCATGTTTTCTGTTTTATGAATATAGCCATTTTATGAATATAATCATGGCTAAAGGGTGTTATTAAGTGCAACATGCAGCGGTGGCCTGCAACCCATATGATATAGTATACTAAAGCTTTAATAGCAGTAATAAATAAGTGTGTGTGTGTGTGCGAGAGAGAGAGAGAGATTGTGTGGTCCTGGTAAACCCTACGTTGTGGAGACACAAGGATAGTAATAGTAATCTTTGACCTTGTGGGATCTTTTTCTTTTTTGGTCCCCATGCCATGAGAAAACGGTTTATAAATCATAGGGCCTTTTATATATAGCCTACACACACACACACACACACTGCACAGGAGTTACAACAACCGTAGTGAAGTTTCTACACACAGCAAAAACGAATGCACTGAATGTAACCTAGTAAACAGAATGGTAAGTCTTTATTTCTCTGAATAAAGACTGTATGGGTAATGACTCTATTTTCATTCCCTCTGTCATTCAGGGCTGGATCTAGGGCCAGATAATGACTTCGCTGTGACCTCCAGCAACCCGCAGCAAACGGCATGCTGTCCTATCCTGTAATCTCATTCCCATTTACAAAGAGATGGTCTAATTAGATGGTGGCGGGGGTGGGCTGTACCTGAGACCGGAGAGGTGGTCTGGTCTTCATTGGTATGCTGCAGACGCGGGGTACGACACACACCACTGCATTTCTTAATTGTGTCTCTCTCCAGCTCTGTCTGGCGCTATACCCACGGCAGACCGAGCGGGAAGGCGTTAGCGACCGCGGCTTTACACTCCCCTGCCCGGCCCGCGGAGGAATGACCCTCCAGGAGCTCTCAGGCCTGTGATGGTGATTACTACATTATCACATATGTTCAGCTGGCAGGAGGCTTTCTCCAAATATCTATAGGGGGCTCCGATTTTACACAGCGCTGCTCTGTAGTGCTCAGGGACACAAGGAAGGACGGCATAATGTTGCCAAAAGACTTTTCAAATGCCAATATTTATACATGCACGAAATGGTTCTATATAGAAGGATTCTTAATTAAATATATAATAATATAATATAAAAATATATATTTTTAGTGTTATTTTTTGAGTAAATAACACTAGGGTTCTATAGGCCTATAGAACATTTTCTAATAGAAATTATGAAAAAGTTGTTTTGGATTGTTTCTTCAAAAATGTACACTTTTAGTTAATACATTAATACTTCTGAAAGTCACTAGTTGATTTGATTTACCCACTAACAATATACAGTAGTCAACATTTGAAGTGGATCAAAAAAGTTCATCAAAGTTGTCCTAAGACAAGAAGGGGTATTGTTGAATATTTATGTATAACTGATGAAAAGTTTTGATCCACTTCAAATGTTGACTATAGGATATAACAGTGGATAACAGTAGAACTGTCATTGTTCTGAAATGTTATGAATATTTCCATTACATCTCATATTAAGCATATTTAAATAGCATTCTGTTCGCATTTTATGTACCTGTAGGTCTATATTAAATACATTTAAATTATATTTTCTTACTTTTTTTTCCACAAATTCAAATGTATAGATATCTTTTCCACATAACAAATATTTAAATGTTTTGTTTATTTCAAACTGGATTATTATAGTGAACATTTTTCATAGTTCCATAGTTTTTTTTATTTATTTTTTATATTACTGTATGGAAGTCTATGGGGCCCCATTAACTGTTTGGTTACCGACATTCTTCAAAATATGTATTTTGTGTTCAGCAGAAGAAATAAATTCATACAGGTTTGTTGTGAGTAAATGATGACAGACTTTGAATATTTAGTTGAAATATCCTTTTAAGAAGTGTTCCAGGATTGAGAGGTCAATGCAAACAGTAGGTCTCCATACCTGTACTGTTTAAAGATTGTCATTAAATATGGATGTTGCTTATGCATTTTTCAGTTCATTCTGATCAAATAAAAGTGTGTATCAAAGGGTGCTTTATTCGTAAAAAAAAAAACACACATGCATGTAAAACACACGCAATTTCAACAGGAGGATCATTTCAAGAAGGACGGCAGTTCATTTTTAATTTATACCTCTAACTCCTCAGGAGAAATTTAATACTGTCCAAAATGGATAAAATATGACAGAATTGAAAAGCATCCGAGTGTTATGAATAAAACATTGCTTAGAAGCTCTGTTTATAATGAGCGTCATTCCCTTTTAACTTGATTAGATTTTGCTGGATGCTTTGTGTGGTAGATCTTCCTATCAAACTGAAACCTGTTTACATTGATCATTAACTCTGCCATTTGTTTTTCTTGTCAGTGGGCCATCTGGATATTATGTGTCATTTTTTGATTTATGGATGCTGGTTGTAAAATAACTTTTCTGAGCCATGTTTCTCGATACGTTAGTATTAAGGCCCATTCAAGGAATAGTTCACTTAAAAATTTCAATTCTGTCATAATTTACTCACCCTCAAGTTGTTTCAAACCTCTATGAATTTCTTCCTTCTGCTGATCACAAAAGAAGATATTTTGAAGAATGTTGAAGAACCAGACAGTTGTTGGACCCCATTGACTTCCATGGTAGGAGAACAATATTATGGAAGTCAATGGGGTCCATCATCATATTTTCAATAAGGTTGGAATAGATAGTGAAGGAAAATGATAATTGGAAATTCTTTCATTTCTGTTTACAAAGCATCCAAGAGCTTTTATTTGTTTCATATTTGACATAAGTCAACAGTCTACGAAGAAGGTATGTCCAAACTTTTGACTGGTATAGACATTTGGAAACTATAATGTCCCTACAGAACAAACTTTCTCACCTTTAAAAATAAATATATAAAAAAAGCTCCTTTTTAAAGAGAATTATCCTTTCCCTTGTAATGCCCCTGTACACTTTGCTTTCAAGTTTGTTTTCGCCTCAGGCTTCACTGTCATAGCAGATAAGAGTCGTGAAAAAGAGTGTGACACTAAATTACCTGTGTTAAATTTGTCTGTAGTGGATAATTGACCACTTTCTCTGCTCTTGCGAAGGGGGTTTAATGCACTACTCTCAGGGAGACATGCACAACTTTGAAAATGTGTTGCACTACGAACCATTCATGTCAGGAAAGCTATAGCTGCTTTATTGACAATCCGAGGAAGGATGGCCACGATTGAATTGTGCTGCAAATATCGGTTCTGCTTAATACAGGTTGACAACAACATTACGACTAAAGAAAGGTTCCAAACGGGTGTTTTCACAGCGATGCCATTGAAGAACCAGTTTTTGGGTTCCTCAAAGAACCTTTCAGTTAACAGTTCTTAAAAGAAGTACGATGAAAGTTTAACTCCATCAAATTACATGTAGCCTGTATTTGCTTTCAGCAGCTAATTCACTTTTTTACCACACCGGTTGTGATCTTACTCAAAATATATCATTGTAACTGTGACTGTGGTCGTACAGTATCTAATTTGGTCTTCAAGTGAATCATTGAGAATATGAACACTTTCATTCTGTTCTAGGCTGTGGATTTAACCAACAGAACCAACAGCGTCGTCAATCCTCCGTAAACGACAAAGAAAAGACTTCAAAACTGCTTTTCGTGGCCTCACACTCAACAAAAATGAATTTAGACAAAGGTAAATATTGAAACTAAATGTTCTAGTACATTTTCCATGTTCATTACTATGTAAGTTCATTACAACCATTTGACAGCATTATGTTGATTACCACAGACAATTTAAAAAAAAAATTTGATTAATTTGTTTATGTATGTATATATAATTATTAGGGCCCAAGCCCTGAAAGGGCGCAGAGCCCTATTGTTCTTCTAAGGATTTTTTGTTATTAGGGCCCAAGCCCTGAAAGGGCGCAGAGCCCTATTGTTCTTCTAAGGGTTTTTTGTTTTTCTTCTTCTTCTTCTTCTTCTTTATAATATTTTTTTTTTCAAGGTTTTTGCCACTTTTGGGGGCCTTAACGTGCTCAAAAACTCTTGAAACTTTGCACACTGGTCAGAACCCGCGGCCATTAGAGCCGGACTGAAGCTGGTACCCGGGCGTGGCAGGGGGGCTCGACAGCGCCCCCTGGAACGGGGTCCGAAAACTTGGTCCATAAATCAAACACGCTTGCATGAAATAATATGAAACTCGGTACACTTATAGATCTCATCGGTTCATATATCCTTCATGCTCTGACTTTTTACCCCAGCCCAACAGGAAGTCGGCTATTTGGCGTAGTTTAAAAAACACATGCAATGGAATTTAAAATACTCCTCCTAGACGATTCAACCAATCGCCACGAAACTCGGTGTGCATGAAGTCAAGACATTGAGGATGAAAAATTGCCAGGGGATTTTTGATATCTCGAACGGTTTGGCCGTGGTGAGGAAACGAATTTATGGCGAATATTGGAAATTGGAAGTGTGTTATAACATCCTCATACATTATCTTGATGAAACTTCAGCAGTGTGTTCGCTGTAAGAAGCCGATTACATGGATGTGACTATTGTGAGTCAAAGTTATAGCGCCACCAACTGGCAGCAGGAAGTGTGTCACTTTCAAAATGCTTTGAATTCACCCTCTTATTTTTACCCGATTTGCTTCAAACTTCATTTGTATAATGTAAACACAGGGCAGATGTAAACCTGTGAAAGGATTATTGATATCTTTAATACTGTCGCCATGGCAACGCTTTAAACTTTTATATTCTTTTTGGATGCATTTGAGGCACTTAACATGCTTCAAATTGCATGAAACTCAACATGCATATCACATTTATTGTCTAATAGACATGTGCGAAGTTTCAGAAACGGGCGTGGTAAGAGGCTCAGTAGCGCCACCTTTAGTCAAAAATGGGGTATTAGTTTTACCTACAGTAACCAAACTCGGTACGTATATTGTTCTCTTCGATCCGGACAACTTTCTAATTTAAAGTCATTAGCTCCGACCAACAGGAAGTCAGATATTTTGGTTTGAATGTGTACTTTTTGGAGCATTTTCCCTCTGCCCCTCTGTGTGTGTGTGTGTGTGTGTGAGGAGGGGGGCTAGTTTAGTTTAACCCTTTCTCTGCTGTGTGCAAAATCTCTGGCACTTTTGAGGGCCTTAACGTGCTCGAACGTGCAGGAAGTCGGCTATTACGGGTTGATTGGAGAACGCTTGCTCTCGCATTTGAAACACTTCTCCTAGAGAATTCATCCGATGACCACGAAACTCGGTCAGCATGAAGTCAAGACATGGAAGATGATAAATTGCCAGGGGATTTTTGATATCTCGAACGGTTTGGCCGTGGCAAGGAAACAAATTTATGATTAAAAAAGGATGCATAAAGTGTGTTATAACTTAGTTATAGTTTTACCTACAGTTACAAAACTCAGCGTGTATATTGATCTTATCAAGCCAAACAACTTTCTAATTTACAGTCATTAGCTCCGACCAACAGAAAGTCAGATATTGTGGTTTGAATGTGGATTGTGTCTCTCTCTGTCTCTCTGCCATTCTGTGTGTGTGTGTGTGTCTGTCTGTGTGGGGAGGGGAGGGGAGGGGAGGGGAGGGGGGATGTGTGTGTGTGTGTGTGTGTGTGTGTGTGTGTGTGTGTGTGTGTGTGATTTTGGTTGGGTGATATATATAATTATATATATATATATATATATATAATTAAAGCTGCAAGCAGCGATGGAGGGCCCACCCGGTGCCTTTAGTGCAACTTTTGGGATTTTGACGACAGGTCCCGGGTCATCGTTTTTTTTTTTTTTTTTTTTTTTTTTCAAACTTTCCTATCATGGTTAAAAGGCAAAAGATATTCTTTAAACTGATGGCAGTTAAGCTGCATCCACAAAGAAATTGAGTTCAAGTCCCAGGTCATGTTTTTTTTTGTTTTTTCATACTTTTGGGATTTTGACGACAGGTTCCGGGTCATCGTTTTTTTTTGTTTTTGTTTTTTTTTCATACTTTCCTATCATGGTTAAAAGGCAAAAGATATTCTTTAATCTGATGGCAGTTAAGCTCCATCCACAAAAAAATTGAGTTCAAGTCCCGGGTCATGTTTTTTTTTTTCTTCATACTTTGGGGATTTTGACGACTGGTCCAGGGTCGTCATTTTTTTTTTTTTTTTTTTTTTTCCATACTTTCCTATCATGGTTAAAAGGCAAAAGATATTCTTTAAACTGATGGCAGTTAAGCTCCATCCACAAAAAAATTGAGTTCAAGTCCCGGGTCATGTTTTTTTTTTGTTTTTTTCTCATACTTTTGGGATTTTGACGACAGGTCCCGGGTCATCGTTTTTTTTTTTTTTTTCATACTTTCCTATCATGGTTAAAAGGCAAAATATATTCTTTAAACTGATGGCAGTTAAGCTCCATCCACAAAAAAATTGAGTTCAAGTCCCGGGTCATGTTTTGTTTTTTTCTCATACTTTTGGGATTTTGACGACAGGTCCCGGGTCATCGTTTTTTTTTTTTTTCATACTTTCCTATCATGGTTAAAAGGCAAAATATATTCTTTAAACTGATGGCAGTTAAGCTCCATCCACAAAACAATTGAGTTCAAGTCCCGGGTCCTGTTTTTTTTTTTTTTTTTTTTCATACTTTTGGGATTTTGACGACAGGTCCCGGGTCATCGTTTTTTTTTTTTTTTTTCATACTTTCCTATCATGGTTAAAAGGCAAAATATATTCTTTAAACTAATGGCAGTTAAGCTCCATCCACAAAAAAAATTGAGTTCAAGTCCTGGGTCATGTTTTTTTTTTTGCTTTTTTCTCATACTTTTGGGATTTTGACGACAGGTCCCGGGTCATCGTTTTTTTTTTTTTTCATACTTTCCTATCATGGTTAAAAGGCAAAATATATTCTTTAAACTGATGGCAGTTAAGCTCCATCCACAAAAAAATTGAGTTCAAGTCCCGGGTCATGTTTTTTTTTGTTGCTTTTTTCTCATACTTTTGGGATTTTGACGACAGGTCCCGGGTCATCGTTTTTTTTTTTTTTTCATACTTTCCTATCATGGTTAAAAGGCAAAATATATTCTTTAAACTGATGGCAGTTAAGCTCCATCCACAAAAAAATTGAGTTCAAGTCCCGGGTCATTTTTTGTATTTTTCTCATACTTTTGGGATTTTGACGACAGGTCCCGGGTCATCGTTTTTTTTTTTTTTTTCATACTTTCCTATCATGGTTAAAAGGCAAAAGATATTCTTTAAACTGATGGCAGTTAAGCTCCATCCACAAAAAAATTTAGTTCAAGTCCCGGGTCATTTTTTGTTTTTTTCTCATACTTTTGGGTCATCGTTTTTTTTTTTTTCATACTTTCCTATCATGGTTAAAAGGCAAAATATATTCTTTAAACTGATGGCAGTTAAGCTCCATCCACAAAAAAATTGAGTTCAAGTCCCGGGTCATTTTTTGTTTTTTGCTTTTTTCTCATACTTTTGGGATTTTGACGACAGGTCCCGGGTCATCGTTTTTTTTTTTTTTTAATACTTTCCTATCATGGTTAAAAGGCAAAATATATTCTTTAAACTGATGGCAGTTAAGCTCCATCCACAAAAAAATTGAGTTCAAGTCCCGGGTCATGTTTTTTTTTTTGCTTTTTTCTCATACTTTTGGGATTTTGACGACAGGTCCCGGGTCATCGTTTTTTTTTTTTTTTCATACTTTCCTATCATGGTTAAAAGGCAAAATATATTCTTTAAACTGATGGCAGTTAAGCTCCATCCACAAAAAAATTGAGTTCAAGTCCCGGGTCATGTTTTTTTTTTTTGCTTTTTTCTCATACTTTTGGGATTTTGACGACAGGTCCCCCGGGTCATCGTTTTTTTTTTTTTTTCATACTTTCCTATCATGGTTAAAAGGCAAAATATATTCTTTAAACTGATGGCAGTTAAGCTCCATCCACAAAAAAATTGAGTTCAAGTCCCGGGTCATGTTTTTTTTTTTGCTTTTTTCTCATACTTTTGGGATTTTGACGACAGGTCATCGTTTTTTTTTTTTTTTCATACTTTCCTATCATGGTTAAAAGGCAAAATATATTCTTTAAACTGATGGCAGTTAAGCTCCATCCACAAAAAAATTGAGTTCAAGTCCCGGGTCATGTTTTTTTTTGTTGTTTTTTTCTCATACTTTTGGGATTTTGACGACAGGTCCCGGGTCATCGTTTTTTTTTTTTTTTCATACTTTCCTATCATGGTTAAAAGGCAAAATATATTCTTTAAACTGATGGCAGTTAAGCTCCATCCACAAAAAAATTGAGTTCAAGTCCCGGGTCATGTTTTTTTTTTGCTTTTTTCTCATACTTTTGGGATTTTGACGACAGGTCCCGGGTCATCGTTTTTTTTTTTTTTTCATACTTTCCTATCATGGTTAAAAGGCAAAATATATTCTTTAAACTGATGGCAGTTAAGCTCCATCCACAAAAAAATTGAGTTCAAGTCCCGGGTCATGTTTTTTTTTGTTGTTTTTTTCTCATACTTTTGGGATTTTGACGACAGGTCCCGGGTCATCGTTTTTTTTTTTTTTTCATACTTTCCTATCATGGTTAAAAGGCAAAATATATTCTTTAAACTGATGGCAGTTAAGCTCCATCCACAAAAAAATTTAGTTCAAGTCCCGGGTCATGTTTTTTTTTTGCTTTTTTCTCATACTTTTGGGATTTTGACGACAGGTCCCGGGTCATCGTTTTTTTTTTTTTTTCATACTTTCCTATCATGGTTAAAAGGCAAAATATATTCTTTAAACTGATGGCAGTTAAGCTCCATCCACAAAAAAATTGAGTTCAAATCCCGGGTCATGTTTTTTTTTTTTTGCTTTTTTCTCATACTTTTGGGATTTTGACGACAGGTCCCGGGTCATCGTTTTTTTTTTTTTTTCATACTTTCCTATCATGGTTAAAAGGCAAAATATATTCTTTAAACTGATGGCAGTTAAGCTCCATCCACAAAAAAATTGAGTTCAAGTCCCGGGTCATGTTTTGTTTTTTTCTCATACTTTTGGGGTTTTGACGACAGGTCCCGGGTCATCGTTTTTTTTTTTTTTTTATACTTTCCTATCATGGTTAAAAGGCAAAATATATTCTTTAAACTGATGGCAGTTAAGCTCCATCCACAAAAAAATTGAGTTCAAGTCCCGGGTCATGTTTTTTTTTTTGCTTTTTTCTCATACTTTTGGGATTTTGACGACAGGTCCCGGGTCATCGTTTTTTTTTTTTTTTCATACTTTCCTATCATGGTTAAAAGGCAAAATATATTCTTTAAACTGATGGCAGTTAAGCTCCATCCACAAAAAAATTAAGTTCAAGTCCCGGGTCATGTTTTTTTTTTTGCTTTTTTCTCATACTTTTGGGATTTTGACGACAGGTCCCGGGTCATCGTTTTTTTTTTTTTTTCATACTTTCCTATCATGGTTAAAAGGCAAAATATATTCTTTAAACTGATGGCAGTTAAGCTCCATCCACAAAAAAATTGAGTTCAAGTCCCGGGTCATGTTTTTTTTTTTTGCTTTTTTCTCATACTTTTGGGATTTTGACGACAGGTCCCGGGTCATCGTTTTTTTTTTTTTTTTTTCATACTTTCCTATCATGGTTAAAAGGCAAAATATATTCTTTAAACTGATGGCAGTTAAGCTCCATCCACAAAAAAATTGAGTTCAAGTCCCGGGTCATGTTTTGTTTTTTTCTCATACTTTTGGGATTTTGACGACAGGTCCCGGGTCATCGTTTTTTTTTTTTTTTCATACTTTCCTATCATGGTTAAAAGGCAAAATATATTCTTTAAACTGATGGCAGTTAAGCTCCATCCACAAAAAAATTGAGTTCAAGTCCCGGGTCATGTTTTTTTTTTTTCTCATACTTTTGGGATTTTGACGACAGGTCCCGGGTCATCGTTTTTTTTTTTTTTTTATACTTTCCTATCATGGTTAAAAGGCAAAATATATTCTTTAAACTGATGGCAGTTAAGCTCCATCCACAAAAAAATTGAGTTCAAGTCCCGGGTCATGTTTTTTTTTTTGCTTTTTTCTCATACTTTTGGGATTTTGACGACAGGTCCCGGGTCATCGTTTTTTTTTTTTTTTCATACTTTCCTATCATGGTTAAAAGGCAAAATATATTCTTTAAACTGATGGCAGTTAAGCTCCATCCACAAAAAAATTGAGTTCAAGTCCCGGGTCATGTTTTTTTTTTTGCTTTTTTCTCATACTTTTGGGATTTTGACGACAGGTCCCGGGTCATCGTTTTTTTTTTTTTTTTCATACTTTCCTATCATGGTTAAAAGGCAAAATATATTCTTTAAACTGATGGCAGTTAAGCTCCATCCACAAAAAAATTAAGTTCAAGTCCCGGGTCATGTTTTTTTTTTTGCTTTTTTCTCATACTTTTGGGATTTTGACGACAGGTCCCGGGTCATCGTTTTTTTTTTTTTTTCATACTTTCCTATCATGGTTAAAAGGCAAAATATATTCTTTAAACTGATGGCAGTTAAGCTCCATCCACAAAAAAATTGAGTTCAAGTCCCGGGTCATGTTTTTTTTTTTCTTTTTTCTCATACTTTTGGGATTTTGACGACAGGTCCCGGGTCATCGTTTTTTTTTTTTTTTCATACTTTCCTATCATGGTTAAAAGGCAAAATATATTCTTTAAACTGATGGCAGTTAAGCTCCATCCACAAAAAAATTGAGTTCAAGTCCCGGGTCATGTTTTTTTTTTTTGCTTTTTTCTCATACTTTTGGGATTTTGACGACAGGTCCCGGGTCATCGTTTTTTTTTTTTTTTCATACTTTCCTATCATGGTTAAAAGGCAAAATATATTCTTTAAACTGATGGCAGTTAAGCTCCATCCACAAAAAAATTGAGTTCAAGTCCCGGGTCATGTTTTTTTTTTTTGCTTTTTTCTCATACTTTTGGGATTTTGACGACAGGTCCCGGGTCATCGTTTTTTTTTTTTTTTTCATACTTTCCTATCATGGTTAAAAGGCAAAATATATTCTTTAAACTGATGGCAGTTAAGCTCCATCCACAAAAAAATTGAGTTCAAGTCCCGGGTCATGTTTTTTTTTTTTTTTTTTCATACTTTTGGGATTTTGACGACAGGTCCCGGGTCATCGTTTTTTTTTTTTTTCATACTTTCCTATCATGGTTAAAAGGCAAAATATATTCTTTAAACTGATGGCAGTTAAGCTCCATCCACAAAAAAATTGAGTTCAAGTCCCGGGTCATGTTTTTTTTTTTTGCTTTTTTCTCATACTTTTGGGATTTTGACGACAGGTCATCGTTTTTTTTTTTTTTTCATACTTTCCTATCATGGTTAAAAGGCAAAATATATTCTTTAAACTGATGGCAGTTAAGCTCCATCCACAAAAAAATTGAGTTCAAGTCCCGGGTCATGTTTTTTTTTGTTGTTTTTTTCTCATACTTTTGGGATTTTGACGACAGGTCCCGGGTCATCGTTTTTTTTTTTTTTTCATACTTTCCTATCATGGTTAAAAGGCAAAATATATTCTTTAAACTGATGGCAGTTAAGCTCCATCCACAAAAAAATTGAGTTCAAGTCCCGGGTCATGTTTTTTTTTTGCTTTTTTCTCATACTTTTGGGATTTTGACGACAGGTCCCGGGTCATCGTTTTTTTTTTTTTTTCATACTTTCCTATCATGGTTAAAAGGCAAAATATATTCTTTAAACTGATGGCAGTTAAGCTCCATCCACAAAAAAATTGAGTTCAAATCCCGGGTCATGTTTTTTTTTTTTTGCTTTTTTCTCATACTTTTGGGATTTTGACGACAGGTCCCGGGTCATCGTTTTTTTTTTTTTTTCATACTTTCCTATCATGGTTAAAAGGCAAAATATATTCTTTAAACTGATGGCAGTTAAGCTCCATCCACAAAAAAATTGAGTTCAAGTCCCGGGTCATGTTTTGTTTTTTTCTCATACTTTTGGGGTTTTGACGACAGGTCCCGGGTCATCGTTTTTTTTTTTTTTTCATACTTTCCTATCATGGTTAAAAGGCAAAATATATTCTTTAAACTGATGGCAGTTAAGCTCCATCCACAAAAAAATTGAGTTCAAGTCCCGGGTCATGTTTTTTTTTTTGCTTTTTTCTCATACTTTTGGGATTTTGACGACAGGTCCCGGGTCATCGTTTTTTTTTTTTTTTCATACTTTCCTATCATGGTTAAAAGGCAAAATATATTCTTTAAACTGATGGCAGTTAAGCTCCATCCACAAAAAAATTAAGTTCAAGTCCCGGGTCATGTTTTTTTTTTTGCTTTTTTCTCATACTTTTGGGATTTTGACGACAGGTCCCGGGTCATCGTTTTTTTTTTTTTTTCATACTTTCCTATCATGGTTAAAAGGCAAAATATATTCTTTAAACTGATGGCAGTTAAGCTCCATCCACAAAAAAATTGAGTTCAAGTCCCGGGTCATGTTTTTTTTTTTGCTTTTTTCTCATACTTTTGGGATTTTGACGACAGGTCCCGGGTCATCGTTTTTTTTTTTTTTTTCATACTTTCCTATCATGGTTAAAAGGCAAAATATATTCTTTAAACTGATGGCAGTTAAGCTCCATCCACAAAAAAATTGAGTTCAAGTCCCGGGTCATGTTTTTTTTTTTTGCTTTTTTCTCATACTTTTGGGATTTTGACGACAGGTCCCGGGTCATCGTTTTTTTTTTTTTTTTCATACTTTCCTATCATGGTTAAAAGGCAAAATATATTCTTTAAACTGATGGCAGTTAAGCTCCATCCACAAAAAAATTGAGTTCAAGTCCCGGGTCATGTTTTTTTTTTTGCTTTTTTCTCATACTTTTGGGATTTTGACGACAGGTCCCGGGTCATCGTTTTTTTTTTTTTTTTCATACTTTCCTATCATGGTTAAAAGGCAAAATATATTCTTTAAACTGATGGCAGTTAAGCTCCATCCACAAAAAAATTGAGTTCAAGTCCCGGGTCATGTTTTTTTTTTTTGCTTTTTTCTCATACTTTTGGGGTTTTGACGACAGGTCCCGGGTCATCGTTTTTTTTTTTTTTTCATACTTTCCTATCATGGTTAAAAGGCAAAATATATTCTTTAAACTGATGGCAGTTAAGCTCCATCCACAAAAAAATTGAGTTCAAGTCCCGGGTCATGTTTTTTTTTTTTGCTTTTTTCTCATACTTTTGGGATTTTGACGACAGGTCCCGGGTCATCGTTTTTTTTTTTTTTTTCATACTTTCCTATCATGGTTAAAAGGCAAAATATATTCTTTAAACTGATGGCAGTTAAGCTCCATCCACAAAAAAATTAAGTTCAAGTCCCGGGTCATGTTTTTTTTTTTGCTTGTTTCTCATACTTTTGGGATTTTGACGACAGGTCCCGGGTCATCGTTTTTTTTTTTTTTTTCATACTTTCCTATCATGGTTAAAAGGCAAAATATATTCTTTAAACTGATGGCAGTTAAGCTCGATCCACAAAAAAATTGAGTTCAAGTCCCGGGTCATGTTTTTTTTTTTGCTTTTTTCTCATACTTTTGGGATTTTGACGACAGGTCATCGTTTTTTTTTTTTTTTTCATACTTTCCTATCATGGTTAAAAGGCAAAATATATTCTTTAAACTGATGGCAGTTAAGCTCCATCCACAAAAAAATTGAGTTCAAGTCCCGGGTCATGTTTTTTTTTTTTGCTTTTTTCTCATACTTTTGGGATTTTGACGACAGGTCCCGGGTCATCGTTTTTTTTTTTTTTTTCATACTTTCCTATCATGGTTAAAAGGCAAAATATATTCTTTAAACTGATGGCAGTTAAGCTCCATCCACAAAAAAATTGAGTTCAAGTCCCGGGTCATGTTTTTTTTTTTTGCTTTTTTCTCATACTTTTGGGATTTTGACGACAGGTCCCGGGTCATCGTTTTTTTTTTTTTTTTCATACTTTCCTATCATGGTTAAAAGGCAAAATATATTCTTTAAACTGATGGCAGTTAAGCTCCATCCACAAAAAAATTGAGTTCAAGTCCCGGGTCATGTTTTTTTTTTTGCTTTTTTCTCATACTTTTGGGATTTTGACGACAGGTCCCGGGTCATCGTTTTTTTTTTTTTTTTCATACTTTCCTATCATGGTTAAAAGGCAAAATATATTCTTTAAACTGATGGCAGTTAAGCTCCATCCACAAAAAAATTGAGTTCAAGTCCCGGGTCATGTTTTTTTTTTTTGCTTTTTTCTCATACTTTTGGGGTTTTGACGACAGGTCCCGGGTCATCGTTTTTTTTTTTTTTTCATACTTTCCTATCATGGTTAAAAGGCAAAATATATTCTTTAAACTGATGGCAGTTAAGCTCCATCCACAAAAAAATTGAGTTCAAGTCCCGGGTCATGTTTTTTTTTTTTGCTTTTTTCTCATACTTTTGGGATTTTGACGACAGGTCCCGGGTCATCGTTTTTTTTTTTTTTTTCATACTTTCCTATCATGGTTAAAAGGCAAAATATATTCTTTAAACTGATGGCAGTTAAGCTCCATCCACAAAAAAATTAAGTTCAAGTCCCGGGTCATGTTTTTTTTTTTGCTTGTTTCTCATACTTTTGGGATTTTGACGACAGGTCCCGGGTCATCGTTTTTTTTTTTTTTTTCATACTTTCCTATCATGGTTAAAAGGCAAAATATATTCTTTAAACTGATGGCAGTTAAGCTCGATCCACAAAAAAATTGAGTTCAAGTCCCGGGTCATGTTTTTTTTTTTGCTTTTTTCTCATACTTTTGGGATTTTGACGACAGGTCATCGTTTTTTTTTTTTTTTCATACTTTCCTATCATGGTTAAAAGGCAAAATATATTCTTTAAACTGATGGCAGTTAAGCTCCATCCACAAAAAAATTGAGTTCAAGTCCCGGGTCATGTTTTTTTTTTGTTGTTTTTTTCTCATACTTTTGGGATTTTGACGACAGGTCCCGGGTCATCGTTTTTTTTTTTTTTTCATACTTTCCTATCATGGTTAAAAGGCAAAATATATTCTTTAAACTGATGGCAGTTAAGCTCCATCCACAAAAAAATTGAGTTCAAGTCCCGGGTCATGTTTTTTTTTTGCTTTTTTCTCATACTTTTGGGATTTTGACGACAGGTCCCGGGTCATCGTTTTTTTTTTTTTTTCATACTTTCCTATCATGGTTAAAAGGCAAAATATATTCTTTAAACTGATGGCAGTTAAGCTCCATCCACAAAAAAATTTAGTTCAAATCCCGGGTCATGTTTTTTTTTTTTTGCTTTTTTCTCATACTTTTGGGATTTTGACGACAGGTCCCGGGTCATCGTTTTTTTTTTTTTTTCATACTTTCCTATCATGGTTAAAAGGCAAAATATATTCTTTAAACTGATGGCAGTTAAGCTCCATCCACAAAAAAATTGAGTTCAAGTCCCGGGTCATGTTTTGTTTTTTTCTCATACTTTTGGGGTTTTGACGACAGGTCCCGGGTCATCGTTTTTTTTTTTTTTTCATACTTTCCTATCATGGTTAAAAGGCAAAATATATTCTTTAAACTGATGGCAGTTAAGCTCCATCCACAAAAAAATTGAGTTCAAGTCCCGGGTCATGTTTTGTTTTTTTCTCATACTTTTGGGATTTTGACGACAGGTCCCGGGTCATCGTTTTTTTTTTTTTTTCATACTTTCCTATCATGGTTAAAAGGCAAAATATATTCTTTAAACTGATGGCAGTTAAGCTCCATCCACAAAAAAATTGAGTTCAAGTCCCGGGTCATGTTTTTTTTTTTTCTCATACTTTTGGGATTTTGACGACAGGTCCCGGGTCATCGTTTTTTTTTTTTTTTTATACTTTCCTATCATGGTTAAAAGGCAAAATATATTCTTTAAACTGATGGCAGTTAAGCTCCATCCACAAAAAAATTGAGTTCAAGTCCCGGGTCATGTTTTTTTTTTTGCTTTTTTCTCATACTTTTGGGATTTTGACGACAGGTCCCGGGTCATCGTTTTTTTTTTTTTTTCATACTTTCCTATCATGGTTAAAAGGCAAAATATATTCTTTAAACTGATGGCAGTTAAGCTCCATCCACAAAAAAATTGAGTTCAAGTCCCGGGTCATGTTTTTTTTTTTGCTTTTTTCTCATACTTTTGGGATTTTGACGACAGGTCCCGGGTCATCGTTTTTTTTTTTTTTTTCATACTTTCCTATCATGGTTAAAAGGCAAAATATATTCTTTAAACTGATGGCAGTTAAGCTCCATCCACAAAAAAATTAAGTTCAAGTCCCGGGTCATGTTTTTTTTTTTGCTTTTTTCTCATACTTTTGGGATTTTGACGACAGGTCCCGGGTCATCGTTTTTTTTTTTTTTTCATACTTTCCTATCATGGTTAAAAGGCAAAATATATTCTTTAAACTGATGGCAGTTAAGCTCCATCCACAAAAAAATTGAGTTCAAGTCCCGGGTCATGTTTTTTTTTTTTGCTTTTTTCTCATACTTTTGGGATTTTGACGACAGGTCCCGGGTCATCGTTTTTTTTTTTTTTTTCATACTTTCCTATCATGGTTAAAAGGCAAAATATATTCTTTAAACTGATGGCAGTTAAGCTCCATCCACAAAAAAATTGAGTTCAAGTCCCGGGTCATGTTTTTTTTTTTTGCTTTTTTCTCATACTTTTGGGATTTTGACGACAGGTCCCGGGTCATCGTTTTTTTTTTTTTTTTCATACTTTCCTATCATGGTTAAAAGGCAAAATATATTCTTTAAACTGATGGCAGTTAAGCTCCATCCACAAAAAAATTGAGTTCAAGTCCCGGGTCATGTTTTTTTTTTTGCTTTTTTCTCATACTTTTGGGATTTTGACGACAGGTCCCGGGTCATCGTTTTTTTTTTTTTTTCATACTTTCCTATCATGGTTAAAAGGCAAAATATATTCTTTAAACTGATGGCAGTTAAGCTCCATCCACAAAAAAATTGAGTTCAAGTCCCGGGTCATGTTTTTTTTTTTTGCTTTTTTCTCATACTTTTGGGATTTTGACGACAGGTCCCGGGTCATCGTTTTTTTTTTTTTTTTCATACTTTCCTATCATGGTTAAAAGGCAAAATATATTCTTTAAACTGATGGCAGTTAAGCTCCATCCACAAAAAAATTGAGTTCAAGTCCCGGGTCATGTTTTTTTTTTTTTTTTTTTCTCATACTTTTGGGATTTTGACGACAGGTCCCGGGTCATCGTTTTTTTTTTTTTTTTCATACTTTCCTATCATGGTTAAAAGGCAAAATATATTCTTTAAACTGATGGCAGTTAAGCTCCATCCACAAAAAAATTGAGTTCAAGTCCCGGGTCATGTTTTTTTTTTGTTGCTTTTTTCTCATACTTTTGGGATTTTGACGACGGTCATCGTTTTTTTTTTTTTTTTTCATACTTTCCTATCATGGTTAAAAGGCAAAATATATTCTTTAAACTGATGGCAGTTAAGCTCCATCCACAAAAAAATTGAGTTCAAGTCCCGGGTCATGTTTTTTTTTTTTTTTTTTTCTCATACTTTTGGGGTTTTGACGACAGGTCCCGGGTCATCGTTTTTTTTTTTTTTTCATACTTTCCTATCATGGTTAAAAGGCAAAATATATTCTTTAAACTGATGGCAGTTAAGCTCCATCCACAAAAAAATTGAGTTCAAGTCCCGGGTCATGTTTTTTTTTTTGCTTTTTTCTCATACTTTTGGGATTTTGACGACAGGTCCCGGGTCATCGTTTTTTTTTTTTTTTCATACTTTCCTATCATGGTTAAAAGGCAAAATATATTCTTTAAACTGATGGCAGTTAAGCTCCATCCACAAAAAAATTGAGTTCAAGTCCCGGGTCATGTTTTTTTTTTTGCTTTTTTCTCATACTTTTGGGATTTTGACGACAGGTCCCGGGTCATCGTTTTTTTTTTTTTTTCATACTTTCCTATCATGGTTAAAAGGCAAAATATATTCTTTAAACTGATGGCAGTTAAGCTCCATCCACAAAAAAATTGAGTTCAAGTCCCGGGTCATGTTTTTTTTTTTTGCTTTTTTCTCATACTTTTGGGATTTTGACGACAGGTCCCGGGTCATCGTTTTTTTTTTTTTTCATACTTTCCTATCATGGTTAAAAGGCAAAATATATTCTTTAAACTGATGGCAGTTAAGCTCCATCCACAAAAAAATTGAGTTCAAGTCCCGGGTCATGTTTTTTTTTTTTTTTTTTCTCATACTTTTGGGATTTTGACGACAGGTCCCGGGTCATCGTTTTTTTTTTTTTTTCATACTTTCCTATCATGGTTAAAAGGCAAAATATATTCTTTAAACTGATGGCAGTTAAGCTCCATCCACAAAAAAATTGAGTTCAAGTCCCGGGTCATGTTTTTTTTTTTTGCTTTTTTCTCATACTTTTGGGATTTTGACGACAGGTCCCGGGTCATCGTTTTTTTTTTTTTTTCATACTTTCCTATCATGGTTAAAAGGCAAAATATATTCTTTAAACTGATGGCAGTTAAGCTCCATCCACAAAAAAATTGAGTTCAAGTCCCGGGTCATGTTTTTTTTTTTTTCTCATACTTTTGGGATTTTGACGACAGGTCCCGGGTCATCGTTTTTTTTTTTTTTTCATACTTTCCTATCATGGTTAAAAGGCAAAATATATTCTTTAAACTGATGGCAGTTAAGCTCCATCCACAAAAAAATTGAGTTCAAGTCCCGGGTCATGTTTTTTTTTTTGCTTTTTTCTCATACTTTTGGGATTTTGACGACAGGTCCCGGGTCATCGTTTTTTTTTTTTTTTCATACTTTCCTATCATGGTTAAAAGGCAAAATAAATTCTTTAAACTGATGGCAGTTAAGCTCCATCCACAAAAAAATTGAGTTCAAGTCCCGGGTCATGTTTTTTTTTTTTTCTCATACTTTTGGGATTTTGACGACAGGTCCCGGGTCATCGTTTTTTTTTTTTTTCATACTTTCCTATCATGGTTAAAAGGCAAAATATATTCTTTAAACTGATGGCAGTTAAGCTCCATCCACAAAAAAATTGAGTTCAAGTCCCGGGTCATGTTTTTTTTTGTGCTTTTTTCTCATACTTTTGGGATTTTGACGACAGGTCCCGGGTCATCGTTTTTTTTTTTTTTTCATACTTTCCTATCATGGTTAAAAGGCAAAATATATTCTTTAAACTGATGGCAGTTAAGCTCCATCCACAAAAAAATTGAGTTCAAGTCCCGGGTCATGTTTTTTTTTTTGCTTTTTTCTCATACTTTTGGGATTTTGACGACAGGTCCCGGGTCATCGTTTTTTTTTTTTTTTCATACTTTCCTATCATGGTTAAAAGGCAAAATATATTCTTTAAACTGATGGCAGTTAAGCTCCATCCACAAAAAAATTGAGTTCAAGTCCCGGGTCATGTTTTTTTTTTTTTTTTTTTTCATACTTTTGGGATTTTGACGATAGGTCCCGGGTCATCGTTTTTTTTTTTTTTTCATACTTTCCTATCATGGTTAAAAGGCAAAATATATTCTTTAAACTGATGGCAGTTAAGCTCCATCCACAAAAAAAATTGAGTTCAAGTCCCGGGTCATGTTTTTTTTTTTGCTTTTTTCTCATACTTTTGGGATTTTGACGACAGGTCCCGGGTCATCGTTTTTTTTTTTTTTTTCATACTTTCCTATCATGGTTAAAAGGCAAAATATATTCTTTAAACTGATGGCAGTTAAGCTCCATCCACAAAAAAATTGAGTTCAAGTCCCGGGTCATGTTTTTTTTTTGCTTTTTTCTCATACTTTTGGGATTTTGACGACAGGTCCCGGGTCATCGTTTTTTTTTTTTTTTCATACTTTCCTATCATGGTTAAAAGGCAAAATATATTCTTTAAACTGATGGCAGTTAAGCTCCATCCACAAAAAAATTGAGTTCAAGTCCCGGGTCATGTTTTTTTTTTTGCTTTTTTCTCATACTTTTGGGATTTTGACGACAGGTCCCGGGTCATCGTTTTTTTTTTTTTTTCATACTTTCCTATCATGGTTAAAAGGCAAAATATATTCTTTAAACTGATGGCAGTTAAGCTCCATCCACAAAAAAATTGAGTTCAAGTCCCGGGTCATGTTTTTTTTTTTGCTTTTTTCTCATACTTTTGGGATTTTGACGACAGGTCCCGGGTCATCGTTTTTTTTTTTTTTTTATACTTTCCTATCATGGTTAAAAGGCAAAATATATTCTTTAAACTGATGGCAGTTAAGCTCCATCCACAAAAAAATTGAGTTCAAGTCCCGGGTCATGTTTTTTTTTTTGCTTTTTTCTCATACTTTTGGGATTTTGACGACAGGTCCCGGGTCATCGTTTTTTTTTTTTTTTCATACTTTCCTATCATGGTTAAAAGGCAAAATATATTCTTTAAACTGATGGCAGTTAAGCTCCATCCACAAAAAAATTGAGTTCAAGTCCCGGGTCATGTTTTTTTTTTTTGCTTTTTTCTCATACTTTTGGGATTTTGACGACAGGTCCCGGGTCATCGTTTTTTTTTTTTTTTTTCATACTTTCCTATCATGGTTAAAAGGCAAAATATATTCTTTAAACTGATGGCAGTTAAGCTCCATCCACAAAAAAATTGAGTTCAAGTCCCGGGTCATGTTTTGTTTTTTTCTCATACTTTTGGGATTTTGACGACAGGTCCCAGGGTCATCGTTTTTTTTTTTTTTTCATACTTTCCTATCATGGTTAAAAGGCAAAATATATTCTTTAAACTGATGGCAGTTAAGCTCCATCCACAAAAAAATTGAGTTCAAGTCCCGGGTCATGTTTTTTTTTTTTCTCATACTTTTGGGATTTTGACGACAGGTCCCGGGTCATCGTTTTTTTTTTTTTTTTATACTTTCCTATCATGGTTAAAAGGCAAAATATATTCTTTAAACTGATGGCAGTTAAGCTCCATCCACAAAAAAATTGAGTTCAAGTCCCGGGTCATGTTTTTTTTTTTGCTTTTTTCTCATACTTTTGGGATTTTGACGACAGGTCCCGGGTCATCGTTTTTTTTTTTTTTTCATACTTTCCTATCATGGTTAAAAGGCAAAATATATTCTTTAAACTGATGGCAGTTAAGCTCCATCCACAAAAAAATTGAGTTCAAGTCCCGGGTCATGTTTTTTTTTTTTTTTTTTTCTCATACTTTTGGGATTTTGACGACAGGTCCCGGGTCATCGTTTTTTTTTTTTTTTTTCATACTTTTCTATCATGGTTAAAAGGCAAAATATATTCTTTAAACTGATGGCAGTTAAGCTCCATCCACAAAAAAATTGAGTTCAAGTCCCGGGTCATGTTTTTTTTTTTTTCTCATACTTTTGGGATTTTGACGACAGGTCCCGGGTCATCGTTTTTTTTTTTTTTCATACTTTCCTATCATGGTTAAAAGGCAAAATATATTCTTTAAACTGATGGCAGTTAAGCTCCATCCACAAAAAAATTGAGTTCAAGTCCCGGGTCATGTTTTTTTTTTTGCTTTTTTCTCATACTTTTGGGATTTTGACGACAGGTCCCGGGTCATCGTTTTTTTTTTTTTTTCATACTTTCCTATCATGGTTAAAAGGCAAAACATATTCTTTAAACTGATGGCAGTTAAGCTCCATCCACAAAAAAATTGAGTTAAAGTCCCGGGTCATGTTTTTTTTTTGTGCTTTTTTCTCATACTTTTGGGATTTTGACGACAGGTCCCGGGTCATCGTTTTTTTTTTTTTTTCATACTTTCCTATCATGGTTAAAAGGCAAAATATATTCTTTAAACTGATGGCAGTTAAGCTCCATCCACAAAAAAAATGAGTTCAAGTCCCGGGTCATGTTTTTTTTTGTGCTTTTTTCTCATACTTTTGGGATTTTGACGACAGGTCCCGGGTCATCGTTTTTTTTTTTTTTTTCATACTTTCCTATCATGGTTAAAAGGCAAAATATATTCTTTAAACTGATGGCAGTTAAGCTCCATCCACAAAAAAATTGAGTTCAAGTCCCGGGTCATGTTTTTTTTTTTGCTTTTTTCTCATACTTTTGGGATTTTGACGACAGGTCCTGGGTCATCGTTTTTTTTTTTTTTTTCATACTTTCCTATCATGGTTAAAAGGCAAAATATATTCTTTAAACTGATGGCAGTTAAGCTCCATCCACAAAAAAATTGAGTTCAAGTCCCGGGTCATGTTTTTTTTTGTGCTTTTTTCTCATACTTTTGGGATTTTGACGACAGGTCCCGGGTCATCGTTTTTTTTTTTTTTTCATACTTTCCTATCATGGTTAAAAGGCAAAATATATTCTTTAAACTGATGGCAGTTAAGCTCCATCCACAAAGAAATTGAGTTCAAGTCCCGGGTCATGTTTTGTTTTTTTCTCATACTTTTGGGATTTTGACGACAGGTCCCGGGTCATCGTTTTTTTTTTTTTTTCATACTTTCCTATCATGGTTAAAAGGCAAAATATATTCTTTAAACTGATGGCAGTTAAGCTCCATCCACAAAAAAATTTAGTTCAAGTCCCGGGTCATGTTTTTTTTTTTTCTCATACTTTTGGGATTTTGACGACAGGTCCCGGGTCATCGTTTTTTTTTTTTTTTCATACTTTCCTATCATGGTTAAAAGGCAAAATATATTCTTTAAACTGATGGCAGTTAAGCTCCATCCACAAAAAAATTTAGTTCAAGTCCCGGGTCATGTTTTTTTTGCTTTTTTCTCATACTTTTGGGATTTTGACGACAGGTCCCGGGTCATCGTTTTTTTTTTTTTTTCATATTTTCCTATCATGGTTAAAAGGCAAAATATATTCTTTAAACTGATGGCAGTTAAGCTCCATCCACAAAAAAATTGAGTTCAAGTCCCGGGTCATGTTTTTTTTTTTTGCTTTTTTCTCATACTTTTGGGATTTTGACGACAGGTCCCGGGTCATCGTTTTTTTTTTTTTTTTCATACTTTCCTATCATGGTTAAAAGGCAAAATATATTCTTTAAACTGATGGCAGTTAAGCTCCATCCACAAAAAAATTGAGTTCAAGTCCCGGGTCATGTTTTTTTTTTTTTTTTTTTCTCATACTTTTGGGATTTTGACGACAGGTCCCGGGTCATCGTTTTTTTTTTTTTTTTCATATTTTCCTATCATGGTTAAAAGGCAAAATATATTCTTTAAACTGATGGCAGTTAAGCTCCATCCACAAAAAAATTGAGTTCAAGTCTCGGGTCATGTTTTTTTTTTTGCTTTTTTCTCATACTTTTGGGATTTTGACGACAGGTCCCGGGTCATCGTTTTTTTTTTTTTTTCATACTTTCCTATCATGGTTAAAAGGCAAAATATATTCTTTAAACTGATGGCAGTTAAGCTCCATCCACAAAAAAATTGAGTTCAAGTCCCGGGTCATGTTTTTTTTGTTGCTTTTTTCTCAGACTTTTGGGATTTTGACGACAGGTCCCGGGTCATCGTTTTTTTTTTTTTTTTCATACTTTCCTATCATGGTTAAAAGGCAAAATATATTCTTTAAACTGATGGCAGTTAAGCTCCATCCACAAAAAAATTGAGTTCAAGTCCCGGGTCATGTTTTTTTTTTTGCTTTTTTCTCATACTTTTGGGATTTTGACGACAGGTCCCGGGTCATCGTTTTTTTTTTTTTTACATACTTTCCTATCATGGTTAAAAGGCAAAATATATTCTTTAAACTGATGGCAGTTAAGCTCCATCCACAAAAAAATTGAGTTCAAGTCCCGGGTCATGTTTTTTTTTTTTCTCATACTTTTGGGATTTTGACGACAGGTCCCGGGTCATCGTTTTTTTTTTTTTTTTCATACTTTCCTATCATGGTTAAAAGGCAAAATATATTCTTTAAACTGATGGCAGATAAGCTCCATCCACAAAAAAATTGAGTTCAAGTCCCGGGTCATGTTTTTTTTTTTTGCTTTTTTCTCATACTTTTGGGATTTTGACGACAGGTCCCGGGTCATCGGTTTTTTTTTTTTTTTCATACTTTCCTATCATGGTTAAAAGGCAAAATATATTCTTTAAACTGATGGCAGTTAAGCTCCATCCACAAAAAAATTGAGTTCAAGTCCCGGGTCATGTTTTTTTTTTTTGCTTTTTTCTCATACTTTTGGGATTTTGACGACAGGTCCCGGGTCATCGGTTTTTTTTTTTTTTTCATACTTTCCTATCATGGTTAAAAGGCAAAATATATTCTTTAAACTGATGGCAGTTAAGCTCCATCCACAAAAAAATTGAGTTCAAGTCCCGGGTCATGTTTTTTTTTTTTTTTTTTTCTCATACTTTTGGGATTTTGACGACAGGTCCCGGGTCATCGTTTTTTTTTTTTTTTTTCATACTTTCCTATCATGGTTAAAAGGCAAAATATATTCTTTAAACTGATGGCAGTTAAGCTCCATCCACAAAAAAATTGAGTTCAAGTCCCGGGTCATGTTTTTTTTTTTTTCTCATACTTTTGGGATTTTGACGACAGGTCCCGGGTCATCGTTTTTTTTTTTTTTTTCATATTTTCCTATCATGGTTAAAAGGCTAAATATATTCTTTAAACTGATGGCAGTTAAGCTCCATCCACAAAAAAATTGAGTTCAAGTCTCGGGTCATGTTTTTTTTTTTGCTTTTTTCTCATACTTTTGGGATTTTGACGACAGGTCCCGGGTCATCGTTTTTTTTTTTTTTTCATACTTTCCTATCATGGTTAAAAGGCAAAATATATTCTTTAAACTGATGGCAGTTAAGCTCCATCCACAAAAAAATTGAGTTCAAGTCCCGGGTCATGTTTTTTTTTTTGCTTTTTTCTCATACTTTTGGGATTTTGACGACAGGTCCCGGGTCATCGTTTTTTTTTTTTTTTCATACTTTCCTATCATGGTTAAAAGGCAAAATATATTCTTTAAACTGATGGCAGTTAAGCTCCATCCACAAAAAAATTGAGTTCAAGTCCCGGGTCATGTTTTTTTTGTTGCTTTTTTCTCAGACTTTTGGGATTTTGACGACAGGTCCCGGGTCATCGTTTTTTTTTTTTTTTTCATACTTTCCTATCATGGTTAAAAGGCAAAATATATTCTTTAAACTGATGGCAGTTAAGCTCCATCCACAAAAAAATTGAGTTCAAGTCCCGGGTCATGTTTTTTTTGTTGCTTTTTTCTCATACTTTTGGGATTTTGACGACAGGTCCCGGGTCATCGTTTTTTTTTTTTTTTACATACTTTCCTATCATGGTTAAAAGGCAAAATATATTCTTTAAACTGATGGCAGTTAAGCTCCATCCACAAAAAAATTGAGTTCAAGTCCCGGGTCATGTTTTTTTTTTTTCTCATACTTTTGGGATTTTGACGACAGGTCCCGGGTCATCGTTTTTTTTTTTTTTTTCATACTTTCCTATCATGGTTAAAAGGCAAAATATATTCTTTAAACTGATGGCAGTTAAGCTCCATCCACAAAAAAATTGAGTTCAAGTCCCGGGTCATGTTTTTTTTTGTTGCTTTTTTCTCATACTTTTGGGATTTTGACGACAGGTCCCGGGTCATCGGTTTTTTTTTTTTTTTCATACTTTCCTATCATGGTTAAAAGGCAAAATATATTCTTTAAACTGATGGCAGTTAAGCTCCATCCACAAAAAAATTGAGTTCAAGTCCCGGGTCATGTTTTTTTTTTTTTTTTTTTCTCATACTTTTGGGATTTTGACGACAGGTCCCGGGTCATCGTTTTTTTTTTTTTTTTTCATACTTTCCTATCATGGTTAAAAGGCAAAATATATTCTTTAAACTGATGGCAGTTAAGCTCCATCCACAAAAAAATTGAGTTCAAGTCCCGGGTCATGTTTTTTTTTTTGCTTTTTTCTCATACTTTTGGGATTTTGACGACAGGTCCCGGGTCATCGTTTTTTTTTTTTTTTTCATACTTTCCTATCATGGTTAAAAGGCAAAATATATTCTTTAAACTGATGGCAGTTAAGCTCCATCCACAAAAAAATTGAGTTCAAGTCCCGGGTCATGTTTTTTTTTTGCTTTTTTCTCATACTTTTGGGATTTGACGACAGGTCCCGGGTCATCGTTTTTTTTTTTTTTTCATACTTTCCTACATTGTTAAAAGGCAAAATATATTCTTTAAACTGATGGCAGTTAAGCTCCATCCACAAAAAAATTGAGTTCAAGTCCCGGGTCATGTTTTTTTTTTTGCTTTTTTCTCATACTTTTGGGATTTTGACGACAGGTCCCGGGTCATCGTTTTTTTTTTTTTTTTTCATACTTTCCTATCATTGTTAAAAGGCAAAATATATTCTTTAAACTGATGGCAGTTAAGCTCCATCCACAAAAAAATTGAGTTCAAGTCCCGGGTCATGTTTTTTTTTTTTTTTTCATACTTTTGGGATTTTGACGACAGGTCCCGGGTCATCGTTTTTTTTTTTTTTTCATACTTTCCTATCATGGTTAAAAGGCAAAATATATTCTTTAAACTGATGGCAGTTAAGCTCCATCCACAAAAAAATTGAGTTCAAGTCCCGGGTCATGTTTTTTTTTTTGCTTTTTTCTCATACTTTTGGGATTTTGACGACAGGTCCCGGGTCATCGTTTTTTTTTTTTTTCATACTTTCCTATCATGGTTAAAAGGCAAAAGATATTCTTTAAACTGATGGCAGTTAAGCTCCATCCACAAAAAAATTGAGTTCAAGTCCCGGGTCATGTTTTTTTTGTTGCTTTTTTCTCAGACTTTTGGGATTTTGACGACAGGTCCCGGGTCATCGTTTTTTTTTTTTTTTTCATACTTTCCTATCATGGTTAAAAGGCAAAATATATTCTTTAAACTGATGGCAGTTAAGCTCCATCCACAAAAAAATTGAGTTCAAGTCCCGGGTCATGTTTTTTTTTTTGCTTTTTTCTCATACTTTTGGGATTTTGACGACAGGTCCCGGGTCATCGTTTTGTTTTTTTTTACATACTTTCCTATCATGGTTAAAAGGCAAAATATATTCTTTAAACTGATGGCAGTTAAGCTCCATCCACAAAAAAATTGAGTTCAAGTCCCGGGTCATGTTTTTTTTTTTTCTCATACTTTTGGGATTTTGACGACAGGTCCCGGGTCATCGTTTTTTTTTTTTTTTTTCATACTTTCCTATCATGGTTAAAAGGCAAAATATATTCTTTAAACTGATGGCAGTTAAGCTCCATCCACAAAAAAATTGAGTTCAAGTCCCGGGTCATGTTTTTTTTTTTGCTTTTTTCTCATACTTTTGGGATTTTGACGACAGGTCCCGGTGTCATGAATTGCGTGGAAGCAAAGGCGGTAGTCGGATCTAAATGCAGCAGACTTTAATAAACACAGAACGGGAAAACTCGAAACAGGAACGTACATATATTCAATAACTGACAACGAACAAAAGAGCACACAGGAATTAAATACACAGAGGGGCTCAGGGAACAAGACACAGCTGGGGCAAATGAGAACAACGAGAGGGACCAAACGAACTAACAAGGCAACACACCTGAAACAAGGGAACTAATAATTAACATGACTAGGGATACAATAAACAAGGCAGAGAAACAAGATACAAACTGAATGCAAAAACCAAAGACAGTGAAACCACAAACATGACAATAAACAAAACCGTTACATTATCCCCCCCTTCCATAAGGCGTGGCCTCACGCCGTATCAGAACACGACCTGGGCAGGAGGGGTGGGCATCATGGAGTCCCAGACAGGGTAGTCAGGACCATAGACTCCATGACGGTACCGGTGAGTGGCGGAGCAGGACATGCCGGTGGCCACGGTGGAGCAGAACGTGCCGGTGGCCACGGCGGAGCAGACTCAGACAGGGACCAGGGCAGGGCATACACAGAAGGGGATTGGAGCAAAGACAGTAGGGAAAAGGACCATGTCGACGTGGCCTTCATGGTCCCCACCGGACCCCTACTGCCCCCCTCCAAAAAGTTCTTGGGGAAATTAAAGCGAATAGCCTCCGGGCTGGCATAGGGCTCTGGAACAGCCTCTTGGGCCTGAAGAGACATGGGCTCTGGGACGGCCTCCGGGCAGGCAACGGGCTCTGGGACGGCCTCTGGGCAGGCAACGGGCTCTGGGACGGGCTCTGGGACGGCCTCCGGGCAGGCAACGGGCTCTGGGACGGCCTCCGGGCAGGCCACGGGCTCTGGGACGGCCTCCGGGCAGGCAACGGGCTCTGGGACGGCCTCCGGGCAGGCAACGGGCTCTGGGACGGCCTCTGGAACACGGAAAGGGCAGGAGACAGTCAGCTGGGAGGTGTGTGCTGTCCAGGCACGCAGGGCCATCATGGCATAAAAGGCACGGATAACTCTCTGGGCCATAGCTGGGCTGACAGAAGTAGCAGGTGGCTCACGAACGGTCTCTGGGCTGGTAGCAGGCTCTGGAGTAGTCTCTGGGCAGGAATCTACTTCTGTGTGGGTAGCCCAAACACACATAAGAGCAGCAACATATACAGACAGGGCAACCTCCTCTTCCCCAACAGGAGTGACAGGAAGAACAGACCGTACTTGCATGACCTCCAGACTTTGGGATTTGCAGGGGGTTCTCTTCCTCCTCCTACGTCGGCGAGGGGGCGCTGCAGAGAATGATGGTTCTGGATGGGCAGGGCTGGACTCAGACAACTGGGCAGGGCTGGACTCAGACAACTGGGCAGGGCTGGACTCAGACAACTGGGCAGGGCTGGACTCAGACAACTGGGCAGGGCTGGACTCAGACAACTGGGCAGGGCTGGACTCAGACAACTGGGCAGGGCTGGACTCAGACAACTGGGCAGGGCTGGACTCAGACAACTGGGCAGGGCTGGACTCAGACAACTGGGCAGGGCTGGACTCAGACAACTGGGCAGGGCTGACGCGAAGAGCGGGCTCGGCCGTGCAGACGCGATGAGCGGGCTCGGCAGTACGGATGCGGCGAGCGGGCTCGGCCGTGCGGACGCGATGAGCGGGCTCGGCTGTGCGGATGCGGCGAGCGGGCTCGGCCGTGCAGATGCGATGAGCGGGCTCAGCTTTGCGGATGCGGCGAGCGGGCTCGGCTGTGCAGACGCGATGAGCGGGCTCGGCTGTGCGGATGCAGTGAGCGGGCTCGGCTGTGCAGACGCGATGAGCGGGCTCTGGTGTGCGGATGCGGCGAACGGGCTTCCTCAGTGCTCGGTTAGAAACTCTCTTAGGTGAACTGTGCTTGGGCTTCACTGAATGCACTGGTTTAGGACCACAGCTGATTTCCTCAGCGAGTCCTACAGTGAGAGACGAACCGCACACCCACAGCGCTCGGTCCAGGAACTGCACAAAAGAGAGGTGTTCCGCATCTAACAGAAGCATTGCGCCGAGCGTGTCGTCCATCCCACTCCAGAAATTATACTTGAGTGTTTCCTCACTCAAATTGGTCTCATGATAAAACTCTAGGTAAGCCCCCACGTAATCATCAAGCGACCGTCCATTCTGGTAGAATCCGTTTTCCATCATCATACCTCTTGCTTGGTTGTTCCTGGGTAGGCTACTAACTGCTAGATCCTGGTGTGGTCAGTTATTCTGTCATGAATTGCGTGGAAGCAAAGGCGGTAGTCGGATCTAAATGCAGCAGACTTTAATAAACACAGAACGGGAAAACTCGAAACAGGAACGTACATATATTCAATAACTGACAACGAACAAAAGAGCACACAGGAATTAAATACACAGAGGGGCTCAGGGAACAAGACACAGCTGGGGCAAATGAGAACAACGAGAGGGACCAAACGAACTAACAAGGCAACACACCTGAAACAAGGGAACTAATAATTAACATGACTAGGGATACAATAAACAAGGCAGAGAAACAAGATACAAACTGAATGCAAAAACCAAAGACAGTGAAACCACAAACATGACAATAAACAAAACCGTTACACCCGGGTCATCGTTTTTTTTTTTTTTTTCATACTTTCCTATCATGGTTAAAAGGCAAAATATATTCTTTAAACTGATGGCAGTTAAGCTCCATCCACAAAAAAATTTAGTTCAAGTCCCGGGTCATGTTTTGTTTTTTTCTCATACTTTTGGGATTTTGACGACAGGTCCCGGGTCATCGTTTTTTTTTTTTTTTTCATACTTTCCTATCATGGTTAAAAGGCAAAATATATTCTTTAAACTGATGGCAGTTAAGCTCCATCCACAAAAAAATTGAGTTCAAGTCCCGGGTCATGTTTTTTTTTTTGCTTTTTTCTCATACTTTTGGGATTTTGACGACAGGTCCCGGGTCATCGTTTTTTTTTTTTTTTTCATACTTTCCTATCATGGTTAAAAGGCAAAATATATTCTTTAAACTGATGGCAGTTAAGCTCCATCCACAAAAAAATTGAGTTCAAGTCCCGGGTCATGTTTTTTTTTTTGCTTTTTTCTCATACTTTTGGGATTTTGACGACAGGTCCCGGGTCATCGTTTTTTTTTTTTTTTCATACTTTCCTATCATGGTTAAAAGGCAAAATATATTCTTTAAACTGATGGCAGTTAAGCTCCATCCACAAAAAAATTGAGTTAAAGTCCCGGGTCATGTTTTTTTTTTGTGCTTTTTTCTCATACTTTTGGGATTTTGACGACAGGTCCCGGGTCATCGTTTTTTTTTTTTTTTCATACTTTCCTATCATGGTTAAAAGGCAAAATATATTCTTTAAACTGATGGCAGTTAAGCTCCATCCACAAAAAAAATGAGTTCAAGTCCCGGGTCATTTTTTTTTTTTTTCTCATACTTTTGGGATTTTGACGACAGGTCCCGGGTCATCGTTTTTTTTTTTTTTTCATACTTTCCTATCATGGTTAAAAGGCAAAATATATTCTTTAAACTGATGGCAGTTAAGCTCCATCCACAAAAAAATTGAGTTCAAGTCCCGGGTCATGTTTTTTTTTTTGCTTTTTTCTCATACTTTTGGGATTTTGACGACAGGTCCCGGGTCATCGTTTTTTTTTTTTTTTTCATACTTTCCTATCATGGTTAAAAGGCAAAATATATTCTTTAAACTGATGGCAGTTAAGCTCCATCCACAAAAAAATTGAGTTCAAGTCCCGGGTCATGTTTTTTTTTGTGCTTTTTTCTCATACTTTTGGGATTTTGACGACAGGTCCCGGGTCATCGTTTTTTTTTTTTTTTCATACTTTCCTATCATGGTTAAAAGGCAAAATATATTCTTTAAACTGATGGCAGTTAAGCTCCATCCACAAAAAAATTGAGTTCAAGTCCCGGGTCATGTTTTTTTTTTTGCTTTTTTCTCATACTTTTGGGATTTTGACGACAGGTCCCGGTGTCATGAATTGCGTGGAAGCAAAGGCGGTAGTCGGATCTAAATGCAGCAGACTTTAATAAACACAGAACGGGAAAACTCGAAACAGGAACGTACATATATTCAATAACTGACAACGAACAAAAGAGCACACAGGAATTAAATACACAGAGGGGCTCAGGGAACAAGACACAGCTGGGGCAAATGAGAACAACGAGAGGGACCAAACGAACTAACAAGGCAACACACCTGAAACAAGGGAACTAATAATTAACATGACTAGGGATACAATAAACAAGGCAGAGAAACAAGATACAAACTGAATGCAAAAACCAAAGACAGTGAAACCACAAACATGACAATAAACAAAACCGTTACATTATCCCCCCCTTCCATAAGGCGTGGCCTCACGCCGTATCAGAACACGACCTGGGCAGGAGGGGTGGGCGTCATGGAGTCCCAGACAGGGTAGTCAGGACCATAGACTCCATGACGGTACCGGTGAGTGGCGGAGCAGGACATGTAGGTGGCCACGGAGGAGCAGGAAGTGCCGGTGGCCACGGCGGTGCGGGACGTGCCGGTGGCCACGGTGGAGCAGGACATGCCGGTGGCCACGGTGGAGCAGAACGTGCCGGTGGCCACGGCGGAGCAGACTCAGACAGGGACCAGGGCAGGGCATACACAGAAGGGGATTGGAGCAAAGACAGTAGGGAAAAGGACCATGTCGACGTGGCCTTCATGGTCCCCACCGGACCCCTACTGCCCCCCTCCAAAAAGTTCTTGGGGAAATTAAAGCGAATAGCCTCCGGGCTGGCATAGGGCTCTGGAACAGCCTCTTGGGCCTGAAGAGACATGGGCTCTGGGACGGCCTCCGGGCAGGCAACGGGCTCTGGGACGGCCTCTGGGCAGGCAACGGGCTCTGGGACGGGCTCTGGGACGGCCTCCGGGCAGGCAACGGGCTCTGGGACGGCCTCCGGGCAGGCCACGGGCTCTGGGACGGCCTCCGGGCAGGCAACGGGCTCTGGGACGGCCTCCGGGCAGGCAACGGGCTCTGGGACGGCCTCTGGAACACGGAAAGGGCAGGAGACAGTCAGCTGGGAGGTGTGTGCTGTCCAGGCACGCAGGGCCATCATGGCATAAAAGGCACGGATAACTCTCTGGGCCATAGCTGGGCTGACAGAAGTAGCAGGTGGCTCACGAACGGTCTCTGGGCTGGTAGCAGGCTCTGGAGTAGTCTCTGGGCAGGAATCTACTTCTGTGTGGGTAGCCCAAACACACATAAGAGCAGCAACATATACAGACAGGGCAACCTCCTCTTCCCCAACAGGAGTGACAGGAAGAACAGACCGTACTTGCATGACCTCCAGACTTTGGGATTTGCAGGGGGTTCTCTTCCTCCTCCTACGTCGGCGAGGGGGCGCTGCAGAGAATGATGGTTCTGGATGGGCAGGGCTGGACTCAGACAACTGGGCAGGGCTGGACTCAGACAACTGGGCAGGGCTGGACTCAGACAACTGGGCAGGGCTGGACTCAGACAACTGGGCAGGGCTGGACTCAGACAACTGGGCAGGGCTGGACTCAGACAACTGGGCAGGGCTGGACTCAGACAACTGGGCAGGGCTGGACTCAGACAACTGGGCAGGGCTGGACTCAGACAACTGGGCAGGGCTGGACTCAGACAACTGGGCAGGGCTGGACTCAGACAACTGGGCAGGGCTGGACTCAGACAACTGGGCAGGGCTGACGCGAAGAGCGGGCTCGGCCGTGCAGACGCGATGAGCGGGCTCGGCAGTACGGATGCGGCGAGCGGGCTCGGCCGTGCGGACGCGATGAGCGGGCTCGGCTGTGCGGATGCGGCGAGCGGGCTCGGCCGTGCAGATGCGATGAGCGGGCTCAGCTTTGCGGATGCGGCGAGCGGGCTCGGCTGTGCAGACGCGATGAGCGGGCTCGGCTGTGCGGATGCAGTGAGCGGGCTCGGCTGTGCAGACGCGATGAGCGGGCTCTGGTGTGCGGATGCGGCGAACGGGCTTCCTCAGTGCTCGGTTAGAAACTCTCTTAGGTGAACTGTGCTTGGGCTTCACTGAATGCACTGGTTTAGGACCACAGCTGATTTCCTCAGCGAGTCCTACAGTGAGAGACGAACCGCACACCCACAGCGCTCGGTCCAGGAACTGCACAAAAGAGAGGTGTTCCGCATCTAACAGAAGCATTGCGCCGAGCGTGTCGTCCATCCCACTCCAGAAATTATACTTGAGTGTTTCCTCACTCAAATTGGTCTCATGATAAAACTCTAGGTAAGCCCCCACGTAATCATCAAGCGACCGTCCATTCTGGTAGAATCCGTTTTCCATCATCATACCTCTTGCTTGGTTGTTCCTGGGTAGGCTACTAACTGCTAGATCCTGGTGTGGTCAGTTATTCTGTCATGAATTGCGTGGAAGCAAAGGCGGTAGTCGGATCTAAATGCAGCAGACTTTAATAAACACAGAACGGGAAAACTCGAAACAGGAACGTACATATATTCAATAACTGACAACGAACAAAAGAGCACACAGGAATTAAATACACAGAGGGGCTCAGGGAACAAGACACAGCTGGGGCAAATGAGAACAACGAGAGGGACCAAACGAACTAACAAGGCAACACACCTGAAACAAGGGAACTAATAATTAACATGACTAGGGATACAATAAACAAGGCAGAGAAACAAGATACAAACTGAATGCAAAAACCAAAGACAGTGAAACCACAAACATGACAATAAACAAAACCGTTACACCCGGGTCATCGTTTTTTTTTTTTTTTTCATACTTTCCTATCATGGTTAAAAGGCAAAATATATTCTTTAAACTGATGGCAGTTAAGCTCCATCCACAAAAAAATTGAGTTCAAGTCCCGGGTCATGTTTTGTTTTTTTCTCATACTTTTGGGATTCTGACGACAGGTCCCGGGTCATCGTTTTTTTTTTTTTTCATACTTTCCTATCATGGTTAAAAGGCAAAATATATTCTTTAAACTGATGGCAGTTAAGCTCCATCCACAAAAAAATTGAGTTCAAGTCCCGGGTCATGTTTTGTTTTTTTCTCATACTTTTGGGATTTTGACGACAGGTCCCGGGTCATCGTTTTTTTTTTTTTTTTCATACTTTCCTATCATGGTTAAAAGGCAAAATATATTCTTTAAACTGATGGCAGTTAAGCTCCATCCACAAAAAAATTGAGTTCAAGTCCCGGGTCATGTTTTGTTTTTTTCTCATACTTTTGGGATTTTGACGACAGGTCCCGGGTCATCGTTTTTTTTTTTTTTTCATACTTTCCTATCATGGTTAAAAGGCAAAATATATTCTTTAAACTGATGGCAGTTAAGCTCCATCCACAAAAAAATTGAGTTCAAGTCCCGGGTCATGTTTTTTTTTTTGCTTTTTTCTCATACTTTTGGGATTTTGACGACAGGTCCCGGGTCATCGTTTTTTTTTTTTTTCATACTTTCCTATCATGGTTAAAAGGCAAAATATATTCTTTAAACTGATGGCAGTTAAGCTCCATCCACAAAAAAATTGAGTTCAAGTCCCGGGTCATGTTTTGTTTTTTTCTCATACTTTTGGGATTTTGACGACAGGTCCCGGGTCATCGTTTTTTTTTTTTTTTTCATACTTTCCTATCATGGTTAAAAGGCAAAATATATTCTTTAAACTGATGGCAGTTAAGCTCCATCCACAAAAAAATTGAGTTCAAGTCCCGGGTCATGTTTTGTTTTTTTCTCATACTTTTGGGATTTTGACGACAGGTCCCGGGTCATCGTTTTTTTTTTTTTTTCATACTTTCCTATCATGGTTAAAAGGCAAAATATATTCTTTAAACTGATGGCAGTTAAGCTCCATCCACAAAAAAATTGAGTTCAAGTCCCGGGTCATGTTTTTTTTTTTGCTTTTTTCTCATACTTTTGGGATTTTGACGACAGGTCCCGGGTCATCGTTTTTTTTTTTTTTTTCATACTTTCCTATCATGGTTAAAAGGCAAAATATATTCTTTAAACTGATGGCAGTTAAGCTCCATCCACAAAAAAATTGAGTTCAAGTCCCGGGTCATGTTTTTTTTTTTTGCTTTTTTCTCATACTTTTGGGATTTTGACGACAGGTCCCGGGTCATCGGTTTTTTTTTTTTTTTCATACTTTCCTATCATGGTTAAAAGGCAAAATATATTCTTTAAACTGATGGCAGTTAAGCTCCATCCACAAAAAAATTGAGTTCAAGTCCCGGGTCATGTTTTTTTTTTTTTCTCATACTTTTGGGATTTTGACGACAGGTCCCGGGTCATCGTTTTTTTTTTTTTTTTCATATTTTCCTATCATGGTTAAAAGGCAAAATATATTCTTTAAACTGATGGCAGTTAAGCTCCATCCACAAAAAAATTGAGTTCAAGTCTCGGGTCATGTTTTTTTTTTTTGCTTTTTTCTCATACTTTTGGGATTTTGACGACAGGTCCCGGGTCATCGTTTTTTTTTTTTTTTCATACTTTCCTATCATGGTTAAAAGGCAAAATATATTCTTTAAACTGATGGCAGTTAAGCTCCATCCACAAAAAAATTGAGTTCAAGTCCCGGGTCATGTTTTTTTTTTTGCTTTTTTCTCATACTTTTGGGATTTTGACGACAGGTCCCGGGTCATCGTTTTTTTTTTTTTTTCATACTTTCCTATCATGGTTAAAAGGCAAAATATATTCTTTAAACTGATGGCAGTTAAGCTCCATCCACAAAAAAATTGAGTTCAAGTCCCGGGTCATGTTTTTTTTGTTGCTTTTTTCTCAGACTTTTGGGATTTTGACGACAGGTCCCGGGTCATCGTTTTTTTTTTTTTTTTCATACTTTCCTATCATGGTTAAAAGGCAAAATATATTCTTTAAACTGATGGCAGTTAAGCTCCATCCACAAAAAAATTGAGTTCAAGTCCCGGGTCATGTTTTTTTTTTTGCTTTTTTCTCATACTTTTGGGATTTTGACGACAGGTCCCGGGTCATCGTTTTTTTTTTTTTTACATACTTTCCTATCATGGTTAAAAGGCAAAATATATTCTTTAAACTGATGGCAGTTAAGCTCCATCCACAAAAAAATTGAGTTCAAGTCCCGGGTCATGTTTTTTTTTTTTCTCATACTTTTGGGATTTTGACGACAGGTCCCGGGTCATCGTTTTTTTTTTTTTTTTCATACTTTCCTATCATGGTTAAAAGGCAAAATATATTCTTTAAACTGATGGCAGTTAAGCTCCATCCACAAAAAAATTGAGTTCAAGTCCCGGGTCATGTTTTTTTTTGTTGCTTTTTTCTCATACTTTTGGGATTTTGACGACAGGTCCCGGGTCATCGTTTTTTTTTTTTTTTTCATACTTTCCTATCATGGTTAAAAGGCAAAATATATTCTTTAAACTGATGGCAGTTAAGCTCCATCCACAAAAAAATTGAGTTCAAGTCCCGGGTCATGTTTTTTTTTTTGCTTTTTTCTCATACTTTTGGGATTTTGACGACAGGTCCCGGGTCATCGTTTTTTTTTTTTTTTTCATACTTTCCTATCATGGTTAAAAGGCAAAATATATTCTTTAAACTGATGGCAGTTAAGCTCCATCCACAAAAAAATTGAGTTCAAGTCCCGGGTCATGTTTTTTTTTTTTGCTTTTTTCTCATACTTTTGGGATTTTGACGACAGGTCCCGGGTCATCGTTTTTTTTTTTTTTTTTCATACTTTCCTATCATTGTTAAAAGGCAAAATATATTCTTTAAACTGATGGCAGTTAAGCTCCATCCACAAAAAAATTGAGTTCAAGTCCCGGGTCATGTTTTTTTTTTTTTTTTCATACTTTTGGGATTTTGACGACAGGTCCCGGGTCATCGTTTTTTTTTTTTTTTTCATACTTTCCTATCATGGTTAAAAGGCAAAATATATTCTTTAAACTGATGGCAGTTAAGCTCCATCCACAAAAAAATTGAGTTCAAGTCCCGGGTCATGTTTTTTTTTTTTCTCATACTTTTGGGATTTTGACGACAGGTCCCGGGTCATCGTTTTTTTTTTTTTTTCATACTTTCCTATCATGGTTAAAAGGCAAAATATATTCTTTAAACTGATGGCAGTTAAGCTCCATCCACAAAAAAATTTAGTTCAAGTCCCGGGTCATGTTTTGTTTTTTTCTCATACTTTTGGGATTTTGACGACAGGTCCCGGGTCATCGTTTTTTTTTTTTTTTCATACTTTCCTATCATGGTTAAAAGGCAAAATATATTCTTTAAACTGATGGCAGTTAAGCTCCATCCACAAAAAAATTGAGTTCAAGTCCCGGGTCATGTTTTTTTTTTTGCTTTTTTCTCATACTTTTGGGATTTTGACGACAGGTCCCGGGTCATCGTTTTTTTTTTTTTTACATACTTTCCTATCATGGTTAAAAGGCAAAATATATTCTTTAAACTGATGGCAGTTAAGCTCCATCCACAAAAAAATTGAGTTCAAGTCCCGGGTCATGTTTTTTTTTTTTCTCATACTTTTGGGATTTTGACGACAGGTCCCGGGTCATCGTTTTTTTTTTTTTTTTTCATACTTTCCTATCATGGTTAAAAGGCAAAATATATTCTTTAAACTGATGGCAGTTAAGCTCCATCCACAAAAAAATTGAGTTCAAGTCCCGGGTCATGTTTTGTTTTTTTCTCATACTTTTGGGATTTTGACGACAGGTCCCGGGTCATCGTTTTTTTTTTTTTTTTTTTTTTTCATACTTTCCTATCATGGTTAAAAGGCAAAATATATTCTTTAAACTGATGGCAGTTAAGCTCCATCCACAAAAAAATTGAGTTCAAGTCCCGGGTCATGTTTTTTTTTTTGCTTTTTTCTCATACTTTTGGGATTTTGACGACAGGTCCCGGGTCATCGTTTTTTTTTTTTTTTTTCATACTTTCCTATCATGGTTAAAAGGCAAAATATATTCTTTAAACTGATGGCAGTTAAGCTCCATCCACAAAAAAAATTAGTTCAAGTCCCGGGTCATGTTTTTTTTTTTTGCTTTTTTCTCATACTTTTGGGATTTTGACGACAGGTCCCGGGTCATCGTTTTTTTTTTTTTTTCATACTTTCCTATCATGGTTAAAAGGCAAAACATATTCTTTAAACTGATGGCAGTTAAGCTCCATCCACAAAAAAATTGAGTTAAAGTCCCGGGTCATGTTTTTTTTTTGTGCTTTTTTCTCATACTTTTGGGATTTTGACGACAGGTCCCGGGTCATCGTTTTTTTTTTTTTTTCATACTTTCCTATCATGGTTAAAAGGCAAAATATATTCTTTAAACTGATGGCAGTTAAGCTCCATCCACAAAAAAAATGAGTTCAAGTCCCGGGTCATGTTTTTTTTTTTTCTCATACTTTTGGGATTTTGACGACAGGTCCCGGGTCATCGTTTTTTTTTTTTTTTTCATACTTTCCTATCATGGTTAAAAGGCAAAATATATTCTTTAAACTGATGGCAGTTAAGCTCCATCCACAAAAAAATTGAGTTCAAGTCCCGGGTCATGTTTTTTTTTTTGCTTTTTTCTCATACTTTTGGGATGGCAGTTAAGCTCCATCCACAAAAAAATTGAGTTCAAGTCCCGGGTCATGTTTTTTTTTTTTCTCATACTTTTGGGATTTTGACGACAGGTCCCGGGTCATCGTTTTTTTTTTTTTTTTTCATACTTTCCTATCATGGTTAAAAGGCAAAATATATTCTTTAAACTGATGGCAGTTAAGCTCCATCCACAAAAAAATTGAGTTCAAGTCCCGGGTCATGTTTTGTTTTTTTCTCATACTTTTGGGATTTTGACGACAGGTCCCGGGTCATCGTTTTTTTTTTTTTTTTTTTTTTTCATACTTTCCTATCATGGTTAAAAGGCAAAATATATTCTTTAAACTGATGGCAGTTAAGCTCCATCCACAAAAAAATTGAGTTCAAGTCCCGGGTCATGTTTTTTTTTTTGCTTTTTTCTCATACTTTTGGGATTTTGACGACAGGTCCCGGGTCATCGTTTTTTTTTTTTTTTTTCATACTTTCCTATCATGGTTAAAAGGCAAAATATATTCTTTAAACTGATGGCAGTTAAGCTCCATCCACAAAAAAAATTAGTTCAAGTCCCGGGTCATGTTTTTTTTTTTTGCTTTTTTCTCATACTTTTGGGATTTTGACGACAGGTCCCGGGTCATCGTTTTTTTTTTTTTTTCATACTTTCCTATCATGGTTAAAAGGCAAAACATATTCTTTAAACTGATGGCAGTTAAGCTCCATCCACAAAAAAATTGAGTTAAAGTCCCGGGTCATGTTTTTTTTTTGTGCTTTTTTCTCATACTTTTGGGATTTTGACGACAGGTCCCGGGTCATCGTTTTTTTTTTTTTTTCATACTTTCCTATCATGGTTAAAAGGCAAAATATATTCTTTAAACTGATGGCAGTTAAGCTCCATCCACAAAAAAAATGAGTTCAAGTCCCGGGTCATGTTTTTTTTTTTTCTCATACTTTTGGGATTTTGACGACAGGTCCCGGGTCATCGTTTTTTTTTTTTTTTTCATACTTTCCTATCATGGTTAAAAGGCAAAATATATTCTTTAAACTGATGGCAGTTAAGCTCCATCCACAAAAAAATTGAGTTCAAGTCCCGGGTCATGTTTTTTTTTTTGCTTTTTTCTCATACTTTTGGGATTTTGACGACAGGTCCCGGGTCATCGTTTTTTTTTTTTTTTTCATACTTTCCTATCATGGTTAAAAGGCAAAATATATTCTTTAAACTGATGGCAGTTAAGCTCCATCCACAAAAAAATTTAGTTCAAGTCCCGGGTCATGTTTTTTTTTTTTCTCATACTTTTGGGATTTTGACGACAGGTCCCGGGTCATCGTTTTTTTTTTTTTTTCATACTTTCCTATCATGGTTAAAAGGCAAAATATATTCTTTAAACTGATGGCAGTTAAGCTCCATCCACAAAAAAATTTAGTTCAAGTCCCGGGTCATGTTTTGTTTTTTTCTCATACTTTTGGGATTTTGACGACAGGTCCCGGGTCATCGTTTTTTTTTTTTTTTCATACTTTCCTATCATGGTTAAAAGGCAAAATATATTCTTTAAACTGATGGCAGTTAAGCTCCATCCACAAAAAAATTGAGTTCAAGTCCCGGGTCATGTTTTTTTTTTTGCTTTTTTCTCATACTTTTGGGATTTTGACGACAGGTCCCGGGTCATCGTTTTTTTTTTTTTTTCATACTTTCCTATCATGGTTAAAAGGCAAAATATATTCTTTAAACTGATGGCAGTTAAGCTCCATCCACAAAAAAATTGAGTTCAAGTCCCGGGTCATGTTTTTTTTTGCTTTTTTCTCATACTTTTGGGATTTTGACGACAGGTCCCGGGTCATCGTTTTTTTTTTTTTTTTCATATTTTCCTATCATGGTTAAAAGGCAAAATATATTCTTTAAACTGATGGCAGTTAAGCTCCATCCACAAAAAAATTGAGTTCAAGTCCCGGGTCATGTTTTTTTTTTTTGCTTTTTTCTCATACTTTTGGGATTTTGACGACAGGTCCCGGGTCATCGTTTTTTTTTTTTTTTTCATACTTTCCTATCATGGTTAAAAGGCAAAATATATTCTTTAAACTGATGGCAGTTAAGCTCCATCCACAAAAAAATTGAGTTCAAGTCCCGGGTCATGTTTTTTTTTTTTTTTTTTTCTCATACTTTTGGGATTTTGACGACAGGTCCCGGGTCATCGTTTTTTTTTTTTTTTTCATACTTTCCTATCATGGTTAAAAGGCAAAATATATTCTTTAAACTGATGGCAGTTAAGCTCCATCCACAAAAAAATTGAGTTCAAGTCCCGGGTCATGTTTTTTTTTTTTGCTTTTTTCTCATACTTTTGGGATTTTGACGACAGGTCCCGGGTCATCGTTTTTTTTTTTTTTCATACTTTCCTATCATGGTTAAAAGGCAAAATATATTCTTTAAACTGATGGCAGTTAAGCTCCATCCACAAAAAAATTGAGTTCAAGTCCCGGGTCATGTTTTTTTTTTTTTCTCATACTTTTGGGATTTTGACGACAGGTCCCGGGTCATCGTTTTTTTTTTTTTTTTCATATTTTCCTATCATGGTTAAAAGGCAAAATATATTCTTTAAACTGATGGCAGTTAAGCTCCATCCACAAAAAAATTGAGTTCAAGTCTCGGGTCATGTTTTTTTTTTTGCTTTTTTCTCATACTTTTGGGATTTTGACGACAGGTCCCGGGTCATCGTTTTTTATTTTTTTTCATACTTTCCTATCATGGTTAAAAGGCAAAATATATTCTTTAAACTGATGGCAGTTAAGCTCCATCCACAAAAAAATTGAGTTCAAGTCCCGGGTCATGTTTTTTTTTTTGCTTTTTTCTCATACTTTTGGGATTTTGACGACAGGTCCCGGGTCATCGTTTTTTTTTTTTTTTACATACTTTCCTATCATGGTTAAAAGGCAAAATATATTCTTTAAACTGATGGCAGTTAAGCTCCATCCACAAAAAAATTGAGTTCAAGTCCCGGGTCATGTTTTTTTTGTTTTCTCATACTTTTGGGATTTTGACGACAGGTCCCGGGTCATCGTTTTTTTTTTTTTTTTCATACTTTCCTATCATGGTTAAAAGGCAAAATATATTCTTTAAACTGATGGCAGTTAAGCTCCATCCACAAAAAAATTGAGTTCAAGTCCCGGGTCATGTTTTTTTTTGTTGCTTTTTTCTCATACTTTTGGGATTTTGACGACAGGTCCCGGGTCATCGTTTTTTTTTTTTTTTTCATACTTTCCTATCATGGTTAAAAGGCAAAATATATTCTTTAAACTGATGGCAGTTAAGCTCCATCCACAAAAAAATTGAGTTCAAGTCCCGGGTCATGTTTTTTTTTTTGCTTTTTTCTCATACTTTTGGGATTTTGACGACAGGTCCCGGGTCATCGTTTTTTTTTTTTTTCATACTTTCCTATCATGGTTAAAAGGCAAAATATATTCTTTAAACTGATGGCAGTTAAGCTCCATCCACAAAAAAATTGAGTTCAAGTCCCGGGTCATGTTTTTTTTTTTTTCTCATACTTTTGGGATTTTGACGACAGGTCCCGGGTCATCGTTTTTTTTTTTTTTTTCATATTTTCCTATCATGGTTAAAAGGCAAAATATATTCTTTAAACTGATGGCAGTTAAGCTCCATCCACAAAAAAATTGAGTTCAAGTCTCGGGTCATGTTTTTTTTTTTTGCTTTTTTCTCATACTTTTGGGATTTTGACGACAGGTCCCGGGTCATCGTTTTTTTTTTTTTTTCATACTTTCCTATCATGGTTAAAAGGCAAAATATATTCTTTAAACTGATGGCAGTTAAGCTCCATCCACAAAAAAATTGAGTTCAAGTCCCGGGTCATGTTTTTTTTTTTGCTTTTTTCTCATACTTTTGGGATTTTGACGACAGGTCCCGGGTCATCGTTTTTTTTTTTTTTTCATACTTTCCTATCATGGTTAAAAGGCAAAATATATTCTTTAAACTGATGGCAGTTAAGCTCCATCCACAAAAAAATTGAGTTCAAGTCCCGGGTCATGTTTTTTTTGTTGCTTTTTTCTCAGACTTTTGGGATTTTGACGACAGGTCCCGGGTCATCGTTTTTTGTTTTTTTTTCATACTTTCCTATCATGGTTAAAAGGCAAAATATATTCTTTAAACTGATGGCAGTTAAGCTCCATCCACAAAAAAATTGAGTTCAAGTCCCGGGTCATGTTTTTTTTTTTGCTTTTTTCTCATACTTTTGGGATTTTGACGACAGGTCCCGGGTCATCGTTTTTTTTTTTTTTACATACTTTCCTATCATGGTTAAAAGGCAAAATATATTCTTTAAACTGATGGCAGTTAAGCTCCATCCACAAAAAAATTGAGTTCAAGTCCCGGGTCATGTTTTTTTTTGTTGCTTTTTTCTCATACTTTTGGGATTTTGACGACAGGTCCCGGGTCATCGTTTTTTTTTTTTTTTTCATACTTTCCTATCATGGTTAAAAGGCAAAATATATTCTTTAAACTGATGGCAGTTAAGCTCCATCCACAAAAAAATTGAGTTCAAGTCCCGGGTCATGTTTTTTTTTTTGCTTTTTTCTCATACTTTTGGGATTTTGACGACAGGTCCCGGGTCATCGTTTTTTTTTTTTTTTTTCATACTTTCCTATCATTGTTAAAAGGCAAAATATATTCTTTAAACTGATGGCAGTTAAGCTCCATCCACAAAAAAATTGAGTTCAAGTCCCGGGTCATGTTTTTTTTTTTTTTTTCATACTTTTGGGATTTTGACGACAGGTCCCGGGTCATCGTTTTTTTTTTTTTTTTTCATACTTTCCTATCATGGTTAAAAGGCAAAATATATTCTTTAAACTGATGGCAGTTAAGCTCCATCCACAAAAAAATTGAGTTCAAGTCCCGGGTCATGTTTTGTTTTTTTCTCATACTTTTGGGATTTTGACGACAGGTCCCGGGTCATCGTTTTTTTTTTTTTTTTTTTTTTTCATACTTTCCTATCATGGTTAAAAGGCAAAATATATTCTTTAAACTGATGGCAGTTAAGCTCCATCCACAAAAAAATTGAGTTCAAGTCCCGGGTCATGTTTTTTTTTTTGTTTTTTTCTCATACTTTTGGGATTTTGACGACAGGTCCCGGGTCATCGTTTTTTTTTTTTTTTCATACTTTCCTATCATGGTTAAAAGGCAAAATATATTCTTTAAACTGATGGCAGTTAAGCTCCATCCACAAAAAAAATGAGTTCAAGTCCCGGGTCATTTTTTGTTTTTTTTCTCATACTTTTGGGATTTTGACGACAGGTCCCGGGTCATCGTTTTTTTTTTTTTTTCATACTTTCCTATCATGGTTAAAAGGCAAAATATATTCTTTAAACTGATGGCAGTTAAGCTCCATCCACAAAAAAATTGAGTTCAAGTCCCGGGTCATGTTTTTTTTTTTGCTTTTTTCTCATACTTTTGGGATTTTGACGACAGGTCCCGGGTCATCGTTTTTTTTTTTTTTTTCATACTTTCCTATCATGGTTAAAAGGCAAAATATATTCTTTAAACTGATGGCAGTTAAGCTCCATCCACAAAAAAATTGAGTTCAAGTCCCGGGTCATGTTTTTTTTTGTGCTTTTTTCTCATACTTTTGGGATTTTGACGACAGGTCCCGGGTCATCGTTTTTTTTTTTTTTTCATACTTTCCTATCATGGTTAAAAGGCAAAATATATTCTTTAAACTGATGGCAGTTAAGCTCCATCCACAAAAAAATTGAGTTCAAGTCCCGGGTCATGTTTTGTTTTTTTCTCATACTTTTGGGATTTTGACGACAGGTCCCGGGTCATCGTTTTTTTTTTTTTTTCATACTTTCCTATCATGGTTAAAAGGCAAAATATATTCTTTAAACTGATGGCAGTTAAGCTCCATCCACAAAAAAATTTAGTTCAAGTCCCGGGTCATGTTTTTTTTTTTTCTCATACTTTTGGGATTTTGACGACAGGTCCCGGGTCATCGTTTTTTTTTTTTTTTTCATACTTTCCTATCATGGTTAAAAGGCAAAATATATTCTTTAAACTGATGGCAGTTAAGCTCCATCCACAAAAAAATTGAGTTCAAGTCCCGGGTCATGTTTTTTTTTTTGCTTTTTTCTCATACTTTTGGGATTTTGACGACAGGTCCCGGGTCATCGTTTTTTTTTTTTTTTTCATACTTTCCTATCATGGTTAAAAGGCAAAATATATTCTTTAAACTGATGGCAGTTAAGCTCCATCCACAAAAAAATTTAGTTCAAGTCCCGGGTCATGTTTTTTTTTTTCTCATACTTTTGGGATTTTGACGACAGGTCCCGGGTCATCGTTTTTTTTTTTTTTTTCATACTTTCCTATCATGGTTAAAAGGCAAAATATATTCTTTAAACTGATGGCAGTTAAGCTCCATCCACAAAAAAATTGAGTTCAAGTCCCGGGTCATGTTTTTTTTTTTGCTTTTTTCTCATACTTTTGGGATTTTGACGACAGGTCCCGGGTCATCGTTTTTTTTTTTTTTCATACTTTCCTATCATGGTTAAAAGGCAAAATATATTCTTTAAACTGATGGCAGTTAAGCTCCATCCACAAAAAAATTGAGTTCAAGTCCCGGGTCATGTTTTTTTTTGCTTTTTTCTCATACTTTTGGGATTTTGACGACAGGTCCCGGGTCATCGTTTTTTTTTTTTTTTTCATATTTTCCTATCATGGTTAAAAGGCAAAATATATTCTTTAAACTGATGGCAGTTAAGCTCCATCCACAAAAAAATTGAGTTCAAGTCCCGGGTCATGTTTTTTTTTTTTGCTTTTTTCTCATACTTTTGGGATTTTGACGACAGGTCCCGGGTCATCGTTTTTTTTTTTTTTTCATACTTTCCTATCATGGTTAAAAGGCAAAATATATTCTTTAAACTGATGGCAGTTAAGCTCCATCCACAAAAAAATTGAGTTCAAGTCCCGGGTCATGTTTTGTTTTTTTCTCATACTTTTGGGATTTTGACGACAGGTCCCGGGTCATCGTTTTTTTTTTTTTTTCATACTTTCCTATCATGGTTAAAAGGCAAAATATATTCTTTTAACTGATGGCAGTTAAGCTCCATCCACAAAAAAATTTAGTTCAAGTCCCGGGTCATGTTTTTTTTTTTTCTCATACTTTTGGGATTTTGACGACAGGTCCCGGGTCATCGTTTTTTTTTTTTTTTTCATACTTTCCTATCATGGTTAAAAGGCAAAATATATTCTTTAAACTGATGGCAGTTAAGCTCCATCCACAAAAAAATTGAGTTCAAGTCCCGGGTCATGTTTTTTTTTTTGCTTTTTTCTCATACTTTTGGGATTTTGACGACAGGTCCCGGGTCATCGTTTTTTTTTTTTTTTTCATACTTTCCTATCATGGTTAAAAGGCAAAATATATTCTTTAAACTGATGGCAGTTAAGCTCCATCCACAAAAAAATTTAGTTCAAGTCCCGGGTCATGTTTTTTTTTTTCTCATACTTTTGGGATTTTGACGACAGGTCCCGGGTCATCGTTTTTTTTTTTTTTTCATACTTTCCTATCATGGTTAAAAGGCAAAATATATTCTTTAAACTGATGGCAGTTAAGCTCCATCCACAAAAAAATTGAGTTCAAGTCCCGGGTCATGTTTTTTTTTTTGCTTTTTTCTCATACTTTTGGGATTTTGACGACAGGTCCCGGGTCATCGTTTTTTTTTTTTTTTCATACTTTCCTATCATGGTTAAAAGGCAAAATATATTCTTTAAACTGATGGCAGTTAAGCTCCATCCACAAAAAAATTGAGTTCAAGTCCCGGGTCATGTTTTTTTTTGCTTTTTTCTCATACTTTTGGGATTTTGACGACAGGTCCCGGGTCATCGTTTTTTTTTTTTTTTTCATATTTTCCTATCATGGTTAAAAGGCAAAATATATTCTTTAAACTGATGGCAGTTAAGCTCCATCCACAAAAAAATTGAGTTCAAGTCCCGGGTCATGTTTTTTTTTTTTGCTTTTTTCTCATACTTTTGGGATTTTGACGACAGGTCCCGGGTCATCGTTTTTTTTTTTTTTTTCATACTTTCCTATCATGGTTAAAAGGCAAAATATATTCTTTAAACTGATGGCAGTTAAGCTCCATCCACAAAAAAATTTAGTTCAAGTCCCGGGTCATGTTTTTTTTTTTTTTCTCATACTTTTGGGATTTTGACGACAGGTCCCGGGTCATCGTTTTTTTTTTTTTTTTCATATTTTCCTATCATGGTTAAAAGGCAAAATATATTCTTTAAACTGATGGCAGTTAAGCTCCATCCACAAAAAAATTGAGTTCAAGTCTCGGGTCATGTTTTTTTTTTTGCTTTTTTCTCATACTTTTGGGATTTTGACGACAGGTCCCGGGTCATCGTTTTTTTTTTTTTTTCATACTTTCCTATCATGGTTAAAAGGCAAAATATATTCTTTAAACTGATGGCAGTTAAGCTCCATCCACAAAAAAATTGAGTTCAAGTCCCTGGTCATGTTTTTTTTTTTGCTTTTTTCTCATACTTTTGGGATTTTGACGACAGGTCCCGGGTCATCGTTTTTTTTTTTTTTTCATATTTTCCTATCATGGTTAAAAGGCAAAATATATTCTTTAAACTGATGGCAGTTAAGCTCCATCCACAAAAAAATTGAGTTCAAGTCCCGGGTCATGTTTTTTTTTTTTTTTTTTTCTCATACTTTTGGGATTTTGACGACAGGTCCCGGGTCATCGTTTTTTTTTTTTTTTTCATACTTTCCTATCATGGTTAAAAGGCAAAATATATTCTTTAAACTGATGGCAGTTAAGCTCCATCCACAAAAAAATTGAGTTCAAGTCCCGGGTCATGTTTTTTTTTTTTGCTTTTTTCTCATACTTTTGGGATTTTGACGACAGGTCCCGGGTCATCGTTTTTTTTTTTTTTCATACTTTCCTATCATGGTTAAAAGGCAAAATATATTCTTTAAACTGATGGCAGTTAAGCTCCATCCACAAAAAAATTGAGTTCAAGTCCCGGGTCATGTTTTTTTTTTTTTTCTCATACTTTTGGGATTTTGACGACAGGTCCCGGGTCATCGTTTTTTTTTTTTTTTTCATACTTTCCTATCATGGTTAAAAGGCAAAATATATTCTTTAAACTGATGGCAGTTAAGCTCCATCCACAAAAAAATTGAGTTCAAGTCCCGGGTCATGTTTTTTTTTTTGCTTTTTTCTCATACTTTTGGGATTTTGACGACAGGTCCCGGGTCATCGTTTTTTTTTTTTTTTCATACTTTCCTATCATGGTTAAAAGGCAAAATATATTCTTTAAACTGATGGCAGTTAAGCTCCATCCACAAAAAAATTGAGTTCAAGTCCCGGGTCATGTTTTTTTTTGTGCTTTTTTCTCATACTTTTGGGATTTTGACGACAGGTCCCGGGTCATCGTTTTTTTTTTTTTTACATACTTTCCTATCATGGTTAAAAGGCAAAATATATTCTTTAAACTGATGGCAGTTAAGCTCCATCCACAAAAAAATTGAGTTCAAGTCCCGGGTCATGTTTTTTTTTTTGCTTTTTTCTCATACTTTTGGGATTTTGACGACAGGTCCCGGGTCATCGTTTTTTTTTTTTTTTCATACTTTCCTATCATGGTTAAAAGGCAAAATATATTCTTTAAACTGATGGCAGTTAAGCTCCATCCACAAAAAAATTGAGTTCAAGTCCCGGGTCATGTTTTTTTTTTTGCTTTTTTCTCATACTTTTGGGATTTTGACGACAGGTCCCGGGTCATCGTTTTTTTTTTTTTTTTTCATACTTTCCTATCATGGTTAAAAGGCAAAATATATTCTTTAAACTGATGGCAGTTAAGCTCCATCCACAAAAAAAATTAGTTCAAGTCCCGGGTCATGTTTTTTTTTTTTGCTTTTTTCTCATACTTTTGGGATTTTGACGACAGGTCCCGGGGTCATCGTTTTTTTTTTTTTTTCATACTTTCCTATCATGGTTAAAAGGCAAAACATATTCTTTAAACTGATGGCAGTTAAGCTCCATCCACAAAAAAATTGAGTTAAAGTCCCGGGTCATGTTTTTTTTTTGTGCTTTTTTCTCATACTTTTGGGATTTTGACGACAGGTCCCGGGTCATCGTTTTTTTTTTTTTTTTCATACTTTCCTATCATGGTTAAAAGGCAAAATATATTCTTTAAACTGATGGCAGTTAAGCTCCATCCACAAAAAAAATGAGTTCAAGTCCCGGGTCATTTTTTGTTTTTTTTCTCATACTTTTGGGATTTTGACGACAGGTCCCGGGTCATCGTTTTTTTTTTTTTTTTCATACTTTCCTATCATGGTTAAAAGGCAAAATATATTCTTTAAACTGATGGCAGTTAAGCTCCATCCACAAAAAAATTGAGTTCAAGTCCCGGGTCATGTTTTTTTTTTTGCTTTTTTCTCATACTTTTGGGATTTTGACGACAGGTCCCGGGTCATCGTTTTTTTTTTTTTTTTCATACTTTCCTATCATGGTTAAAAGGCAAAATATATTCTTTAAACTGATGGCAGTTAAGCTCCATCCACAAAAAAATTTAGTTCAAGTCCCGGGTCATGTTTTTTTTTTTTTCTCATACTTTTGGGATTTTGACGACAGGTCCCGGGTCATCGTTTTTTTTTTTTTTTCATACTTTCCTATCATGGTTAAAAGGCAAAATATATTCTTTAAACTGATGGCAGTTAAGCTCCATCCACAAAAAAATTGAGTTCAAGTCCCGGGTCATGTTTTTTTTTTTGCTTTTTTCTCATACTTTTGGGATTTTGACGACAGGTCCCGGGTCATCGTTTTTTTTTTTTTTTTATACTTTCCTATCATGGTTAAAAGGCAAAATATATTCTTTAAACTGATGGCAGTTAAGCTCCATCCACAAAAAAATTGAGTTCAAGTCCCGGGTCATGTTTTTTTTTGCTTTTTTCTCATACTTTTGGGATTTTGACGACAGGTCCCGGGTCATCGTTTTTTTTTTTTTTTTCATATTTTCCTATCATGGTTAAAAGGCAAAATATATTCTTTAAACTGATGGCAGTTAAGCTCCATCCACAAAAAAATTGAGTTCAAGTCCCGGGTCATGTTTTTTTTTTTTGCTTTTTTCTCATACTTTTGGGATTTTGACGACAGGTCCCGGGTCATCGTTTTTTTTTTTTTTTTTTCATACTTTCCTATCATGGTTAAAAGGCAAAATATATTCTTTAAACTGATGGCAGTTAAGCTCCATCCACAAAAAAATTGAGTTCAAGTCCCGGGTCATGTTTTTTTTTTTTTTTTTTTCTCATACTTTTGGGATTTTGACGACAGGTCCCGGGTCATCGTTTTTTTTTTTTTTTTCATACTTTCCTATCATGGTTAAAAGGCAAAATATATTCTTTAAACTGATGGCAGTTAAGCTCCATCCACAAAAAAATTGAGTTCAAGTCCCGGGTCATGTTTTTTTTTTTTGCTTTTTTCTCATACTTTTGGGATTTTGACGACAGGTCCCGGGTCATCGTTTTTTTTTTTTTTTCATACTTTCCTATCATGGTTAAAAGGCAAAATATATTCTTTAAACTGATGGCAGTTAAGCTCCATCCACAAAAAAATTGAGTTCAAGTCCCGGGTCATGTTTTTTTTTTTTTCTCATACTTTTGGGATTTTGACGACAGGTCCCGGGTCATCGTTTTTTTTTTTTTTTTTTTCATATTTTCCTATCATGGTTAAAAGGCAAAATATATTATTTAAACTGATGGCAGTTAAGCTCCATCCACAAAAAAATTGAGTTCAAGTCTCGGGTCATGTTTTTTTTTTTGCTTTTTTCTCATACTTTTGGGATTTTGACGACAGGTCCCGGGTCATCGTTTTTTTTTTTTTTTCATACTTTCCTATCATGGTTAAAAGGCAAAATATATTCTTTAAACTGATGGCAGTTAAGCTCCATCCACAAAAAAATTGAGTTCAAGTCCCGGGTCATGTTTTTTTTTTTGCTTTTTTCTCATACTTTTGGGATTTTGACGACAGGTCCCGGGTCATCGTTTTTTTTTTTTTTACATACTTTCCTATCATGGTTAAAAGGCAAAATATATTCTTTAAACTGATGGCAGTTAAGCTCCATCCACAAAAAAATTGAGTTCAAGTCCCGGGTCATGTTTTTTTTTTTTCTCATACTTTTGGGATTTTGACGACAGGTCCCGGGTCATCGTTTTTTTTTTTTTTTTCATACTTTCCTATCATGGTTAAAAGGCAAAATATATTCTTTAAACTGATGGCAGTTAAGCTCCATCCACAAAAAAATTGAGTTCAAGTCCCGGGTCATGTTTTTTTTTTTTGCTTTTTTCTCATACTTTTGGGATTTTGACGACAGGTCCCGGGTCATCGTTTTTTTTTTTTTTTTCATACTTTCCTATCATGGTTAAAAGGCAAAATATATTCTTTAAACTGATGGCAGTTAAGCTCCATCCACAAAAAAATTTAGTTCAAGTCCCGGGTCATGTTTTTTTTTTTGCTTTTTTCTCATACTTTTGGGATTTTGACGACAGGTCCCGGGTCATCGTTTTTTTTTTTTTTCATACTTTCCTATCATGGTTAAAAGGCAAAATATATTCTTTAAACTGATGGCAGTTAAGCTCCATCCACAAAAAAATTGAGTTCAAGTCCCGGGTCATGTTTTTTGTTGTTGCTTTTTTCTCATACTTTTGGGATTTTGACGACAGGTCCCGGGTCATCGTTTTTTTTTTTTTTTCATACTTTCCTATCATGGTTAAAAGGCAAAATATATTCTTTAAACTGATGGCAGTTAAGCTCCATCCACAAAAAAATTGAGTTCAAGTCCCGGGTCATGTTTTGTTTTTTTCTCATACTTTTGGGATTTTGACGACAGGTCCCGGGTCATCGTTTTTTTTTTTTTTTTTCATACTTTCCTATCATGGTTAAAAGGCAAAATATATTCTTTAAACTGATGGCAGTTAAGCTCCATCCACAAAAAAATTGAGTTCAAGTCCCGGGTCATGTTTTGTTTTTTTCTCATACTTTTGGGATTTTGACGACAGGTCCCGGGTCATCGTTTTTTTTTTTTTTTTTTTTTTTCATACTTTCCTATCATGGTTAAAAGGCAAAATATATTCTTTAAACTGATGGCAGTTAAGCTCCATCCACAAAAAAATTGAGTTCAAGTCCCGGGTCATGTTTTTTTTTTGTTTTTTTCTCATACTTTTGGGATTTTGACGACAGGTCCCGGGTCATCGTTTTTTTTTTTTTTTTCATACTTTCCTATCATGGTTAAAAGGCAAAATATATTCTTTAAACTGATGGCAGTTAAGCTCCATCCACAAAAAAATTGAGTTCAAGTCCCGGGTCATTTTTTGTTTTTTTCTCATACTTTTGGGATTTTGACGACAGGTCCCGGGTCATCGTTTTTTTTTTTTTTTCATACTTTCCTATCATGGTTAAAAGGCAAAATATATTCTTTAAACTGATGGCAGTTAAGCTCCATCCACAAAAAAAATTGAGTTCAAGTCCAGGGTCATGTTTTTTTTTTTTTTTTTTTCATACTTTTGGGATTTTGACGACAGGTCCCGGGTCATCGTTTTTTTTTTTTTTCATACTTTCCTATCATGGTTAAAAGGCAAAATATATTCTTTAAACTGATGGCAGTTAAGCTCCATCCACAAAAAAATTGAGTTCAAGTCCCGGGTCATGTTTTTTTTTTTTGCTTTTTTCTAATACTTTTGGGATTTTGACGACAGGTCCCGGGTCATCGTTTTTTTTTTTTTTTTTCATACTTTCCTATCATGGTTAAAAGGCAAAATATATTCTTTAAACTGATGGCAGTTAAGCTCCATCCACAAAAAAATTGAGTTCAAGTCCCGGGTCATGTTTTTTTTTTGTTTTTTTCTCATACTTTTGGGATTTTGACGACAGGTCCCGGGTCATCGTTTTTTTTTTTTTTCATACTTTCCTATCATGGTTAAAAGGCAAAATATATTCTTTAAACTGATGGCAGTTAAGCTCCATCCACAAAAAAATTGAGTTCAAGTCCCGGGTCATGTTTTGTTTTTTTCTCATACTTTAGGGATTTTGACGACAGGTCCCGGGTCATCGTTTTTTTTTTTTTTTCATACTTTCCTATCATGGTTAAAAGGCAAAATATATTCTTTAAACTGATGGCAGTTAAGCTCCATCCACAAAAAAATTGAGTTCAAGTCCCGGGTCATGTTTTTTTTTTTTTTTTCATACTTTTGGGATTTTGACGACAGGTCCCGGGTCATCGGTTTTTTTTTTTTTTCATACTTTCCTATCATGGTTAAAAGGCAAAATATATTCTTTAAACTGATGGCAGTTAAGCTCCATCCACAAAAAAATTGAGTTCAAGTCCCGGGTCATGTTTTTTTTTTTTTTTTTTTTCTCATACTTTAGGGATTTTGACGACAGGTCCCGGGTCATCGTTTTTTTTTTTTTTTTATACTTTCCTATCATGGTTAAAAGGCAAAATATATTCTTTAAACTGATGGCAGTTAAGCTCCATCCACAAAAAAATTGAGTTCAAGTCCCGGGTCATGTTTTTTTTTGCTTTTTTCTCATACTTTTGGGATTTTGACGACAGGTCCCGGGTCATCGTTTTTTTTTTTTTTTTCATATTTTCCTATCATGGTTAAAAGGCAAAATATATTCTTTAAACTGATGGCAGTTAAGCTCCATCCACAAAAAAATTGAGTTCAAGTCCCGGGTCATGTTTTTTTTTTTTGCTTTTTTCTCATACTTTTGGGATTTTGACGACAGGTCCCGGGTCATCGTTTTTTTTTCTTTTTTCATACTTTCCTATCATGGTTAAAAGGCAAAATATATTCTTTAAACTGATGGCAGTTAAGCTCCATCCACAAAAAAATTGAGTTCAAGTCCCGGGTCATGTTTTTTTTTTTTTTTTTTTCTCATACTTTTGGGATTTTGACGACAGGTCCCGGGTCATCGTTTTTTTTTTTTTTTTCATACTTTCCTATCATGGTTAAAAGGCAAAATATATTCTTTAAACTGATGGCAGTTAAGCTCCATCCACAAAAAAATTGAGTTCAAGTCCCGGGTCATGTTTTTTTTTTTGCTTTTTTCTCATACTTTTGGGATTTTGACGACAGGTCCCGGGTCATCGTTTTTTTTTTTTTTTCATACTTTCCTATCATGGTTAAAAGGCAAAATATATTCTTTAAACTGATGGCAGTTAAGCTCCATCCACAAAAAAATTGAGTTCAAGTCCCGGGTCATGTTTTGTTTTTTTCTCATACTTTTGGGATTTTGACGACAGGTCCCGGGTCATCGTTTTTTTTCATTTTTTTTTTTTTCATACTTTCCTATCATGGTTAAAAGGCAAAATATATTCTTTAAACTGATGGCAGTTAAGCTCCATCCACAAAAAAATTGAGTTCAAGTCCCGGGTCATGTTTTTTTTTTGTTTTTTTCTCATACTTTTGGGATTTTGACGACAGGTCCCGGGTCATCGTTTTTTTTTTTTTTTTCATACTTTCCTATCATGGTTAAAAGGCAAAATATATTCTTTAAACTGATGGCAGTTAAGCTCCATCCACAAAAAAATTGAGTTCAAGTCCCGGGTCATTTTTTGTTTTTTTCTCATACTTTTGGGATTTTGACGACAGGTCCCGGGTCATCGTTTTTTTTTTTTTTTCATACTTTCCTATCATGGTTAAAAGGCAAAATATATTCTTTAAACTGATGGCAGTTAAGCTCCATCCACAAAAAAAATTGAGTTCAAGTCCAGGGTCATGTTTTTTTTTTTTTTTTTTTCATACTTTTGGGATTTTGACGACAGGTCCCGGGTCATCGTTTTTTTTTTTTTTCATACTTTCCTATCATGGTTAAAAGGCAAAATATATTCTTTAAACTGATGGCAGTTAAGCTCCATCCACAAAAAAATTAAGTTCAAGTCCCGGGTCATGTTTTTTTTTTTGCTTTTTTCTCAAACTTTTGGGATTTTGACGACAGGTCCCGGGTCATCGTTTTTTTTTTTTTTTTCATACTTTCCTATCATGGTTAAAAGGCAAAATATATTCTTTAAACTGATGGCAGTTAAGCTCCATCCACAAAAAAAATTGAGTTCAAGTCCCGGGTCATGTTTTTTTTTTGTTTTTTTTCATACTTTTGGGATTTTGACGACAGGTCCCGGGTCATCGTTTTTTTTTTTTTTTTTCATACTTTCCTATCATGGTTAAAAGGCAAAATATATTCTTTAAACTGATGGCAGTTAAGCTCCATCCACAAAAAAATTGAGTTCAAGTCCCGGGTCATGTTTTTTTTTTTGCTTTTTTCTCATACTTTTGGGATTTTGACGACAGGTCCCGGGTCATCGTTTTTTTTTTTTTTCATACTTTCCTATCATGGTTAAAAGGCAAAATATATTCTTTAAACTGATGGCAGTTAAGCTCCATCCACAAAAAAATTGAGTTCAAGTCCCGGGTCATGTTTTGTTTTTTTCTCATACTTTTGGGATTTTGACGACAGGTCCCGGGTCATCGTTTTTTTTTTTTTTTTTTTTTTTCATACTTTCCTATCATGGTTAAAAGGCAAAATATATTCTTTTGGGATTTTGACGACAGGTCCCGGGTCATCGTTTTTTTTTTTTTTCATACTTTCCTATCATGGTTAAAAGGCAAAATATATTCTTTAAACTGATGGCAGTTAAGCACCATCCACAAAAAAATTGAGTTCAAGTCCCGGGTCATGTTTTGTTTTTTTCTCATACTTTTGGGATTTTGACGACAGGTCCCGGGTCATCGTTTTTTTTTTTTTTTCATACTTTCCTATCATGGTTAAAAGGCTAAATATATTCTTTAAACTGATGGCAGTTAAGCTCCATCCACAAAAAAATTTAGTTCAAGTCCCGGGTCATGTTTTTTTTTTTTTTTTTTTTCATACTTTTGGGATTTTGACGACAGGTCCCGGGTCATCGTTTTTTTTTTTTTTCATACTTTCCTATCATGGTTAAAAGGCAAAATATATTATTTAAACTGATGGCAGTTAAGCTCCATCCACAAAAAAATTGAGTTCAAGTCCCGGGTCATGTTTTTTTTTTGTTTTTTTCTCATACTTTTGGGATTTTGACGACAGGTCCCGGGTCATCGTTTTTTTTTTTTTTTCATACTTTCCTATCATGAGTTCAAGTCCCGGGTCATGTTTTTTTTTTTTTTTTTTTCATACTTTTGGGATTTTGACGACAGGTCCCGGGTCATCGTTTTTTTTTTTTTTTTTTCATACTTTCCTATCATGGTTAAAAGGCAAAATATATTCTTTAAACTGATGGCAGTTAAGCTCCATCCACAAAAAAATTGAGTTCAAGTCCCGGGTCATGTTTTTTTTTTGTTTTTTTCTCATACTTTTGGGATTTTGACGACAGGTCCCGGGTCATCGTTTTTTTTTTTTTTCATACTTTCCTATCATGGTTAAAAGGCAAAATATATTCTTTAAACTGATGGCAGTTAAGCTCCATCCACAAAAAAATTGAGTTCAAGTCCCGGGTCATGTTTTGTTTTTTTCTCATACTTTAGGGATTTTGACGACAGGTCCCGGGTCATCGTTTTTTTTTTTTTTTCATACTTTCCTATCATGGTTAAAAGGCAAAATATATTCTTTAAACTGATGGCAGTTAAGCTCCATCCACAAAAAAAATTGAGTTCAAGTCCAGGGTCATGTTTTTTTTTTGTTTTTTTTTCATACTTTTGGGATTTTGACGACAGGTCCCGGGTCATCGTTTTTTTTTTTTTTCATACTTTCCTATCATGGTTAAAAGGCAAAATATATTCTTTAAACTGATGGCAGTTAAGCTCCATCCACAAAAAAATTGAGTTCAAGTCCCGGGTCATGTTTTTTTTTTTGCTTTTTTCTCATACTTTTGGGATTTTGACGACAGGTCCCGGGTCATCGTTTTTTTTTTTTTTTCATACTTTCCTATCATGGTTAAAAGGCAAAATATATTCTTTAAACTGATGGCAGTTAAGCTCCATCCACAAAAAAAATTGAGTTCAAGTCCCGGGTCATGTTTTTTTTTTTTTTTTTTTCATACTTTTGGGATTTTGACGACAGGTCCCGGGTCATCGTTTTTTTTTTTTTTTTATACTTTCCTATCATGGTTAAAAGGCAAAATATATTCTTTAAACTGATGGCAGTTAAGCTCCATCCACAAAAAAATTGAGTTCAAGTCCCGGGTCATGTTTTTTTTTTTTTTTTTTTTCATACTTTTGGGATTTTGACGACAGGTCCCGGGTCATCGTTTTTTTTTTTTTTTTTTTTTTTTTTTCATACTTTCCTATCATGGTTAAAAGGCAAAATATATTCTTTAAACTGATGGCAGTTAAGCACCATCCACAAAAAAATTGAGTTCAAGTCCCGGGTCATGTTTTGTTTTTTTCTCATACTTTTGGGATTTTGACGACAGGTCCCGGGTCATCGTTTTTTTTTTTTTTCATACTTTCCTATCATGGTTAAAAGGCTAAATATATTCTTTAAACTGATGGCAGTTAAGCTCCATCCACAAAAAAATTGAGTTCAAGTCCCGGGTCATGTTTTTTTTTTTTTTTTTTTCTCATACTTTTGGGATTTTGACGACAGGTCCCGGGTCATCGTTTTTTTTTTTTTTCATACTTTCCTATCATGGTTAAAAGGCAAAATATATTCTTTAAACTGATGGCAGTTAAGCTCCATCCACAAAAAAATTGAGTTCAAGTCCCGGGTCATGTTTTTTTTTTTGCTTTTTTCTCATACTTTTGGGATTTTGACGACAGGTCCCGTCATCGTTTTTTTTTTTTTTTTCATACTTTCCTATCATGGTTAAAAGGCAAAATATATTCTTTAAACTGATGGCAGTTAAGCTCCATCCACAAAAAAATTGAGTTCAAGTCCCGGGTCATGTTTTTTTTTGCTTTTTTCTCATACTTTTGGGATTTTGACGACAGGTCCCGGGTCATCGTTTTTTTTTTTTTTTTCATATTTTCCTATCATGGTTAAAAGGCAAAATATATTCTTTAAACTGATGGCAGTTAAGCTCCATCCACAAAAAAATTGAGTTCAAGTCCCGGGTCATGTTTTTTTTTTTTGCTTTTTTCTCATACTTTTGGGATTTTGACGACAGGTCCCGGGTCATCGTTTTTTTTTTTTTTTTCATACTTTCCTATCATGGTTAAAAGGCAAAATATATTCTTTAAACTGATGGCAGTTAAGCTCCATCCACAAAAAAATTGAGTTCAAGTCCCGGGTCATGTTTTTTTTTTTTTTTTTTTCTCATACTTTTGGGATTTTGACGACAGGTCCCGGGTCATCGTTTTTTTTTTTTTTTTCATACTTTCCTATCATGGTTAAAAGGCAAAATATATTCTTTAAACTGATGGCAGTTAAGCTCCATCCACAAAAAAATTGAGTTCAAGTCCCGGGTCATGTTTTTTTTTTTTTCTCATACTTTTGGGATTTTGACGACAGGTCCCGGGTCATCGTTTTTTTTTTTTTTTCATACTTTCCTATCATGGTTAAAAGGCAAAATATATTCTTTAAACTGATGGCAGTTAAGCTCCATCCACAAAAAAATTGAGTTCAAGTCCCGGGTCATGTTTTTTTTTTTGCTTTTTTCTCATACTTTTGGGATTTTGACGACAGGTCCCGGGTCATCGTTTTTTTTTTTTTTTCATACTTTCCTATCATGGTTAAAAGGCAAAATATATTCTTTAAACTGATGGCAGTTAAGCTCCATCCACAAAAAAATTGAGTTCAAGTCCCGGGTCATGTTTTTTTTTTTGCTTTTTTCTCATACTTTTGGGATTTTGACGACAGGTCCCGGGTCATCGTTTTTTTTTTTTTTACATACTTTCCTATCATGGTTAAAAGGCAAAATATATTCTTTAAACTGATGGCAGTTAAGCTCCATCCACAAAAAAATTGAGTTCAAGTCCCGGGTCATGTTTTTTTTTTTTCTCATACTTTTGGGATTTTGACGACAGGTCCCGGGTCATCGTTTTTTTTTTTTTTTTCATACTTTCCTATCATGGTTAAAAGGCAAAATATATTCTTTAAACTGATGGCAGTTAAGCTCCATCCACAAAAAAATTGAGTTCAAGTCCCGGGTCATGTTTTTTTTTTTTGCTTTTTTCTCATACTTTTGGGATTTTGACGACAGGTCCCGGGTCATCGTTTTTTTTTTTTTCATACTTTCCTATCATGGTTAAAAGGCAAAATATATTCTTTAAACTGATGGCAGTTAAGCTCCATCCACAAAAAAATTGAGTTCAAGTCCCGGGTCATGTTTTTTTTTTTTTTCTCATACTTTTGGGATTTTGACGACAGGTCCCGGGTCATCGTTTTTTTTTTTTTTTTCATATTTTCCTATCATGGTTAAAAGGCAAAATATATTCTTTAAACTGATGGCAGTTAAGCTCCATCCACAAAAAAATTGAGTTCAAGTCTCGGGTCATGTTTTTTTTTTTTGCTTTTTTCTCATACTTTTGGGATTTTGACGACAGGTCCCGGGTCATCGTTTTTTTTTTTTTTTCATACTTTCCTATCATGGTTAAAAGGCAAAATATATTCTTTAAACTGATGGCAGTTAAGCTCCATCCACAAAAAAATTGAGTTCAAGTCCCGGGTCATGTTTTTTTTTTTGCTTTTTTCTCATACTTTTGGGATTTTGACGACAGGTCCCGGGTCATCGTTTTTTTTTTTTTTTCATACTTTCCTATCATGGTTAAAAGGCAAAATATATTCTTTAAACTGATGGCAGTTAAGCTCCATCCACAAAAAAATTGAGTTCAAGTCCCGGGTCATGTTTTTTTTGTTGCTTTTTTCTCAGACTTTTGGGATTTTGACGACAGGTCCCGGGTCATCGTTTTTTTTTTTTTTTTCATACTTTCCTATCATGGTTAAAAGGCAAAATATATTCTTTAAACTGATGGCAGTTAAGCTCCATCCACAAAAAAATTGAGTTCAAGTCCCGGGTCATGTTTTTTTTTTTTCTCATACTTTTGGGATTTTGACGACAGGTCCCGGGTCATCGTTTTTTTTTTTTTTTTCATACTTTCCTATCATGGTTAAAAGGCAAAATATATTCTTTAAACTGATGGCAGTTAAGCTCCATCCACAAAAAAATTGAGTTCAAGTCCCGGGTCATGTTTTTTTTTGTTGCTTTTTTCTCATACTTTTGGGATTTTGACGACAGGTCCCGGGTCATCGTTTTTTTTTTTTTTTCATACTTTCCTATCATGGTTAAAAGGCAAAATATATTCTTTAAACTGATGGCAGTTAAGCTCCATCCACAAAAAAATTGAGTTCAAGTCCCGGGTCATGTTTTTTTTTTTTTTTTTTTTCTCATACTTTTGGGATTTTGACGACAGGTCCCGGGTCATCGTTTTTTTTTTTTTTTTTCATACTTTCCTATCATGGTTAAAAGGCAAAATATATTCTTTAAACTGATGGCAGTTAAGCTCCATCCACAAAAAAATTGAGTTCAAGTCCCGGGTCATGTTTTTTTTTTTGCTTTTTTCTCATACTTTTGGGATTTTGACGACAGGTCCCGGGTCATCGTTTTTTTTTTTTTTACATACTTTCCTATCATGGTTAAAAGGCAAAATATATTCTTTAAACTGATGGCAGTTAAGCTCCATCCACAAAAAAATTGAGTTCAAGTCCCGGGTCATGTTTTTTTTTTTTCTCATACTTTTGGGATTTTGACGACAGGTCCCGGGTCATCGTTTTTTTTTTTTTTTTTCATACTTTCCTATCATGGTTAAAAGGCAAAATATATTCTTTAAACTGATGGCAGTTAAGCTCCATCCACAAAAAAATTGAGTTCAAGTCCCGGGTCATGTTTTGTTTTTTTCTCATACTTTTGGGATTTTGACGACAGGTCCCGGGTCATCGTTTTTTTTTTTTTTTTTTTTTTCATACTTTCCTATCATGGTTAAAAGGCAAAATATATTCTTTAAACTGATGGCAGTTAAGCTCCATCCACAAAAAAATTGAGTTCAAGTCCCGGGTCATGTTTTTTTTTTGTTTTTTTCTCATACTTTTGGGATTTTGACGACAGGTCCCGGGTCATCGTTTTTTTTTTTTTTTTCATACTTTCCTATCATGGTTAAAAGGCAAAATATATTCTTTAAACTGATGGCAGTTAAGCTCCATCCACAAAAAAATTGAGTTCAAGTCCCGGGTCATTTTTTGTTTTTTTCTCATACTTTTGGGATTTTGACGACAGGTCCCGGGTCATCGTTTTTTTTTTTTTTTCATACTTTCCTATCATGGTTAAAAGGCAAAATATATTCTTTAAACTGATGGCAGTTAAGCTCCATCCACAAAAAAAATTGAGTTCAAGTCCAGGGTCATGTTTTTTTTTTTTTTTTTTTCATACTTTTGGGATTTTGACGACAGGTCCCGGGTCATCGTTTTTTTTTTTTTTCATACTTTCCTATCATGGTTAAAAGGCAAAATATATTCTTTAAACTGATGGCAGTTAAGCTCCATCCACAAAAAAATTAAGTTCAAGTCCCGGGTCATGTTTTTTTTTTTGCTTTTTTCTCAAACTTTTGGGATTTTGACGACAGGTCCCGGGTCATCGTTTTTTTTTTTTTTTCATACTTTCCTATCATGGTTAAAAGGCAAAATATATTCTTTAAACTGATGGCAGTTAAGCTCCATCCACAAAAAAAATTGAGTTCAAGTCCAGGGTCATGTTTTTTTTTTTTTTTTTTTCATACTTTTGGGATTTTGACGACAGGTCCCGGGTCATCGTTTTTTTTTTTTTTCATACTTTCCTATCATGGTTAAAAGGCAAAATATATTCTTTAAACTGATGGCAGTTAAGCTCCATCCACAAAAAAATTAAGTTCAAGTCCCGGGTCATGTTTTTTTTTTTGCTTTTTTCTCAAACTTTTGGGATTTTGACGACAGGTCCCGGGTCATCGTTTTTTTTTTTTTTTCATACTTTCCTATCATGGTTAAAAGGCAAAATATATTCTTTAAACTGATGGCAGTTAAGCTCCATCCACAAAAAAAATTGAGTTCAAGTCCCGGGTCATGTTTTTTTTTTGTTTTTTTTCATACTTTTGGGATTTTGACGACAGGTCCCGGGTCATCGTTTTTTTTTTTTTTTTTTCATACTTTCCTATCATGGTTAAAAGGCAAAATATATTCTTTAAACTGATGGCAGTTAAGCTCCATCCACAAAAAAATTGAGTTCAAGTCCCGGGTCATGTTTTTTTTTTTGCTTTTTTCTCATACTTTTGGGATTTTGACGACAGGTCCCGGGTCATCGTTTTTTTTTTTTTTCATACTTTCCTATCATGGTTAAAAGGCAAAATATATTCTTTAAACTGATGGCAGTTAAGCTCCATCCACAAAAAAATTGAGTTCAAGTCCCGGGTCATGTTTTGTTTTTTTCTCATACTTTTGGGATTTTGACGACAGGTCCCGGGTCATCGTTTTTTTTTTTTTTTTTTTTTTTCATACTTTCCTATCATGGTTAAAAGGCAAAATATATTCTTTTGGGATTTTGACGACAGGTCCCGGGTCATCGTTTTTTTTTTTTTTCATACTTTCCTATCATGGTTAAAAGGCAAAATATATTCTTTAAACTGATGGCAGTTAAGCACCATCCACAAAAAAATTGAGTTCAAGTCCCGGGTCATGTTTTGTTTTTTTCTCATACTTTTGGGATTTTGACGACAGGTCCCGGGTCATCGTTTTTTTTTTTTTTTCATACTTTCCTATCATGGTTAAAAGGCTAAATATATTCTTTAAACTGATGGCAGTTAAGCTCCATCCACAAAAAAATTTAGTTCAAGTCCCGGGTCATGTTTTTTTTTTTTTTTTTTTTCATACTTTTGGGATTTTGACGACAGGTCCCGGGTCATCGTTTTTTTTTTTTTTCATACTTTCCTATCATGGTTAAAAGGCAAAATATATTATTTAAACTGATGGCAGTTAAGCTCCATCCACAAAAAAATTGAGTTCAAGTCCCGGGTCATGTTTTTTTTTTGTTTTTTTCTCATACTTTTGGGATTTTGACGACAGGTCCCGGGTCATCGTTTTTTTTTTTTTTTCATACTTTCCTATCATGAGTTCAAGTCCCGGGTCATGTTTTTTTTTTTTTTTTTTTCATACTTTTGGGATTTTGACGACAGGTCCCGGGTCATCGTTTTTTTTTTTTTCATACTTTCCTATCATGGTTAAAAGGCAAAATATATTCTTTAAACTGATGGCAGTTAAGCTCCATCCACAAAAAAATTGAGTTCAAGTCCCGGGTCATGTTTTTTTTTTTTCTCATACTTTTGGGATTTTGACGACAGGTCCCGGGTCATCGTTTTTTTTTTTTTTTTCATACTTTCCTATCATGGTTAAAAGGCAAAATATATTCTTTAAACTGATGGCAGTTAAGCTCCATCCACAAAAAAATTGAGTTCAAGTCCCGGGTCATGTTTTTTTTTTTTGCTTTTTTCTCATACTTTTGGGATTTTGACGACAGGTCCCGGGTCATCGTTTTTTTTTTTTTTTTTTCATACTTTCCTATCATGGTTAAAAGGCAAAATATATTCTTTAAACTGATGGCAGTTAAGCTCCATCCACAAAAAAATTGAGTTCAAGTCCCGGGTCATGTTTTTTTTTTGTTTTTTTCTCATACTTTTGGGATTTTGACGACAGGTCCCGGGTCATCGTTTTTTTTTTTTTTCATACTTTCCTATCATGGTTAAAAGGCAAAATATATTCTTTAAACTGATGGCAGTTAAGCTCCATCCACAAAAAAATTGAGTTCAAGTCCCGGGTCATGTTTTGTTTTTTTCTCATACTTTAGGGATTTTGACGACAGGTCCCGGGTCATCGTTTTTTTTTTTTTTTCATACTTTCCTATCATGGTTAAAAGGCAAAATATATTCTTTAAACTGATGGCAGTTAAGCTCCATCCACAAAAAAAATTGAGTTCAAGTCCAGGGTCATGTTTTTTTTTTGTTTTTTTTTCATACTTTTGGGATTTTGACGACAGGTCCCGGGTCATCGTTTTTTTTTTTTTTCATACTTTCCTATCATGGTTAAAAGGCAAAATATATTCTTTAAACTGATGGCAGTTAAGCTCCATCCACAAAAAAATTGAGTTCAAGTCCCGGGTCATGTTTTTTTTTTTGCTTTTTTCTCATACTTTTGGGATTTTGACGACAGGTCCCGGGTCATCGTTTTTTTTTTTTTTTCATACTTTCCTATCATGGTTAAAAGGCAAAATATATTCTTTAAACTGATGGCAGTTAAGCTCCATCCACAAAAAAAATTGAGTTCAAGTCCCGGGTCATGTTTTTTTTTTTTTTTTTTTCATACTTTTGGGATTTTGACGACAGGTCCCGGGTCATCGTTTTTTTTTTTTTTTTATACTTTCCTATCATGGTTAAAAGGCAAAATATATTCTTTAAACTGATGGCAGTTAAGCTCCATCCACAAAAAAATTGAGTTCAAGTCCCGGGTCATGGTTTTTTTTTTTTTTTTTTTCATACTTTTGGGATTTTGACGACAGGTCCCGGGTCATCGTTTTTTTTTTTTTTTTTTTTTTTTTTTCATACTTTCCTATCATGGTTAAAAGGCAAAATATATTCTTTAAACTGATGGCAGTTAAGCACCATCCACAAAAAAATTGAGTTCAAGTCCCGGGTCATGTTTTGTTTTTTTCTCATACTTTTGGGATTTTGACGACAGGTCCCGGGTCATCGTTTTTTTTTTTTTTCATACTTTCCTATCATGGTTAAAAGGCTAAATATATTCTTTAAACTGATGGCAGTTAAGCTCCATCCACAAAAAAATTGAGTTCAAGTCCCGGGTCATGTTTTTTTTTTTTTTTTTTTCTCATACTTTTGGGATTTTGACGACAGGTCCCGGGTCATCGTTTTTTTTTTTTTTCATACTTTCCTATCATGGTTAAAAGGCTAAATATATTCTTTAAACTGATGGCAGTTAAGCTCCATCCACAAAAAAATTGAGTTCAAGTCCCGGGTCATGTTTTTTTTTTTGCTTTTTTCTCATACTTTTGGGATTTTGACGACAGGTCCCGGGTCATCGTTTTTTTTTTTTTTTTCATACTTTCCTATCATGGTTAAAAGGCAAAATATATTCTTTAAACTGATGGCAGTTAAGCCAATCACAGCAGGGGGCGTTTACACTGAATAGAATAGAATAGAATAGAATAGAATGAGGCATTTATATAGCGCTTTCATATGTACTACTGTACACCCAAAGCGCTTCACAATCATGTCGGGGTCTCTCCTCAACCAACACCAGTGTGAGCATCCACTTGGATGATGCGACGGCAGCCACAATACAACGGCGCCAGTGCGCTCACTGACCACACACCAGCTATAGTGGAGAGAGGAGAGAGAGTGATAGAGCCAATTCAGTGGATGGGGATTATTAGGAGGCCATCATTGGTAAGGGCCAATGGGTGGAATGTGGCCAGGACACCGGGGTTACCCTCCTACTCTTTACGAGAAATGCCATGGGATGTTTAATGACCACAGAGAGTCAGCACCTCGGTTTTACGTCTCATCCGAAGCACGGTTTCACAGCAGACTTTAAACAGAGTGTTCAAATCAGAGGCTAAGATCAGGGTAGGAAAAATGCCTTTTACTTCTAAATTCTGACAAATTTTGATGTAAATATCATACTAACACTATAAGTGCACAACAGGAAACATTATAAATCAATGCAGTTCATGACCCCTTTAAGTGATATTTCTCTGACCTTTTCTCTTTTGTAATGTCTCTCAGCCATCTCTCTTTCTACAATCTTTCTTCAAATCTCCCTCTTGCTCACTCTCTCTCCTCCCCCCATCATGAGTGGACACGCCCCCTCCTGCTGATTGGCTACAAGTGTGTAAGTACAAGTGCTCCATCCAATCCACTTTCAACCGCGTTGTTTTTGAGAAATCGCATACTGCTCCTTTAATGTGTAAACTCAGTGGACATTTATTGGCAATTTAAAATCTTGTCAACCAGCATATAATACAAAAAGTTATTATTGCATGTGTTGATAGCCTAAGGGTTGTTTTGTGTATAAAATATCAGCTTTGAGTTGTTTCTGACCTGCATGTGTAGAGCATTGACCCCAACAACAGCCAGATCGATCGAACCCACGTCCAGACAAAAGCATTTCACGGCTGGTTTAGCAGTTTCGTGATTGCAGCCTGTACTTTTTCAGCGTTTTTTTGTAAATGTTTCTATGTTTGCTTTTTCCAACATAACTCTTCCAGATCATCACGCTCAACAAGAACTATCAGCAATAAATAAAACACAGCTAATCCCACTCCGAGTCAATAGCGTCTGCCGTGAGACATAGTGCAGCTTCCACTTTAACGCTCGGTTTAATTGTGATCTGAGGTTTTATTATGTGTCCGAATCTTTATCAGTTTTGCTTTATGAAAAAGGTGACGGCAGTTGCTTGTGTGTCGTGCTCTCATAAATTGTTTAAATATCCCCTCATTCAGACACACACACACACACACACACACACACACACACACACATAATGTTTCTCTGCAGGGAATTTCATTATGGCCTAGATTAGAACAATCACTCTAGAGAGAGACTGGAAGAAAGCTGAACAAAAATAAGCAAACGAAGGAGATAAGGTGACATTTCACCGTCTTAAATGCGGACTGGGAGTATAATATTAATAAGCTATGTCCACTTGGTTTGATCCTATTATTGATTTGCTTTGTCTATACTCATTTAAATAATGAAATGAGTACTCATTATTTCTTGAGGCAGACCATCTTTTTTAAATTAATTAATTAATTTTAAAAAAATGTAATTAGTAAAGGAGTTTTAATGGAGGAATAAAGCCTTTTAACCTTATGTCGCAGCTGTAATATTAAATATTTAAAGTGTTATTTGTCGTTATATTAAGATAGTATAGTATATAATATTCCTATATCAACTGTTGTATATTGACTGTTGAATTGAAAGGAGTCTTGCAGTAAAAAAACATTTAAATACCAATTTTACAGACACTCATTTATGTCATAAACTCATAATTGTCTATTTTCTACAATGATGCCCCTTTATGTATCTTTTTTTTTTTTAAGTTTAGTAGAAATGTAGCTTAATTGGTCTAATGAAAACCCTCCAAATACTAATATTAAATATGTATATTTGCATAACAATTACACATATTTTTGGAAATATGGTAAAATGGTCAAATTTGGACATGGTAAAATGTACAATACTGGAATTTTGACAGTATCTAAATGCATACTTAATAGTAATATTATAACATATTTGTATATTTACAACTGTGTGTGTGTGTGTGTGTGTGTGTGTGTGTGTGTGTGTGTGTGTGTGTGTGTGTGTGTGTGTGTGTGTGTGTGTGTGTGTGTGTGTGTGTGTGTGTGTGTGTGTGTGTGTGTGTGTGTTAAATTATTTGTAAATATTTGTATTAAATATAAAAAATATAATATAATACAAATTATATATTTTTTCATAAAAATTATGAACCTAATTAAATAATTTGTGAACATCTGTAAAGTTTAGATACAGACAAAATGCTAATACTTGAACTACACTTTACATACAAAGACGTATGATTACTCATGATATCACGTAGAAACACCCGTGAACTTACTAACACATCATCTTTTGACACAAGATGATAGTTTCTTAAGTTGCAACGTTCCACAGACAACTGATAAGATGTGAAACTTCCGAAACGAGGAGCTTCCTCCATGCAGTCTGCAAAGTCAAACATCAACCTTCGAGATGCCATTCTAACTTTCCTGTCTGTGGACCACAGCAGCCAATGAAACATGAAATTAAATTAGTGCCTCTATATGTTTTGTGGGCAACAGAGCCACACAAGAATGATCGTCTGTCTCTTGTTTGGTTTCCTGTTCGTAACGCTGTAGAAATAACATCTCTCTCCCCCTTGGCTATCATTTCCCCCTCTGCCCAGCTAATGGGCAAATATCTCGAAGCAGAGTTTGGGATTTTATGTGTTTTTCGAGATGCTTGAGTTAAAAATCAAGAAAAATGTCTGTGGAGATCCTAGCGCGTGGAGCAAATGCATGTCTGTCTTTCTGACAAAAAGAAATGCGTTTAGAAAACTCCGTGTTTGACCTGGAAAAGTGACGGAAAGGCTACTAAATTCAAGGTCAACGTCTTTTCCCGAGGCTCTCAATGTGGTTCCTCAGAAGCCAGTGATAATATTCCTTCAGATCTGCACAACAACTTTTTCAGACGGCAATCATAAGTTTGCCACCTTGATCTCCATCTGCGCCCTGGCATCCTAAATTTCCATTCACCTTGAATATACCTGAAATTATTGCTTGTTGAGTGTTGATTGTCGCATTATGAGTTTCGAACAGATTGTTCTCTGATCATATTTCTATATTCATGCCACATCAGATTGAACTAAAATGATTTCACCCTACGAATACATTAACACAATTGTGACACTCATTACACGGTTAAATCAACCTCAAAACAGCCACAGTGTGTTGGAAACAACAGCACAGCTATTTGAAGAAGTAACAGAATGTGTTGCAAAAGAAATGTGTTTTTATCTACCGAAATAAATGCAATATGGAATACAAATAGCCATGTTTCATTTGTATTCCATGAAGGGATTGGGACGAAACGGTTCCTGTAAATAAATAATGGAGTCTTGCTCAGGATGGGCATCATAAATGTTTAATGTGTGCTGGCCAGCAGGACACTGGCAGACACAGGTGGAGGGCAGAGGGAAGCTGGGCACACGTCCCGCTGTTACACTGGATTCAAGTGTACGCGCTTTTTTTTAACGTATCTTCCTTTTAGAATAGTTTCTTTCTACAGTTAAATTTTTTATTGATTTTGTGCTATTTATTTTCCATAAAATGTACTTTAACACTACCAGATCTGCCATTTGGGGCGAGACTTCATTGGACTATGCTTTACTGATGATTCCTAAATGTATTTAATGATTTAATAAGGCAATTTGATCGTCAATGTCATTTTAGTTCGTTTTCATGCAGGTTCATGTATATTATTAAAACTTTAGATTTTAAAGGAATTTTGTATGGGAAGTGCTCTTATTTATTTATTTATTTATTTATTTTAATGGGCACTTTTATTATTATTATTATTTCAGATACAACATACAAAATATATAAAGAAAAAAGCAAAATACAAATAAAAAAGCATTTGATATATTAAGATAAGTGAATATACATGAATAATTTAATGTAATTTAAAAGCTTCAAAATAGCCTGAAATTATTATAAAAACTAAGAATTTAAATGATTTTTAAATGGGAAATTCATCTTTAAAAGCGCTCACCTACTGTACATGCTTTATATAAAAAAAATATTTATTGTTACAATTTATTGTTATTATTTTAGATACAACATCTCCCCAGAAAAATATACATAAATATAAAAAATAAATATACATTAATTCTATAAACTACATTGTTCATTTAACAGCTTCAAATTAACCTGAAATTATTATAAAAAAACAATATTTTAAAACAATATTAAATGGGAAATTCATAATAAATACTCACCTATACATCTAGTTTAACCATATTGATTGTTACTAACAATGCATTATTATCATTATTATTATGTTAAATTTCTTATTACCGATAAATTTCAATGCAACAAAAAACGAAACAAGAGAAAGGACAAAAATTAGGGGGATTTTTTGTTGTTGTTGTTGTTGTTGTTGTTGATAAATCAAGATAATCAAGACAATAACCCCATGGAAAATATCACTCATTTATCAGGTTCAAAATGATCTGAAATCAGGAGGTCCGAGTTTTCCCCCAGCTTGATTAATACTTTGATTAACTAATTTTCCATTATTCCCTAAAAGCACTGAATATCCATCGCTTCGCTGTTTCTGCCAAAAACTCTTTGACTGAGCTGTGTGCCACTTCCTGCCAAGTCAGTGTCTTTAGTTTTCTTTCTCTCCCTCTCTCTTTTCTCCCATTAGGAAAGTAAATGCTTGGTAAACATGGCCAGCTGTGAACCCTCTCATCCCATCTGCTCCGCTGGGACGGCCAGGCCTTCGGTACTTAACTGTAATGCATTCATTGTAACTTAAAGCAGGAGTATTAGGAGGATGATTAAGACTTACCAAATGTCTGTTGGAATCAGGTGTGGATGTGGCATGAACAGCGACCGCAGGCGAGAGTCCCTCCACTGGGATCTCCAGAAACAAGCGTGTCCCATGTTGATAAGGTGCCTGTGTGTATCGGCTGAATCTAAAGCGGATAGTGAAATATGCGAGAGCTAAACTTAGCTGACTTTACGCCTCAGAGACCGCAGACTAGCAGAAAACTTCTGCTAAACTTTATTTCCCTGTGGCTTTCAATGTGGTTCTTCGGAAGTCAATGATAATGTTACTTCAGATCTGCCCAACAACTTTTACAGACGGCAAACCTTGATCTCCCTTTCTGATCATATTTGGGCTGTTTGATTTTTTCCTGACCAATGGCAGACTCGAGTGGGAGTGGCCTGTTTGAATCAAATCATTGGTTGTGCATTATTGGTGATGGCGGTGGCACGGAAATTACACACTTCAGCTTTAAGTGTGAAAAAGAAAGAACTAGAAAGAATATTCCCTGAAGTGTGCAAATTAAATTGGCAGCTTCAACTGTGGAGTTTCTGAAGATTTTAAATATGTATGCAATGTAAAAAAAAAAAAAAAAAAAAAAGAGAGAGAGAGAGAGAGAAAAGAAGCAATGTACCACGTTCAATTCAGAGAGATATAATACGGTTGTATCTATAATTCCCAGAACTTAAATAGGTCATTCCACAGTGTCCGTACAAACTAATGTTTTATTTTATGTTTCTTCTTTTCACTGATTCTCATTCTGTACAGGTTTGATTCTGGCTCTGACATTTCATAACACCAAACTCTGTGCAAGAAGTGTGTAAGTGAGTCAGTGCCATATATACATGTGTATACATACTGTACATATATATATATATATATATATATATTGCATATGCAATTTGCCTTCTTGAGTAACTTTATTTTGTATTAAGGACGTATATATATATATATACACACACACATCCTTAATACAAAATACAGTTACTCAAGAAGGCAAATTGCACAAGTTAAGACTTGTTTTCAGAGAATATATCTTGAATTTAGTTTATTTTCCTTACCCTATTCATCATAATCATTATCATCAAACTTTATTACAAAAGAAAATACAAAGACAATACATAAAATAAACAATATACAAAAATTAGAACAGTTAATGCAAATCAGTGTGATACAAAGATATTATTATTATTATTGTAAGTATTATCATATTATGCTTAGTTGCACAGAAAACTTCAGTCATTATGTTTTTTTTTAATAGATTGGGAGGCCTTAAAATAAATCAGCTGATGTCTACCAAGACCTGAGGATGTTCTAGGTCAGTGGCTTCAGTAATTAAAACACCGCACACTTTCTCATTAACTGTGTCCTTTTCTGTCATTCCATTTAAACTGATATGCATAAATGCTAATCATTCCCCATCATTCGACAGAAATGCGCATTAATATACAGTGAATGACAACAGAAAGCATTAAGCATTTAAACAACAGAAATAGCCTAGAGAAAGTCTAGCATCTCATTGTTTGACGTCTTCCTATCTATCTATGCGATGAAAGTCATACTTTTTTTAAGCGCAGCTTGATTTTACTAATACTTTTTGTGGTTATGTAGTTTGGCCCCCACTATAAAAGTGCAGCTTTTAGTAAAGATTCATCAGTATTCAATGTTTTTATGGTTTTACAGTCTCCTGCGAAGATGACTTCAATCTGCCATGGACAAACTCCTCAGGATTTAGAAGCTTCGCTGTTATTGACTGAATCTATTCAGCATCTGGTGATGAAAAGCTTAGATAAGCTCAGCTGCCTTTGAAATGAACACTGAAAAAAAGTGTTATGTTAAAATTGAGCACTTAATTTACTTAAAAAAACCGAGGATGTGATGAAGTTTTATTCATATAATAATTTGTTTATAACTTACATTGTCACTGTAATAAACATTAACTACATCTATTTATTTTCATGTTTATTTTCAAGTTGTGTTGGTGATATTTTAAATATCATGTGTTTTGTGACTTTAGTATGCAACTGGTGTATTCCCTTAACATATTTTCCTGTGCATCGTTCATTTTGGTCAGGTTTCACAAGTGACAGACGGAGATTACAAAGGAAGAGAGTATTAACTCTGCCAAGAATGGAGGGAACAAAGGGAAGTCCGTGAGAGGAAAGACTCCCAGTCCTCTTTAATTAGAGTGGCTGAGTCTCAGGTGAATTTTTCCCACCCAATCATACAAAAATTAAATAAAAAATAGACTTGAAAGATTATCATAGCATGTTTAATCTTCTGTTCATAACAGAGTGAAGCCATGAGTTGTTCCTGCAGGAGCATTTTTCATTTTTCTTTGACTTATACCAGCACTTTTTGTCGATACAATTTAGATCTTGAAACTAATCTTGAAAAGCTATTAAAATAGGATTTTTTTCAAATGATCAGTGAAAGGAATTTTTTTTATCATGCAGCGCAGGAGATCCATATACATATTTTTTTATAGTATATTTTATTTGAATGGATTGAATGAACATTAAATGCATTCTAAAATCTTAAAAAGGGTTAATATGATCTAACATCTTACTTAAGTGTGATACATTTAAATGGTTTATTTAATTACATTTGATCTACTAAGCCGAGCAGTTTATGAACAGCAAAATAGTAAATTAACTATTTAGAAATGTTTTCTGAAATAAATGTCAATATTAAATACCTTAATTACAATATTGTCAGTGAATTAACTCTTAATTTCCCTTAGCTAGCCACAGATCATACGTATGTATGGCAATATAACTTTCATTATTGTTTGGGAAAAATTTATTTTGATAATAGATGAAATATGAACGCCTTGTTTACTTGTATCATTGTTTTTAACTTTAGGGGGAGAACAAACAAAAATTTTAAACACTTTTACATTGAACAGCTGCTGCAAATAATGCGGTACAACACTGCCAACAGCATTTTTCACATTATGAGCCTGCAATTACGTCCGGTTTTCAACAGCAGTTATTTGGCAAGTGAGGCCGCTGTCAGCCCAGCTTACACACAGACTGGGTTCAGCACCCTGGACAGCAACCACACACACACACAAGCACATTGTACACGACGCGCAGGAATTGAGCATGTCTGGAAGAACCCTTGAGATCCCGCTTCAGATGTCCACAGCTCATCACAGAAGACTGAAACGCATCAAGGCGGCGTCGTGCAATGTTTCGGCTCCTGTCATCATGCTGGTCTTCAGTGTGTTTCCCTTCACATCATCTCTTCTTCAGCACTTGAACCAAAACGGGTGTGCGTGGTTTTCTCTTACGTTTTACGAAGCAGTGTAGTCTTTATGTGAATGGGAACAGATGGACCTTCAAATATGTTTTCCAAGACATTTCTCTGAACGACCGTAACAATGTCCCACAACATCCTGATAAACGAGGTCCAGAAAAGCTAGAAAAGTGCAGCTGCTCATCTTGACAGTGAATGGAGAAAATGTGTCTTACCCTGGACAGGACCAAAAATGTAATTTCCACCACATCTCAAATGATAATATGAAATGCTTAATTTCATAGCATTTTACACATTCTAAGTAAAATTATTCATTATTTAACTTATATGACAGTTTAATGGAAAGGATGCACAAAAAAAAAAATCTGTGATATTTACCTTGGTTTTTCTTTGATTTCATCATGCATCCCTTGTCTCATATTTGATCTCAAGCATCCTTTGGTAATCAAGAAAGAACACACTATTTGAGAAGATTTTTTTTATTTTGGTCAAATATGTTGGTTGTGATGAGAAAGAGAGGTCGTAACTGAGACTGAATAGTTTTTGGAAAAAGTGTCAATCAATATTGAAATGTTTATTTGAGTCTCTCTCTGATGGGTTTGTTTGTCTGTCTGTCGTCCCCTATACTGGGACATCAAAGCGCATGTAGTTGTAGAAACACGGACATCAGTACTGGTTGTAGAAACACGGACATCAGTACTGGTTGTAGAAACACGTACAGTACTGGTTGTAGAAACACGTACATCAGTACTGGTGGTAGAAACACGGACATCAGTACTGGTTGTAGAAACACGGACATCAGTACTGGTTGTAGAAACACGTACAGTACTGGTTGTAGAAACACGGACATCAGTACTGCTTGTAGAAACACGTACATCAGTACTGGTTGTAGAAACACATACATCAGTACTGGTTGTAGAAACACGGACATCAGTACTGGTTGTAGAAACACGTACATCAGTACTGGTTGTAGAAACACATACATCAGTACTGGTTGTAGAAACACATACATCAGTACTGGTTGTAGAAACACGTACATCAGTACTGCTTGTAGAAACACGTACATCAGTACTGGTTGTAGAAACACATACATCAGTACTGGTTGTAGAAACACATACATCAGCACTGGTTGTAGAAACACGGACATCAGTACTGGTTGTAGAAACACGTACAGTACTGGTTGTAGAAACACGGACATCAGTACTGCTTGTAGAAACACGTACATCAGTACTGGTTGTAGAAACACATACATCAGTACTGGTTGTAGAAACACATACATCAGTACTGGTTGTAGAAACACTTACATCAGTACTGGTTGTAGAAACACGTACAGTACTGGTTGTAGAAACACATACATCAGTACTGGTTGTAGAAACACGTACATCAGTACTGCTTGTAGAAACACGTACATCAGCACTGGTTGTAGAAACACGGACATCAGTACTGGTTGTAGAAACACGGACATCAGTACTGGTTGTAGAAACACATACATCAGTACTGGTTGTAGAAACACGTACATCAGCACTGGTTGTAGAAACACGTACATCAGTACTGGTTGTAGAAACACGGACATCAGTACTGGTTGTAGAAACACGGACATCAGCACTGGTATCAGTACAGAAACACATACATCAGTACTGGTTGTAGAAACACATACATCAGTACTGGTTGTAGAAACACATACATCAGTACTGGTTGTAGAAACACGTACATCAGTACTGGTTGTAGAAACACATACATCAGTACTGCTTGTAGAAACACGTACATCAGTACTGGTTGTAGAAACACATACATCAGTACTGGTTGTAGAAACACATACATCAGTACTGGTTGTAGAAACACATACATCAGTACTGGTTGTAGAAACACGTACATCAGTACTGGTTGTAGAAACACATACATCAGTACTGGTTGTAGAAACACGTACATCAGTACTGGTTGTAGAAACACATACATCAGTACTGGTTGTAGAAACACGTACATCAGTACTGGTTGTAGAAACACGTACATCAGTACTGGTTGTAGAAACACGTACATCAGCACTGGTATCAGTACAGAAACACATACATCAGTACTGGTTGTAGAAACACATACATCAGTACTGGTTGTAGAAACACATACATCAGTACTGGTTGTAGAAACACATACATCAGTACTGGTTGTAGAAACACATACATCAGTACTGGTTGTAGAAACACGGACATCAGTACTGGTTGTAGAAACACGTACATCAGTACTGGTTGTAGAAACACGGACATCAGTACTGGTTGTAGAAACACGGACATCAGTACTGGTTGTAGAAACACGGACATCAGTACTGGTTGTAGAAACACGTACAGTACTGGTTGTAGAAACACGTACATCAGTACTGGTTGTAGAAACACGTACATCAGTACTGGTTGTAGAAACACGTACAGTACTGGTTGTAGAAACACGGACATCAGTACTGCTTGTAGAAACACGTACATCAGTACTGGTTGTAGAAACACGGACATCAGCACTGGTTGTAGAAACACGTACATCAGCACTGGTTGTAGAAACACATACATCAGTACTGGTTGTAGAAACACATACATCAGTACTGGTTGTAGAAACACATACATCAGTACTGGTTGTAGAAACACATACATCAGTACTGGTTGTAGAAACACGTACATCAGTACTGGTTGTAGAAACACGTACATCAGCACTGGTTGTAGAAACACGTACATCAGTACTGGTTGTAGAAACACATACATCAGTACTGGTTGTAGAAACACGTACATCAGTACTGGTTGTAGAAACACATACATCAGTACTGGTTGTAGAAACACATACTGGTTGTAGAAACACGCACATCAGTACTGGTTGTAGAAACACATACATCAGTACTGGTTGTAGAAACACATACATCAGTACTGGTTGTAGAAACACATACTGGTTGTAGAAACACGCACATCATTACTGGTTGTAGAAACACATACATCAGTACTGGTTGTAGAAACACATACATCAGTACTGGTTGTAGAAACACATACATCAGTACTGGTTGTAGTAACACGGACATCAGTACTGGTTGTAGAAACACATACATCAGTACTGGTTGTAGAAACACGTACATCAGTACTGGTTGTAGAAACACGTACATCAGTACTGGTTGTAGAAACACGTACATCAGTACTGGTTGTAGAAACACGTACATCAGTACTGGTTGTAGAAACACGTACAGCACTGGTTGTAGAAACACGTACATCAGTACTGGTTGTAGAATCGCGTACATCAGTACTGGTTGTAGAAACACGTACATCAGTACTGGTGGTAGAAACACGTACATCAGCACTGGTTGTAGAAACACGTACATCAGCACTGGTTGTAGAAACACTTACATCAGTACTGGTTGTAGAAACACGTACATCAGTACTGGTTGTAGAAACACGTACATCAGCACTGGTTGTAGAAACACTTACATCAGTACTGGTTGTAGAAACACGCACATCAGTACTGGTTGTAGAAACACATACATCAGTACTGGTTGTAGAAACACGTACATCAGTACTGGTTGTAGAAACACGGACATCAGTACTGGTTGTAGAAACACTTACATCAGTACTTGTTGTAGAAACACGCACATCAGTACTGGTTGTAGAAACACGGACATCAGTACTGGTTGTAGAAACACATACATCAGTACTGGTTGTAGAAACACGCACATCAGTACTGGTTGTAGAAACACATACATCAGTACTGGTTGTAGAAACACGCACATCAGTACTGGTTGTAGAAACACGTACATCAGTACTGGTTGTAGAAACACGGACATCAGTACTGGTTGTAGAAACACGGACATCAGTACTGGTTGTAGAAACACGGACATCAGTACTGGTTGTAGAAACACATACATCAGTACTGGTTGTAGAAACACGGACATCAGTACTGGTTGTAGAAACACGGACATCAGTACTGGTTGTAGAAACACATACATCAGTACTGGTTGTAGAAACACATACATCAGTACTGGTTGTAGAAACACATACATCAGTACTGGTTGTAGAAACACGGACATCAGTACTGGTTGTAGAAACACTTACATCAGTACTGGTTGTAGAAACACGGACATCAGTACTGGTTGTAGAAACACGGACATCAGTACTGGTTGTAGAAACACATACATCAGTACTGGTTGTAGAAACACGGACATCAGTACTGGTTGTAGAAACACGGACATCAGTACTGGTTGTAGAAACACGTACATCAGAACTGGTTGTAGAAACACGTACAGTACTGGTTGTAGAAACACATACATCAGTACTGGTTGTAGAAACACATACATCAGCACTGGTTGTAGAAACGCGTACATCAGTACTGGTTGTAGAAACACATACATCAGTACTGGTTGTAGAAACACGGACATCAGTACTGGTTGTAGAAACACGTACACGTACATAGAAACACGTACATCAGCACTGGTTGTAGAAACACGGACATCAGTACTGGTTGTAGAAACACGTACATCAGCACTGGTTGTAGAAACACGTACAGTACTGGTTGTAGAAACACATACATCAGTACTGGTTGTAGAAACACGCACATCAGTACTGGTTGTAGAAACACACACATCAGTACTGGTTGTAGAAACACGTACATCAGTACTGGTTGTAGAAACACGTCATCAGTACTGGTTGTAGAAACACTTACATCAGTACTGGTTGTAGAAACACGTACAGTACTGGTTGTAGAAACACGTACAGTACTGGTTGTAGAAACACGGACATCAGTACTGGTTGTAGAAACACATACATCAGTACTGGTTGTAGAAACACATACATCAGTACTGGTTGTAGAAACACATACATCAGTACTGCTTGTAGAAACACATACATCAGTACTGGTTGTAGAAACACATACATCAGTACTGGTTGTAGAAACACATACATCAGTACTGGTTGTAGAAACACATACATCAGTACTGGTTGTAGAAACACGTACATCAGTACTGGTTGTAGAAACACATACATCAGCACTGGTTGTAGAAACACGTACATCAGTACTGGTTGTAGAAACACGTACATCAGTACTGGTTGTAGAAACACGTACATCAGTACTGGTTGTAGAAACACGGACATCAGTACTGGTTGTAGAAACACATACATCAGTACTGGTTGTAGAAACACGTACATCAGCACTGGTTGTAGAAACACGTACAGTACTGGTTGTAGAAACACGTACAGTACTGGTTGTAGAAACACGCACATCAGTACTGGTTGTAGAAACACGCACATCAGTACTGGTTGTAGAAACACGGACATCAGTACTGGTTGTAGAAACACGTACATCAGTACTGGTTGTAGAAACACGTCATCAGTACTGGTTGTAGAAACACTTACATCAGTACTGGTTGTAGAAACACGTACAGTACTGGTTGTAGAAACACGTACAGTACTGGTTGTAGAAACACGGACATCAGTACTGGTTGTAGAAACACATACATCAGTACTGCTTGTAGAAACACGTACATCAGTACTGGTTGTAGAAACACATACATCAGTACTGGTTGTAGAAACACATACATCAGTACTGGTTGTAGAAACACATACATCAGTACTGGTTGTAGAAACACATACATCAGTACTGGTTGTAGAAACACGTACATCAGTACTGGTTGTAGAAACACATACATCAGTACTGGTTGTAGAAACACGTACATCAGTACTGGTTGTAGAAACACATACATCAGCACTGGTTGTAGAAACACATACATCAGTACTGGTTGTAGAAACACGTACATCAGTACTGGTTGTAGAAACACGTACATCAGTACTAGTTGTAGAAACACGGACATCAGTACTGGTTGTAGAAACACGGACATCAGTACTGGTTGTAGAAACACATACATCAGTACTGGTTGTAGAAACATGGACATCAGTACTGGTTGTAGAAACAAATGTTCTTTTCTTCAGTAAATAAAAGTGTCTGCTCTACTGCTTCCAGGTCTTCTCCATGACCCAGAAACCACTATTAGTCCTGCCATTTTAGTTTCGTCCCAGTGGTGGAGATGATCAGGAGATGGGCTTCAGGATATTTGAGTATGTCCTTTCTCAGATGTCCCGCTGATATAAATGCATTTATGCTCTCACAGGACCACGTTTGATGTTAAATGATAGGGGAGGCCTCTATCCTTAACATGTGTTTTTGTATTAAAAAGAACGTGTGGTTTAAGTCATGGAGTATCTTCCATCAAACCTGCTCCTCGTGGCAGAGATTGTTTGATGTGAAGAGAGCGATGGAGTCAGTTGTGGAAGACTGCTCTTCATCACTGTCACTTGTTTAGTGTGTTATTTTCCTCTTTTTCAACATGTGAAGAGAGTGAAAGACTGTCAGTTTGATAGATGCCTGTGTGACAGATGAGGTGGATGATGGGTACCCGCCACATGCCCAGTATAGCTGTTCTGCTCAGCTCAACTGAACTTCATCTGCTTCCTAATTTGGCTTTCAGGTGTTTCTTTTTTTCTCATAAGATCTGCGGCAGATCTAGATTGATGGAGGTGCATGATTATCTAGTTGGCACCTTCACTATGTTTGTTCATGCATTTTGTCTTCAAATATAATTTTTTTTGTTTGGGTTGTCCCAGACCCAGATTTAAAAATATGAAAATCCATCTCAAATATATTAATACATTTTATTTGAATAAACGTTAATAGGCTATATTTGAAAAGATAATTTTATTATTATCTTAAATTTATTATTAAAATTTTCCTCATTTGTGGCATCATTTTCACCAGGAGTTTTGCCTCTAAGTTAGAGTATCATCTTATTTGCATGATTATGTTTTTACCGTGCTACACAAACATTTGATATTTATCAAAAGTTTGTGTACCACGGTAAAAACAGTAGCATGCAAATAATAATAATAATAAAAACAAACATACAAATAAACAAACAAATAAATAAATAAAATAAATATTTGAAAATACATTAAAATGTTTGTTGACAAACTTTGATGCTGGCATGAGAAAACCTAGCCAAATAGTTTTGTTTAATTTAGTAATAACTTCAATTTGAGAATACAATTAAAATCATTGTCATAGTTAATGCTACTTAAAACAATAACATTTTCTGGACGACCAGCTAAATTTTATTTTTGTGTGGATAATTTTTTTTTGAATAGCTAAACATCAGTACTTTACTGAATATTTCCTACTAACTAAGCCGCGAAAATTCGTCACGTCATTGTGGCGTTGCTCTGATCGAACGTTGCGTGATTTCCTAAACCCCCCTCTCGATTCTAAAGATTGAATTGATCATGTCAATCACTGTACTGGTTGCCTACACCAAACACCGATCCCTAAACCTACCCGTCACTGTTACTTTAACTAATGAAATGAGCTGCAGGGCGGGATTTCGATCTTAGGCCATGTCCACACGGACACGGGTATTTTTATAACCGGAGTTTTTCCTCCTGCGTTTTTGAAAAAATCTCCGTCTACATGAAAACGCAAAAACACGCTATCAAGCGCCGTCAAGAGCATTCCACACCAGCAGTCGGCGATATAGAGAGCCTAAGTCCCTCCCCTTCCGGTCGACCACCATGGGACCTTATTTCGGAAAAATATTGTATGGTAGTCAATGGCGAGAGACAACAAATATTTTGATCTCGTTTGAATTGTGCCCTGATTTACACATATGATGTTTGTCAATTTAAAAGATACATTTTAAAGTCAAGAAAGTCGCAGTTTGATGTAAAACTGTTGAGCTGTAAGACTGTGAAAATACGTAATTACAAAGACTACAAACCCAGAAGGCGCACATGCGACGTCATACCTTTTCTCTCAATGAATGAAGCTAACTTTACTGAAGCTAACGTCTGTCATTTTTTCTATAGTCTTACATTATAATCGTAACGTTACGCCGTCATGCCTGACTCGTGTTTTGAGCCAGAATACACACATACGAGCAACGGATCTTGTGACGTAGGCTACATAGTGTGAGACGAGAGATGTAGTTCATCGAGCGATTTTCACATACAACTAAACGTTACTCTTCTGTTTTATGACAAACTGCGACTTTCTTGACTTTCATATTTACCTTTTAAATTGACAAACATCATATGTGTAGTTCAGGGGACAGTTCAGACGGAATAAAAAGATAAGTTATCTCTCGCCATTGACTTCCATACATATTTTTTCCGAAATAAGGTCCCATGAGCCGGAAGCGGAGGGGCGGGACTTAGGCTCTCTATAACCCTAACCGTAAAGCCACGTTGGCCAATCAGAAGCCGTCAGCGACGCACAATCTGACATCAAACACAGCGGATAACGGCGCGCACTTTGACGTCGCAAGGCAAAAACTCCGGTTTTACTGTCTACACGACAACACTGCAACCGGCGATTCTGAAAATCCTCACCCTGGCAGGGGTTTTCAAAAATGTTCGGTTTCAGTGACCTGATACTGCGTTTCCGTGTGGACGAACGGGCGAACCGCGTAAAAAAAGTCACGGTTATAAAAATACCCGTGTTCGTGTGGACAAGGCCTTAGAAAGAATCCATTGAACATGGCGGACAGGTTAAGGCAGGAGTTAACGCATGGAATGGTACAGTTTGTAATTACTCCAAAAACTTGTGAAAGTTTTCTTAAATGTTTCAAGAATATATAATGAAGAAAATTTTTAATCGTTGGGATAGGCTGTTTTTATGGAGTGTCACTGCCAACGTCAAGCAACCAGGGCAGTAATGTTAACGTTTGCTGGTAACTCTTTTCAGAGTTCTACGTTTTAAAAGTGTGTTGTTGTTGTTGTTGTTACTGTTTATGGTAAGCACCCTGATATGGTAAATGTTATTAAATTTAATTTAATAAGTTAATCATTAAACTCTGGCAGTGCTCTGGTAGTTTTGCAGCTAATAGACCCCAGCTGCCATTTACAGTTAGCCTATGAAAAGTTTGAAAAAAATGTAACGTTTTTGAAAGAAGTCTAATAGTCTCAATAAGGCTGCATTTATTTAATTAAAAATACAGTAAACAAATATTTTCTATTTCAATTCATTTAATATAGCGGAGTCATCTACGGGAGTCAGCATAATTCATAAATGGTGTTAATAAATATATTTTATTTGTGAACAACAATATTGTCTCTTTCTTCTAAATGACCCTTGGAATTTTAGAAAAGGGATAAATGGTGTCTGTCTTCATAAAATGCTATGTAGGACTTTACATATGATTATGTACAGTATGTAGGTGTTTTGTAGCTGTATGACGACCAATAGAGTCGTACAGCAGAGATTTCATCGAGGATCCATATGATTTTACACGGTACTGTATGTCTAATGGGCTAAATATGGTAAATATCTAAATATAACTTTGTATAAATTCACAACAACATATTTCACTCAGTCTCCTCGAGTCATCACTGCTGCATCACTGCACTGTTTAAGTTTAAGAATAAGAGTAAAAATATGTAATTCTTAGAATTTTTACAGACTTGAGACTAAAAGTTTACTCTGAGTGGCTTTATACATACGGCCACAGGTGTAAATTGAATCGTTTTGATAAATCAGCTATCCGATCTGAGAAAACGCATGAAGAGGCCAGGTGTAAACAGCCCCTGATTCTGCAGAACGATATGTGACATGACGATATGTGAAGAGGCTGCCCGTGACCACGATGTGAAGATGACTCTGTTGTGGTGTGAAGTAACTCTGGCTTGGTGGAAACTGTGTAATTGCAGGGTTCCCCATCTGCTGTTCCCGTAAATAAGGAATCGCTCAGCAACAGGGAAAAATCAATGTACTGAGCCAGAGTCCATTGAGGAATATTTTCAGGCATCAAATAGTTGAAGAAGTTATTTAGACCATGCCGAAAAAATGTCCTTTAAAATTAGGATTATGATTAGGATTAAGGATTTTGGATTAAGGATTAAATTTTAATATTTAAGGTTAGGATTAAGATTAGAATCAGGATCAGGATTAAGATTAGGGTTAGGGTTAGGGTTAGGGTTAGGGTTAGGATTAAGATTAATATTAGGATTAGGATTAAGGTTAGGATTACAATTAAGATTAGGATTCCGATTAAGATTATCAATTCGTGGGGTAGGATTGGAGTCAAATTTGGACACTGAATTCAGGAGCCGTATGTATGAAGCCACTCAGAGTAAAATTTGAATCTTAAATCTGTCAAAATTCTAACTGTGCGTTCACACCGGACGCGAATAGCACGTCAAATTTGCGCCTGCCGCGTCTATTTATACGCTTGATCACTTTGTGTCCATTCGCGCGTCAAGAGCGAAATTGACGCGCGTAAAAACATACATTTGAAGCGGAATTTACGCGCGTCAGAGGCGAAAGTTTCAAAAGTTCAGATAGCTATCCGATCTGAGAAAACGCAGAAAAGACCTGAATATAAAACCAAATCAAAAACAGTCGTGAGACCTAAAATGCTAGTTATATTTTATATAAAATTAGCCTTAGCAAGACATATATGTCGGGTAATTTTTGTGATATCCAAAAAAAAACTAAAAACATTACAAATGTCAATTCCAAACCAGAATGCTATTACCACAACACATGATTTTGAGATGTGACTAAATGCTGGACATTTGTTGGTTGACCAATTAAAGTAACAGTGTGAAAAGAGTTTAGTTTATTTTCTTAATGTATATAGGGTAAAAAATAAAATAGAGAGAGAGAGAGAGAGAGAGAGAGAGAGAGAGAGAGAGAGAGAGAGAGAGAGAGAGAGAGAGAGAGAGAGAGCAATGTATGCATGCAATCCTGACTACATCGGCCCGCGCTGTCAGCTTTAGCGGCCATGTTTATAAGATGTATTATGAGAGTTTATACTGGTGCTTTATCTCCTTTGAGCAAGGGCCATAATAATCCAATTCAGTGTTATGATCATAGTCAGAAAATAACTGCGTCCCCTTCCGTTTGTTTTGATTCAGATTGGATAAAACTGGCGCACAGTTTCCAGTGTTGCCGTGTGTGTAATTACATGGTAGATGGTGCTAATTAAACAACAGCAAGGCCGCTGAACACACTGCTTTAGATAGTATGACACACTGCTGGAAGGCTTAAAATAAAATAAAGGAAACAAACAGAGTGCTGATGTTGTAATCTGCAGCGGACAAAAGCTCATTTATGTTTCTTGGTGGTATAATGCAAATGTATATAATTTTAAGCTAAGCAGATGCAAAATTACTTTGTGGGAAATTACTTATTACCATACATGCTTTTTTCAGTGTCTCTTTCTGTTGATTACATTGATATGCCACTAGGTGGCGACAAGTTAATCACTGAATCATTGACTCAACCAATTCATTCAAAATACTGCTAAACTCTGGAACTGTCTTTGAGTCACTAAATCATTCACTTAACCAATTTGAAGAAAAAAAAGTATTTCATTCAAGAACAAAACTATCTTGTCTTTATAAGTGGGCCATTGTATAAAACCACTGTTCCATTATTCAAGTTTGAAATGCTACAGTGTAAAAATAATATGTATAATATGTAATACGCATGTTTTTCATACTATTCCACGCATTGTTTGGGTCCCCATTAACTTTCATGGTGAAACCATTGTTCAGACTTTCTTTCGTGTTCTCCAGAAGAAAGAGTGTCATTCAAATGTGGAACGAAATGAGAGTAAAATATGTCAGTTTTTTTAACTGTCCATTTATTTTGCTGGCCAAAATAAAAGCGTATTAAAATGATCATATTCACAATGTTGCATAATTGTATTTTGCCAGCAAAATCATTGCAAACATTTGATGCATCACCCAGCCCTAGTTGCGTTCTGTGTACAACTGTAATATCAGTTCCAAGCAGATTGTAAAATGGTGTGTGTGTGTGTGTGTGTGTGTGTGTGTGTGTGTGTGTGTGTGTGTGTGTGTGTGTCCATTTGCTTCCCTTTTGTAATCTTTAAAGCCACTTAGTGTCTTGTCATTTAATCTCCCCGGGCTGTTGGACCTTATCTGTCCATTATGTCTCCACTCAGACTCCAATTGTCCCTTGCGGTGTGGCCTCTAGTTGTGTCCATCTAACTATCTCAAAATCCAGTGTGCAAGCTTCCCTGCCTCTAAATGCTGCTGTGATTGTACTATAGATATATTGAATTATATGATCAAAATGATACATATCACGATCTCAAAAATAATCTATATGAATAATGTTTAGTAGCACTGAATAGACAAAATCTGTCTGGCACACAGATTATCATTCAACTTTGACTGCTGGCACAGAAAGCATTTGATTGCTCTGCTCTGAGATGCTAACATCATGACTGTAACGTTATAGCTCTGTTATCGTGCCCTGATGCGTCATATAATCTTGAGAGATGACAGACAAATTCCCCAATGTTCGGGATCTCCCAGCATGTCATTTTTTTTTATAAAAATGCAGTTTAAAATGACCTCTGGGTGGCCCTTGAGGTGTCCAAGCATTTGTCTTAACCATCTGGTGCTGTACGCTCATTTTATGAAAAAAAAAAATCAGAAAAAAAATCAGAATTTTTTACTTCATCAGAATGGCAAGATTTTGGCACTTGCTATGTGAAAACGCATACACACACACAAAATCATGGACAAAAAATAGTCACACATGAATTTCATCTAGTGAAAGATTATCTTACTTTTAGAATAAAATATAAAATGTAATATGAAATGTTTAAATATTGTACATTTTTCATAATAATAATAAACTTAAATGTCTCTACCTTTTATTTAGTTTAACTTTTTTTTTCACTTCTCCAATAATCTGCCAAATCTCTTCTTTAAAAAGAGAACATATTTAAGTCTATGATCCAAAGCATTCAAGATTGACAACATTTTAAGTTGGAAATTTTATTTTCAGGTCTATGCTCAAAAAGTGGTTAAAAGGTAATAAATGGATCATACCTATTCCATAAATATAATTTAGTGCCATAAAATTCCCTAAAAATATTAAATAAAAAAACATTATCAAACTAAAATATAGTACATTCATTGAATTGAAATAATAATAATAAAAAAACCTGTCATTTTTGACTGCTATGTGAAGAAAAATGAAAAGTGCTATTTATTCATCCTCGCCAGAACCCGTACAAGTTTCTTTCTTCTTTGGAAGACAAATAGAGATGTTAGACAGAATGTTTAGCTGCTCTATTTAACACAATGGAAGTGAATGCTGACCAAGATTTTTAATGAATATAGTGAATACCGGTATTACTCACACAACGCTTTAGAAACCTTAGTATTAATATGAAGTATACAAATGGTATGAATGGTCTTCTGAATGGGTTTCTTGCTATTATTCTTTTGTTGCTGCTTTTAATATGCAAAAAAGAACATGATGGTCACATCTACTTTTCATTGTATGGAAGAGAGCCGCTCAGACATTCTGCAATGCAAAAACCACTGTATTATAATAGACGTCAAATATGAAATTCAATGGAAAGACAAGAAGTATATCCTAACCAGTGTTTATTTAGATTTACTCTTTTTAAAAAATGCCGTAGCCGTCATCTTATTCATTTAATCTTTCCCTTTTGTGAGATCTAATTTGACAAGAGTTTACCTTTTGATGTGCTATTTACAAAAAAAAAAGTTGATCATATGACTAGGCCTATTCTTATAGTCATAATATAATATATCTAGTTTAAGTTGTTTATTTAACTTTAAATGTTAATGTGTGTGTGTGTGTGTGTGTGTGTGTGTGTGTGTGTGTGTGTGTGTGTGTGTGTGTGTGTGTGTGTGTGTGTGTGTGTGTGTGTGTGTGACCGTCAGCAGGGCAGAGTCATGACGGTGAATACAAAAACACAGAGATACTGTTAATCTCTGGATTTGATCCATATCAGGTCCCTAAAATTTTTCAAATTTGCACAAACCCTACCTTATCATTCGCGGACATTTATATTTAGTGAACAATCCATCTCAGGACCGCAGTTAGGACCATAGATATACATAATAAAGGCTAACGTTAGATGTCTTACGGCGGAGTCTCGAACGGCATCACCCGGTGGCCATCCTGTCACAGGGAAGCTTTCTGTAAGGTGAGTGATCTGCACAAACTCAATACTCTTATCTCGCTAAAATCTTGACGGATTTACAAACGGTTTGGTTTCTTACACACGTTATTAACGTGGCTATAATTCTGAATGCTTGAACATGTTGAAATATATAATATTATAGTTATTCATAAGTAGGCTACGCAGTGTCATAACTACATCTCTGATGTTTATAACAAACCGACCCTTTTGAAAATCGGTAGACAATTTAGCAAGTTGGTCATTTAAAAAGTACATCATTAAAACAATGTTACGAGTGAGCGAGCCCCCCCGTGTGCGGACGTCGACCTCCATTGCAGCTAGCAGCGCGGACGAGACATCTAGCCTTTATTATATGATGTCTATGGTTAGGACTACGACCTACTTTTTTGTGACAGCGCCCCCTAGCCAATACTCCAACAGAGTAGACCTGTATTAATATTTCAAGAGGGTTACCAACGGATGTGTTTAGGTTTAGGGGTTGGTTAGGGCAATATTTAATTTCTTATAATTAATAATACAAATAGGCTACAGAATTGGATAGTAAATGCTCTAAAATATTATAAACTGCTAGTACAAAAAAAACGGCAGATCGTATAACTGCAGTAGTAGCCTAGTCCTAAAACTGTAGCCTCCGGTACTGCAGGAATACCCATACAGACGTGATAGATCCATCGTACAAGCTTCATCAGCGTCCAAGAAGACAAATTCATGCTAAAAAAGATGACCAAACATGACCAAACAGAAGCTGTTTAGTTGTCTTTAGGTTACTTTTACACACCACTAGAGGCTTCAAATCATTTCCCAGGATTCTCAAGGTTAAACACTAGCATATTTATCACCCCATAGATCGGATGCCGAGTGTATAGAGCAAACTGATTGACATTTTCCTCGCTGAAGGGATTATACAAGTTTTTTTTAAAAGGTGACTCGGTGAGGGACGGAAGCTAGAGCAAAAACAAACAGATTACAACAAAGAGCAGCCTTATACCACAACTATAAAACACCACAGCAGGTATATGAGGTAAAGCCCATCTCATTAAAAGCTGCCAGATCGCCTGCAATCCCCGAATTGTCCATTAAAATGATTAAAGGGAACCTGGAGACTGCGGGCGGTGGGGGTCTGCCAAGGAGCAAAGAGCCGTGCACGGATGTGTGGCGAGCACTGAAGACATCACTGTAATGGACCAGGTATTTAATATCCATAATCCTGTTGCATTGATGGTGACAATTTAGCACTGTACATGTGAGCAGTATTAGGGGTAAAATGAATGCAGTTACAGTTGTGCACGTTGCAATATTATTATTCAAGTAATGCGTAGACTTGTGTGTTGTTGGATTCACACTATGTCATTTGAAGTTCTTTATGAATCATTAACAGATAACTTTAATATTTGTTGTGGGGGAGATATGGGTGTGTTGTAACACATGCAGGGTCAGTTATAACACTGTCAGATTGAGTCAGAAAAGAGCTGTGTTGATGTCAACAAAATCATACACACCTTTGAGCTCACAAGAGAAGTGCCATGTGACTGTGATAGACATAGTAGATTTTATGACCAAAACAATTTGGATTCCAATGGGTCCAGTTATATCTGTATTTATTCGGAGGGATTTATTCAGTAAATGTGTTTCCATCGTTAATGTGCATATCTTGTTTGATAAAAATAATATCTGCCTCAAATGAGCAAGTTTTTTTGTACACATTTTTAGAATGTTTGCTTATCTTGGTGTTTTCATTCAGTGTTTTTTAATGTGATATCACAAAATTCACATAAAAATAGGTGGATTTTTTTTGTCACAAATAGTTTCTTTATTCAAAATGGATTATTATTTGTTATTCAATGATGTTCTTGCATAAATTAGACAGTGTGGATATTATTTCAGCAAATGGCCTCTCATCTATCCCCAGCTATAACGTTGTTAGGTTTTAACAACGGAACTCGTTGTATTTGACATTAACTCACATAATCTGTGATTGTGAAGTACATGTCCAGTCCAAGTGAGTCTTGTTTGTACACTGTAAAACCCAACAAGTTAAGATAACTCATTTAATTTGAGGAAACTTATTACCTCAATTTAATTAAGTTATCAAAAAACAATAGTTATGAGTACTCTGAACTTATTTTAATCGAGTCCACTAAACAATGATATTTTTTAATACGCAATTAAACTTTACACTGCATTTAAATACTTTATATAGCTGAAACCTCACTATATTGAGTAAAAAAATTGAAAAGACTAACTTTAAATGAACTCAGAGCACTTGCAGTTCCTGCTAGCTCGCAATATCATATACAAACTCAAATCCAATGAGTTAAGCTAACTCATTACATTTGAGGAAACTTATTACCTCAATTTAATTAAGTTTATAAAAAACAATAGTTATGAGTACTCTGAACTTATCTCAGTTGAGTTAAATAAAAGTATACATTGCAGTCAAGAAATTAAGTGATTAATTAATTGATGAATTAAGCGATTAGTGAGCATTAATTATGAACACCTGCTGTTAACAAGCAGAATCACTGAAGGAAAAAGAAACACAATAACTACAACTGACTTCCAACCACAGCCTTAGATGAAATCAACTTAAGATCAAATATGTTTAAATCTCTCAAGTTCTCAGCAGAAGAGGATTATGACCCATGATTATCCAATTAAATCTGTGGGCAAAGAGACACTTTACGTGGCTTTTCAGTCTGGAAATTCATGTTCAGTCTGTCCAACGTAACGCTGAGGTCACCTGTCAAACCACTACACAAACAACATTAGCAGCTTCACTAATTACTAACCAGTTTTACTTTTGTCATGCATCTACAGAAGTTGTTATTGAGAATGAACAGAGGTTTAGATGATGATGATTTATTGAGTTTCATTTAAAGACACCATGATAGTGGTCAGTGTTTGCTTTAGTTGGGCTCTTGACCCTTGACTTTATAACACCAGATTTTCTTCTGGCTGCTGTAACTGAGTGTTTATATAACACATTTGTTATGGCACATAAGCCAAAAGAAAATAAAAACATGTTATTGCGTTTAGATGATGCAAATCAACATTTAATGACTTGATTTTCTGATCTTTTCCAGAGCCTAATCTCTGTGTAAACAGGTGATATGTTACTTGTATTGTTTGTTATAACAGAACTCTGATTTTACTGTAAGGTCCATTGAAGTGACAATATGATTTTTAAAACCTCTATGGTTTCATACTGACTTACACAGACATCAAGAATGAGCATATGAATCTCAACAACGGTGACCAATAAAAAAATATTCATGCCGCAATGTGTGCTGGGAGCAATGGATACATTTTGTATTATGCTAGTACCCAGCATGCATTGCAACATGAATAGTTTTTAATGGTCACCATTGTTGAGGTTCATATGCTGAATCTTGATGTCTGTGTGAGTCTTTGAAATACAATTCATTTTTTGTGAAACTTTTTGTGCACATTCATTTTGTAATATTATTCATATTGTCTGATGAACATAGAATTGCTGGCGCTTATGCTGTTGAAACACAGTTTTGAAAAAAAATGATTAATATGTTGCCCTTTTTATCAGGGATTAGACTCTGAATAAGATCAGTGAATCAAGTCACAAAATGATCTATTGTCATCATCAGTCCTCAACCATTTATACACAATCAACAATTTTCCATGACTTTTGTACCATTATAAATGTGTTATATAAACACACAATATAGCAGCCAAAGAAAACCTTATGTGGAAAAAGTCAAGGGTCAAGAGCCCAACTAAAGCAAACGCTGATCTCCATCATGGTGACCTTAAACGAAACAAATCATCAACATCTAAACCTCTGTTAATTATAATAATAACTGTATAATAATAATAATTCAAACTGGTTAATAATAAGTGAAGCTGGTAATGCTGTTTGTGTACTGGTGTAATCCTCCTCTTTTATCTTCAGTTGATTTCATCTAAGGATGTGGCTGGAAGTCAGTTGTAGTTCTTGTGTTTCTCTTTCCTTCAGTGATTCGGCTTGTTAACAGCAGGTGTTTATCACTAATCCTCAATCATCACTTAATTATACAATTATTATTCAATTATCATTCTGGGATATAGAAATGTTCTATAACTCATTCAGTTTGAGTTCAATTTCAGTCATTCAAGTTTCAATAATATTTGAGTGCAGTGAACTCAATTTGATTTAGTACATATTACTGTTAGGTTTTACAGTGTAGTAGACAAATGTGGCTACCGTGTATCAACGTTTCAGAGAGCTAGCACATTCAACCTCTGAGTCACTGATGCTCAAACAAAAAGTTTCTCCCCCTCTTTATTTATTGCCAAGCATAATTTATATAATCTCCATTAGGAGTGATTTGAGCGCTTGAAAAGAAAGCTCCACAAGATGAATCCGCACTCACGGTTAGTGGAGTAGTAGCCTATATTTTGAAAGGTTTGAGTGCGAGATGGAACGGAAGTATACTTGGGCTTTATATATATACTAATTTATTCAAAAAATGGTTGTAAGTCAACAGGAGAGAAGTCTCAGTAAGTGGATGGCAATGAAAAGGCAGAGTAACAGATGTGTTCTGTAAAAAGAAACAAGTATTAATGTTAACTGTTAATGTTACTAAACTGTTAATGTAACATAATGAGTAACACAATACTGTAACGTTACTTTAAAACATTCCCCAACACTGATTATAACAAAAAATGTAAAGCTTTCGGTAAGTCATGTTGATTTTTAGGATTGCGTAATTCAACTCCCCAGGAGATAAATATGCATGTCCTCCGATGAACAGAAAGTCAACAATGTGGTTCTTTTCCCTGTTGTCTACAGACACAATCTGCAAACATAACAAGATCAGAAGCCTTTGCTGGTTCCCTGATCTACCGTAGGTGACCCTGAAATGGAAAACGCTGAAGTGTTACAGAGCTGGTTACCCACATTTGACTCGTTCACCTTGAACAAGGCTTGCAATGTTCGAAAACAGACGAGTCTGCTATTGCCTGTGACCTCGGTAATGAAAGCCAGTGTCTCTCCACTACCCTGTTTTAAAGGAATGATGCACATACAGAAGATTAGAGTGAAATTACCCCGGAGGAGCATTTATGTTAACAGATAATTATATCTTATTAATTATTAAGGCAAGCATCACTGTTATTGCGTGTGCTTACCTGAGTCATACACTTGGGATGCAAATAGAGACTTTGGGTGGAGGGCTCTTTAGACCAATAAGAAACCAACAAAAATGACCCAGCAACCACGTAGAACACCGTTCCGATTAAAATGTGTAAATGTATAATGGTGCCAATCTGCGGGCAAGTATTTCTTTTCATAATCTAGTTGGAGGGAGTTACATCTCATTTAATTAACGTTCCAGTGCATATGCGCCCAGGACCCAGTCGGTGCCAACAAACAAATTAATTACGTTGAAATGATCAACTGGGCTGGGCCAGCATAAGTGTTAGATGCAGTATGAAATGACATTCTCACTACCCTACAAATCCACCAATCAAGACACTCGTGTACAATCCTCTAGCATATTAATACAGGCCGAACAATGACAACAAAGTACAAATGATATCAGTTTGACTGAAGAGTCGAAGGGGATCAAAAATTTGCATACTGATGAAAGCTGCAGTACTTTTTTTGTCTTGAACTTTTTCTGTATTAAATAATAATCAATATAACCAGCAGCCATATCACCCTGTAGCCCAAGACTGGTTGCCCACTGAAGCTAAGCAGGGCTGAGCCTGGTTAGTACCTGGATGGGAGACTCCTGGGAAAACCAGGTTGCTGCTGGAAGAGGTGTTAGTCTGGCCAGCAGGGGGCGCTCACCCTGTGGTCTCTGTGGGTCCTAACACCCCTGTGTAGTGACGGGGACACTATACTGCCGAAGACCCTTCGGATGAGACGTTAAACCGAGGTCCTGACTCTCTGTGATCACAAAAAATCCCAGGATGTCCATCAAAAGAGTAGGGGTGTAACCCCGGTGTCCTGGCCAAATTTGCCCAGTGGCCTCTGTCCATCATGGCCTCCTAATCATCCCCATATATATACATACTAATTGGCTTCATCACTGTCTCCTCTCCACCAGTTAGCTGGTGTGTGGTGGGCGTTCTGGCGCAATATGGCTGCCGTCGCATCATCCAGGTGGATGCTGCACATTGGTGGTGGTTGAGGAGATTTCCCTTCTATGTAAAGCACTTTGAGTGTCGAGAAAAGCGCTATATAAATGTAATGAATTATTATTATAACACTATTTTTTAATGAGTGGCTTCTAACATGATGTCATGATGCTAATGTTAACAGGTATAGCTCTCATTCACGTCCAAAGATAATATTTTAAAAGGGATAGGTGTTTGTTTGAATGTTAATAGTGATGTTAGTCTTATCAAGCACTAATGATTCAAGACTCTATTGTATCTCTATTATATTTGTGTTTAGAAAAAAAAGGTACAGAAATCGAATGATGTTCACTAAGTTCAGAAAGCGGTTCTTATGCTTCTGCAGAATCACAATTTGCAGCACAAAACTACCACCATGATACAGACCGAATGACTACTGAGCTGGTTCTTTTTAGTGTTAGAGAAACAAACAGCGCTCCTGGTGTATCCAACTCCCAAACAAATTACTCTTTTGAGTTGGTTCTTTTAAGTGAATCAAAAACATTCAGCGCAAACAATGGCTGCATCCGAAATCACATTCTTACTTTATAGTAGGCGAAAAACTGTGTGACAAAAGTTTGTCCGAATTCACAGGCTACTCATATAGACAAAAAGTACCCAGATGACCTAGCCTACTTCTACTGGTGAGATTAGTCGTTAATTTGACAAAATGTAGTTAAAGATGTATATTATGCATTTTGTCAGTAGTATTTTATACATTTTAATGAATGAAAAAAAATTCACTGTAGAATTGAATTTCTTTTTTCCAAATATTTGTTCTTTAAAGTAATAAAACACGTGCTAATGGAACCGTTGAGTTGAACTGAAACCTGAACTGGAATCGTTAAATTCTTTACGATTCTCACCCCTACTAAGTGTTTCAGTTCTACTCTATTTATGACATCACAACGGATTTCATCACATCTCCAACCTGTGCTCTGGCAGTGATCTCTTTATTCATACATGATTGAACTGCTGAGTACAGCACACTGCAGTTTCTTCTGACAGCAACACTGTGACAGTGATAAAATCCTTTTCAAATAATTTAATAGCCTAGAGCATTCTCCTGTTTCTCAGCAAATATGATTTGGATAAAGACACAGTTAAAATAAAGAATATGATGTATTATATAGATAACTCACTCAGATCTCAGGGTTCATATCTTGATATATACCATTCCTGTAGTTGCCAGCAAAGATTTTCCGGCAGAGATTTATCAGAGGTGGCAAGGAGGGTATTCATATTTCTTGGCTTCAAACACTATTTGCTGATGTTGAATCTCTTTGAACTGATGAATTGGCCCCTGAACCATTTTCTATGGCGACCAGATTGATGGAAAGCGAACGTCATTCACTTCTTCTTTCTCAATTACGGATCTTTAAAGAGGTTAGATTGAGGATCTCGGCTTTATGGCCTACATTTGTTCAACATTTTTAGTTGATATGTCATTCAGTAGTCAAGTAAACTAGAAATTCCCTGTAAAACCAGTGAGCATTAGGCCTTCACTATAGTCACTAACCAGAAATGACATAAGAAATAAAGGATGAGAGCAAGTTTATGCCCGTGAATTAACAGCTACAATGAAGCTGCACGATAAACAAACAATTGAGGTACGTTACACAGCAATGTTGTTCATAAATACGAGCTACGTTTTAATGCATAGCCTCGTAATCCTGTCACAGTTAATTAAGTCATCAGTGTCCCAGTGTTTAGTGGATCAAGGCCCTTCTGTATATAGCCTTTCTAATAGTTATGTTCAGTTTGGTTTCATTGTCACTCGCTGCATCCCAGTTTGCCTACTTATACTATGCCCTAAAAATATGTACTGTTTTTGTGAAGAAAAACATACTTTTGAGTGTGTATCTGAAGAGTAGGCAAGCTTTGGGACATACTACTTCCTCATAAGTGCGTCTTTAAAGGACAGCTCGGTCGCTTAGTTATGTGCATCCTGTCACCATTTAAAATCCCCTGTCAATCATCTTTACACAATTAAAATCCTCCACATTTAATTTAATTTCCTACCGTTTCAGAGAGGATTGTATAGCAAGTTGAACTGCCTGTCGTGAGTCTTTCATGCAGAGAACTCCCCTCATGCGTTTGCAATCTGCATAATGATGCACTTAAAAGTTAATGACCACACATATCTTTACAAAAGTGCACAATGCTGTTGTAGATGAAATTTAATGTTGATAGGTTAGATACTGATTATTAATCACTCAAATCCCTTTAATCTAAACCCTTTTTACTTAACCGGTGGACTCGCACATCCACCATGTTGGTAGTTTTGTAACACTCTTTTATTTGTTTGTAGTTCCAATTGAATCCTCATCCAACGCGCAATGGGTTGTGGGCAATATTAGCCATTAGAGTGATTAGAGTCTGCACTTCGTATTCTAACCGGAACAAATAGACAGTCCGGGTATCTTTGGAATACTGGTTTCAAAATGCTATGCTTTGGGACACACTCATTCTAATTTCAAATAGGACGGATAGTATGCAAATTTGGACGCAGCAACTGTCTTCTGTTCCTGTTCAGCCTGTCTTAGTTTTCTAGTCAGTGTTCCTTTGTTCTCATTTTCCCGCCACTAGTTAGTCTCCTTGGTTACTCATTAATTAGATCCCACCTGCTAGTATTCAGTTCCTTATCTTGTATATATGAGCCCTCCAGTTCATTATTTTCCTTTGTCCGGTATTGTTTGGGCATGGCTAAAGTTTGGGCATTAGTTCAATTACAGTCAAGCTATCCTTCAAAAAGTGGCTAGCACTACAAACTACTAATAAAAAGTAGCATTGAAGCAATGGGAAAATATCTTCACAAATTATTATTTTTATAATTGGAGCGGTATTTATCTGGCACAAAAACAAGGACGATCTTATTTTGGGTGACAGAAAATAAATTCACAATAACGAAAACTTGAAAATACATAATTTAGTTGAAAACACAGTGACGAAAATCAACATTTAGCAAAAAGGACACCCAGAAATGAATAGTTTATTTGACCTGTGAATCATTGTTTAAATGAACTGATTCAATTAATTGTATTGGATTATTTTCACTGTACAACTTGGATACAACAGAATGTAAGAAAAAGTAACTTGTTATCCAAAAAACTACTGGAAAGTATAAGTTATTAACATTGCTACTTTTAGTAAAAACTGAGCACCGGCAGTGCAAGCAACATGCAGATAAACTCAAATTCATGATTTTCTACCTACATGGCCATAACAGTCATTACCAGAACTAAACTGCAAGAAAACTCCGAGTTCTGATTTCAAAAGAGCCCAAGAGAGTGATGAATGGAAACAGGACAAAAATACAATATCTCTTCCCACAGTCACTCGCTGCCCTGGGTTTTACTAATCCAAGCAGAAATGGGCACAAATGCTCTTAAATTGACATTCCACGTGTGCCAGTAAGCCCTCCAGAAAAGCACAGGATTTCTTAGGCCTCTTCAAAACTCTCAGTGCTGCCTATGGATATCCTGCAGTGGCAGACGTTGAAAAGCAAAAGCAAGATGATAGATGCTGCACCTGTGGGGTTCTTCCCACGTGGGTCGGGTACCTCGGGAGATTTTTTTTTTTTTTTTTTTTGACTGTTACTCTTATTACCTGTCAGCTTAATTTTTTCATCCGATTTCACTGGCCCAATTTTCCACCTCCACAGAAGTAAACATCAGTAGACATACAGAGAGAAAATCTGGAAGGTCCAATGATTGATAAAGAATTCTTGTTCGGCTTTTCAGTCAGACATGAATTTTTAAAACTGGCCTATCAAAGGGTTACGAGTAATGATGGGCTGATGACCGCTGTTAAACTTGCCATTTGGCGTACAGAATGGGAGAAATAAATAGGGGATCGTATTCCATCTGAGAATTACTATGCCCTACTCTTTCAGGTCCTGTCGTCCCGGCAATATCAGGCCACTTTGACACCCAAGGGAGGGCCATTGAAAAAATATAGAAATAGGAGAACATCTGATATATAAGATTAAGGGCTCAAAGTAATCCTTTCTCTCTCTTTCTTTCTCCCCAGCATGAGAAGTCTCAATTTTGAGGTATCGGATTTTTATCTGAGGTCTTCTCGTATGCAGTCGCCAATGACATCATGACACCGGCCCTTAGACAAGATGGGGATCTTATTTGTCCTCATAAAACTTTCAGGGCCTTATCTGGGCTTCCAACTAGAAAATTATGACCAAGATGTGATGGTCACGAATGGAAAATTGAGTGTGTCTGTGAAAAAAAAAAAAAAGGTTATGAGATGAATTACCCGTCCAGCAGCCATGCATTCGGAGTGCTCCTAGATAAAAATGGTTGAAAAAGAAAGGCGAAGACAACCCTAAGAGTGATGTAGAGTACCTATTTTCATGCATAATTGATGCCTTATCAGTGTCTCCATCCCCAATGTACCAGCCTTTCTGATAAGTCTGACAGCTTAGATGTGCCCATGGCCACACACCAGCTGTTCGGTCAGCCCTGAGATGGATCAAATATTCGACATTGCACTCCGATTACCACGGTGGTACTGCCAGTGTGTGTGTGTGTATGCGTGTGGCACATTGAAGCAGAATTAGATGAGGTCTCCTGACTTGATTCACTTTGATAAGCAAACCCTGCTATTGCTTCTTCCACGCGCATGAAAGACACAAAGTCTTTGTTTCACGAAACATCGAATGTAGAAAAATGAAGCTGTAATGAGGAATGTTCAGATGTAAAGTTGATATGCCTGCATGTGCCTTTGTCTGCTTTGAGTTAGGAGAAGGATATAACAGCATGCCAGGTATCGACGTTTTTCAGGTATCTAGTTAACTGCCATGCGTGATCATTTCAAGTCTCTCTGTTGGCAGTGCCCGACTTACCATCTGAGATAATACCAACTTTAATTGCCCTCGCTGTGTCGGTTAAAATCGTCTGAATGCCAGAATGTTAAATCAAGCAGTTAGAACATGAAATGGAGCATTCTAATAACATTTAATTGATAATTATTAGTGTAGTAATTGTTATTATTAGTCGGCAATTTATTATATTATATTTATATTATAGTATATTATTAAAGTAAACCTTTTATAACTCATCTCAAACCATTTGTGGACATGGACTTTAATAGAAATGTATTGATGATTATTATTATTATTAGGGATTTAATAGTTCTTAGTAGTAGGCAATTCATATGATATTATTGCTTTTTACTTAAATATTTCAATGTATTAATATTATTATCTCAAACTATTTGTAGACATGAATTCATTCCTAAAATCATGCAACTTTTTGCATGAGAGATTTTACTTTTCTAAATGATCAGAGGATTTTCACCTGACAAGTAATAATAATAATAAAAACCATTCATGACAGATGTTCCTTTTAAACTGACAGCGCAGCCTAATGGGATCCATTGGGTGTTTCTCCTTAAAGTATTATAATGGTTTTCACAAACTTTACACAACCCTGACTAGCCTTGACTTTTACATGTTTTTTTAATGGTTCAAACACCATTACCTTGAACTTGCCATTATGTAATCAAAGGCAAATATGTCAAAATCTGTTAACTCAGATGTAAAACATGGCAAAATGTTGGCCGCACGGTATGACGGGAAAATAAAAGAAAACAATTACAGCTTAAATTTGAGGTCGGTAAAAAGGTGAGTCAGAGAGACCGCTACACTCTCGTCCACAGCCGGTGCACTCCAGGTGGTAGGGAATATGGGGAAGAAGTTAAACTTCAAGGGAAAAAAATCACATGAAATGTTACACTGCAATCACTGAATTTCTTATATATATGTTTTCTATTGAAAGATGAGTGAGGTCTTTTCACAGAAGTTCCTCTCAAGAAACTGCTTTGAGTCTAGTGTTGTAGACTCAGGAGATGCCTCATCTTTGATTTCTATAGACACACTGTGAGCGATGAAGAGGTTCGTTGCTTTGTTCTTGCCTAAGAATGTAGCGTGGGTGTCCTTTCTGCATGCATTAATGATATTCATGTAACCTCAAAGTCATCCTTTACCTTGAGTATATTGTGTATGTGTTAAGCATATGTAGGGTACCTCTTAAGAAAGCCTCATTCTTCCATGCAGGCCATATCATCTTATGTAGAATTACTACCGATATATATAAAAGGAAGTGATAATGTTTAAAAGCCCATTAACAGTAAACTGTTATTGTATTATTCTAAGGTGATGCAAAAACCTAGGCCGTAATAATTTTTGCATACCTAGTGTAAAGATAAAAACTGGAAGTAACACTTTTGTGTTATCTACCGGTGTTTTAATTGCATAAGTATATCTTCCTTTTGCTCATATATTAAGTGGTACTGCCACTCTAATGATAGTATAATGAGGTGGACTTGTCACATGGTGTCTTCATCACTACATCCTTTATTGTACACATTTTTAATTGATTTCTGTACGTTTGGAGCATTTAGGCACGTATGAAAAGAAAAGGTGCACTTTTGAAGAGCATTAATGTGCAAGTGTTGTTCATCTGTGGATGGTAACTCATCTTATTGACAAGCAGAACTGCAGGTAGAACAATCTCAAGTGCTAACAAGAGAAAGAAAGACACTATTACTGTAGAGATGTAAGAAATAAAGAAAGAAAGTCCAAAAAGGAAGAGAAGAAGGAAAAACCCAGGAAGGTAGAAGGAAAGTACACAGGAAGAAAGGAAGGAATGACACAAAGGAAGGAAAACAGGGAGAAAGGATGAAAAGGGGGGAAATGAAGGAAGATTACAAATGAAGGAAGGAAGGAAGGAAGGAAGGAAGGAAGGAAGGAAGGAAGGAAGGAAGGAAGGAAGGAAGGAAGGAAGGAAGGAAGGAAGGAAGGAAGGAAGGAAGGAAGGAAGGAAGGAAGGGAAAAGGAATTCTTTTCATTCTTTACTAAAAAGGAAGGGAAAACTAGAAAGAATGTTTGAAGTACACAAAAAAGGAAGGGAAGAAAAATAGAAGAACAAGAGGGCAGGAAAAGAAGAAAGATCACGAAGGAAACAAGGAAGAAAAAAAGAAAATAAGAAGGAGAGAACATAGGAAGGAAGGATGGATGAATTAATGAAGGAAGGAAAGAAGGAAGACGCAAAGGAAAGAATAAAGCATGATGAAGGAATAAAGGAACGTGAAGGGTCACTTTGAGAAATGAGTTGTCTGTTAATGTATGAATGGAAGACTTGACCAATGAATAACAGATCTGAATATGAAGAGAATTAACAGAAGATCAATCAGTTTTTTTTTCATTGTTTAAAGTCACTTATCATACATGAGTGATGTGAAAGCTCCACACAATATGTTGCAAAGAATAATCTTCTCCTACCATCTCACTCCGAGACCCTGCCGCTGAGGAACGGGGTTTACATTCATTCCATGTTCTTAGCAGAAATCCTCAGTAAAAATCTCATGATTCATTTATCATGTGTGAGTGTGGTGAGGTGAGTTGAGGATTTGTTGAAGCAAGCAAGATGATCAGTCCCCCCCCCCCCCCCCCCACACACACACACACACACACAAAAGACCTCCTGCAGTTGTCCTAGAAATAACTGTCTAACTGTCCTAGAAATATTTTTCCACAACACATGCAAGTTACTATTTTTAATATTAATAATACACATATTGCATTTCCCACAAAAATAGCAAGTAAGAACTAGTGCCTGATATGAAATGGAGTTCGGGGCAGCATAAAGTTAAATTAACATTAGGAAAGTTCATGGGAACGGGAGTCTTGGGAGAACAGCGCAGAAGTCTTGCTGAGAGTCTTAATTAAAGACTGGTGTGCTCAGGTGTGAGGCATCAACAGCTCAAGGAGAGTAAACAGCAAGCTAATACAGGCAGGGATTAAGAAGATCAGTTTCTTTATGGGAAAATGTCAGATATTTGCTATTTGGACCATCAGCGGTTGCAAATCGCTCGCACTTTGTAGTTTTCAGCTTGAAGGCGTATCGTATTGCTGGAGGCGAGCCAAACATACGAGGAATGAGTCCTCCACACCTGTTCGCTCCTGCTAAAACATACAAACAGATTTAGAGCAATATGTATCCACGTTGTACCTAGTGCAAATGTCTCTAGCGGAAGATCAATAAAGATTAACAATGTAGAGAGGTTGAAACAGCAAGTGTCCTCTCGGGGATAAAACGCAGCCGTGTTCTCTTTGCCAACGGACATGAGTTTAACAAGCTGGCGCCGTCATGCCATCGGGTTGTCGATACTCAGGGTATTGAGGCCAGCCGGGATGACCTCCTATGAGTTTTCCTTACATCATCTCGCTCTCTCGCCTGGTTCACTGTCCATTCCGGCAATGAAACCAGACACAGCAACAAGGACTCGGAAAATAACTACAGAGGAACCTCTCCAACCATATCAACTAATAGGGCTGGAGGAGAACAGAGGGCTCAGCTGTCTGATGAGGTCATATCAGACTGAAGCCGACACGCACTTGTGACATATCAAGAGACATCCAGATCAAAAGCAGAGATCCGAGATGAGAGGTCTGCTCTGAAGCCACCAGTCTTCAATCTCGGGGGTTGTTTCAGGCAAGCTGCTGGTTTGGCAAAGCGACTGAAGCATATAGATGTTGTGGGACTTCAAGAATAGTCATTTTCCATTCTTTTTGTCACTGTATAGGATACTGTCTTACGGACGTGCCGTGTGTGGACAAGTGAGCAAGCTTAACCAGCCTTGCAGATGAGAAATGAAAAGTAAACATATTTCGGGAGGAGGTGTTTATCATTTGGCGCTTTTCCACTGCATGGTACGGTACGGTTCGGTACGGCACGGCACGCTTTGGCGCTTTTCCACTGCATGGTACGGTACGGCTCGGTTCGGTACGGCTCTCTTATGGCGCATTTCCACTGCATGGTACGGTACGGTACGGCTCGCTTCAGCTCGCTTTAAATGGTACCACCTCTGTTGAGGTTCCAAGCGTACCGTACCGATACTAAACGTGACGTGAAAACACTGCAGATCACTGATTGGTCAGACAGAATCGTCACTTCAGCGTCATTGTATATTTGCTACACGAGACACTAAACCCGCTATATTTAAATAGCCAGACAACAGCAAACGCGGTAGCACCTGTTTTTAGAGTTTTTACTTGACAAAAAAAGTTCAAAAAAATCAAACAAGAAATGGCTGAATCGTGGTCAGTGGACGAGGTGCAGACGTTCCTCTCGTTGGTTGCCGAGGAGCGAAAGTAGCACAGCTCTTAGCCGCACACGGCTACCACCAGACATACAACTTAACGATCAGTCCCACCCACTTTGAAGCGGTACTGACTGCAGTGGAAAAGCAACCGAGCTAAAGCAAACCGAACCGTGCCGTACCGAGTTGAGTCGTACCACGCAGTGGAAAAGCAAAGCGAACCGAACCGCTCCGCGCCGTGTTGAACCGTACCGAACCGAACCGAGCCGTACCATGCAGTGGAAAAGCGCCATAAGTAAGCACAATTTAATCACATTTCAAATCTGCTATCGACCATGTTTTCCTGCTACATTATGTGGCTGAGCTTTGAGTTAACTCTCTCTATCTATATTTCATCAGATCCCTCTCCTGCCCTTCTGGGCAATAAAGTGGAGTTTATATATTACCCATGATGCACCTCACTAGAACCCTGTTATTAGATTTATGCCGTTTGAAGTGGCCTCCGGGAATGTAAATGAATAGAGTGAAGGGTGGTTTGCGTCTTATATCATACTTTTTCTTCAAGACCTCCTTGACATTCAAATATTGCACTTGCATTCCAAAGATGCCACCCTGTTCCTCCATTAAAACATATTGTAGCTAAACACTTAATCCATAATCATCTAAAAATATCCACTATAATTCTAGCAACTATAGGTGGAAGCTAGCAAAAAAGCTTTTTTGAATACCAAGTCAACGTGGAAGATCACATTGTACTCTTATCCCAGAGTCAGCGATAGTCATTTGTGAGTAAATTTCCCTCCAAAAGTGTACATTTGTGACACACACTGCCTCATCCAATAGCATGAGTTGGGGGTGTGGCTATCTGTTTGTCTCAACCAGTAGTAATCAAGGTGAGTAAAGCCTGTTATATAATCTATTATTGTTTTGCAATTCTGTTTGGTGACATTAACACACTTAGCAGACTATTCTAGATATTTACTCAAAAACATTTTTATCTTTTGTTAGTTACAATATCTAAAAATCGTTATCTTATTAGCAAAATGGTAAGCTGTTAACGTTATGTCTGTGAAGACGACTTTACAGCTTACTTGAGCATACTTTTCCTTTTTATTGCTCTCATTAACCTCTTTCATTCTATCTTATTAATGTCACAAACACATTAGTTTAACTAAAAATAGATTATTATTCTAATACAATATAGGCAAAAGTAAAAAAAAAAAATCACTTGTTTATACATTTGTTTATACTTGAAACAAATAGAAGCAAAATACACTTATACAATCCCTGAAAACAAGGGTTCACCCAAAAATTTATATTGTGTCATCATTTAATTCCCATCATGTCTTTTAAATTCTACATGACTTTGACTCTTTCCTCTGTGGAAAAGGAAATACTTTGAAAAACATTTGTCCATGCAACGAACGTTAATAGGGTACAAAGCTGTTTTGAACACACTGACTATGATAGTATGAGCAAAAACAGTTGAAACATTCTTCAAAATATTTTCTTTTGTGCTACGCAGGGAAAATTAGCGTCGTACAGGTTTTTAAGAACATGAGTAATATTGACAAAATTTTCTTTTTAGGCTGAACTATCCTATTGATCTTTTTTTTTTTTTTTTTCTGGAAATCAAATAGAAAATACAAATTCACAAAGTCATTCCTTTGCAGGGTAGGAACTCTGTAAATGAACATGTAGGCCTAAACAAACACACTACCTCAGTGTAGCATTATGTAAGTAGTGAAGTGTCCCACCTTACGTGGTATAAACCCATAGTTTAGATTTGACTGCACCATCGCTAACAGTAAAAAGTGCTTTGTTTTCCCGTTGATACCGTGTGCCATGAGCCCTTGGGGGACGTGCTGAAAAGGGACTGCTTTATAGTGGATGAGAAACGGCAGCCTCCCTAAGCGTATGCCGGGGGGCCATATCCAGATGCATTATGGTGCTGCTGTATTATTTTCCTGATATAAAAGCGTGGAGGACCCATATTGATCATGGCACTCAGACGAGCCTGCTGTCTCCCCCTGGGGAACTCCAGCGTCTCTCTTTTCCGTTGCTTCTGATAAAGGGAAGATGCTCTCACTTGTGAAACACAAGAAAGCCTAGAAACACAACAGCACTGAGTAAGTGGCCACAGTTATACGCCCCATTTAGGTGTTGGACGCGATCCTGGCATGAAGGAACAATAAACGGAGAAGCCGATGAGCCGTCTGGAGATGTAACCAGAGCCTGCATTATTGGTGAGACCACTGTTTGATCAATTCACTGCGGTAATGCCATCGCATCCCTCATTAGTGACCACTTGATTGAGTCAAAGACAATTATGAGGTTCTGTGTTACATCTTTAATTAATTTTCACTTGTTTGAATGGGAAAACAATCAATGCAGCAGTAGGTCATGGCACTTGTAATTTTGAAATGTACACCAAACAAGACCTGGTTACATAGTTCGGCACAGAGAATCCAGTTATTGAGCTATTGATCTTATTGGTCTATCCAGTCTTATTCGTAACTCAAGAATTTGTCCCCCATATAAACACAAGTGTTTTTGATACGCTTGTATTTTAGTCGTCAACCTACCCATGTTTCATTGTCAGCCAATTGAGAAAGCCTATAGATTTTATGGGGTTCAGCATGCTGTTTATAACACAAAAGCATAATGCGAGATTTATCAGCAGAAGGGCCTAAATCAATCCAAAATCGCAATGCAACTTAAGCTCCTCAGTAGCGTCCATTCAATTAAAGTCCATTCTCCATGCTAGATTAATGCTAAGAAAGGGCAATGAGCTAAACTCACACAGAAAAGAAAATGTGTCAATACTATTATCCTCACGCAGACATGGAACTTTGGTTTTCATTATAGTTTGACTGAATGAGGGCTGCCGTTCTAACCCGTAACACTTTTTATGTACCCAAAGGAGATCGCAGAATACATGCCCAGGAGGAATATCCAACAATCCTGACACATTTCTAGCAGCCTGGTCTTATAGTGTCGGCAGATGTGTGAACGTCATGATGTGCCTGATCTCCGCCAGCGCCTGGTACTCCCATGGATAAATGCGGTGCATTAAAAGGTACATTAAAGAAGTGGAGAAAATAGCTCACTTTCTGAAATGTTAATGGGACCTCAGGTTATGCGTTTTTAATAAATCATAAAGCAGCCGTGGTTTCGGCAAGAAAGCGAGCGCTAGGAATTGCCCTGGCCACCTTAATATATAATTTAATTCTTGAAAAATAGCCTCTTTACTTACCGAAACCTGTCAGTGTACTGTTAATTGAATGCTTTGATGCTGGCATTTCATAAATGAGGAGGGATGGAATGGAGGAAAAAACATTTACAGACTTTTATTTTATCTAGGCCATGCGAAATAAGTGTCATGAACAGCCTTTTTCTTATCAGGGAAACCTCCAAATTCATGTCTTTCAGAACTTGTATTAAAGGAATAGTTCATGAATAGTCATTTACTCACCATCATGTTGTTCTTAACCTGTATGACACTATTCCTTCTGTGGAACTGTAGAACTCTTTCCCATTACAATGAATTAGGACAAATAGTTTATGATTGACTAGATCATGAAATAAGTAGCAATGTCGGATTCATGAACGATTCATTCTTTTGAGTCAAATCTTTCCAATGAATCGGTTGAACCAAAATGTACGGTTCGTTCACGAATGAGACTGGTCTGGTTCCTAATGGAGGGCAAGACAGTGAATAAAAACGTAATGATTTGTGTATGATTTGTTGAAAACAATTGACTGATCCGGTTCCATTGGAGAGCAAGATTAGCTGTGAATAAAGACTTGAATTGGATCCATTCACATAAAGATGTCGTATCACATCAGAAGACCGCTTATAATGCTTTTGCATTGTTTTTGAAGTTTGAAAGTTCCTAATTCATATCCTTTTGTGTTTTGCGGAAGAACCAAAGTCTACGGGTTAGCAATGACAAAAGGATGGGTTAATAAGACTGGGCTGTTGGGTGAACTGTACCTTTAAGAAACTAAATGGTTTTTGTCTGTTGATTTTTGAATACAAAGTAAACATGTCTGGATTTCAACAAGGGGCAATGCAAATTACCCTCCTAAAGATTGCCACAGATATTATAAACAAAAACTATAATATGCTGTGGTAATAGATATAATAATGCAGTAATCATTGGGGGAATAATGCGTTAAATTAAACCATCATTGATGCTTTGCACATGCGTCCCCAGTCGCTCGCACACAACACCTCAGTTTCTATTGTACAGTGTGTACCCGGGAGAAAGCCGACTTTCACCCTCCTTTCCAACCTTCAAAGGCTTGTCATCTCACCCTGTCTGCATAATTCATTACCAGTTTGACTTGCGTGGTGTTTGTAATGTCTGATCTGTAAATTGCACCGACGCAGGTCTGGTCTGATTCACAGTTGCCTGTCATTGCACTGGGAGTTCCACGGAGAGATGAATAACCCGAAGTCTGGTTGGGAATCAGAAGAAGTGGTTGTGAATGAAGAGTAAATTGAAAAACAGCAAAGGAAACAACAACAAACCAAAGATAAATGCCATGCAAAATGAACTTTTCAGATTAACAACACTTTATGAAGGCCTTTGTTATGTTAAAGCTGTTTATTTATCACTGGTGCCACTAAACAGAATTGCAATGCATTAACTTGAGCAGTCTGACTTTGTGTATTCATGAAGTGAAGCTTAGCAAACATGCTTCATAAATGTTCTCTGTTCCACCACAGACTGCATTGAAGAGGTGAAAGTGAGGAACGGGGTCATTATGGATTTAGACTGGCAGGTCGGCTTTATCTTATCTTCAGTCGCCTGGTGTGCAGCATGAGAGATGTGTCATGTTCATTCCTCAAGACGATCTCACACTGTCTTAATTAAAGACGAAGGGCTCCACGGCCTGCATGTAAATTAGAGATCTATTAAACTGCTGTCTCTCGCTTTATGTTGGGTCAGAGCGATGGCAGGAGATACTCAAAAAAAGATTTACAGCTATCAATCACGCCATAACGCTTTGGATCAGAGGACTGGAGGCAGAGGTGGAGATGAGAAGGGCGACCTCATTAACGAGGAACTAATCAAGATTTGACAGGTACCATATTTTGGATGATTCATTAGAAATATACTTAAAAATATATATATTTTTTTGCATTTTGTTCCTTTCGCAATACAGGCGTTCAGCTACAGTGAATCTGCCACTGCACTCTGGCTGCAATGACCCCTGAAGAGAATATGGTGCTGGATCAAGGTAAAAATGAACTGTCCTGGTTTTATTATTCTCTATTTGGATCCACAGTAAATACATTTCAACTTCTAGGTACAATTAGCAACACTCAATCATATTAATAACTGCATCTTTGAGCTACAATCATCACTAGTCTTCCTGTCTTGTCTGGGAAGCAGACACACTCTGTCAGTTTAAATCTAGACTAAAAACACATCTCTTTAACCTGGCATACACACAACACATCATCAATTTCTATTATTCAAATCAGTTAAAGGATTGTTAGGCTGCATAAATTTGGTCAACCGGAACCGGGAACACTTCCTATAACATCTGATGTTGTCACATCATAAGAAGAATGGCATCTGTGCTAATATTAGTCTGTCTGTCTCATCTTTATCCCGAGGTTACTGCAGTCTGGTCTATATCCAGATCAGATGGTGGACCTGCACCTAGACACGACCGAAACGCAGCCCTGCATGTCAGCAGAGATCCTGTCGATTGACAATCCAGAGCTGGACGATGACATCCTTTTTTTTTTTTTTTTTTTGCAGAACTGCTTTATAGATGAAATGAACTCATTGAATAATTGATGATTTTTACAATTGAACTGAATCAACACTGAACTGACTTCACTGAACAGAACAACAGCAAAATGTATGATTTTTCTGTTATCACTGTAAAACTGCTTTGAAACAATCTGTGTTGTATAAAGTGCTATATAAATAAAGGTGACTTGACTTGACACCCAACACAGCAAACAACATTAATTCACATTACGCACCTGGGTAGGGTTGCATCAGCCATTCATAAATTCTTACTTAAATTGGAGCTTAAGTTCACACTAGATGCGTTGTAACTACTAGCTATGCTTTATTCGGTTATTATTTTTTTAAAGCAGAACATAGCTAGTAGGTGTAAGCTCTCCGTAAAGTAGGCTAATGCAAAGTCACACAATATGACGTTTACCCTTAATGATCGCATAACAGCCTTCAAATACATAAGCAGAAGTTGTGTTTAAATACGGTGAATTTCAGTTTATTCTTCATTCGAACTTATTTTGCCTCATGTAGCTGTAAGAAAAGTTTCATTTAAATACAATAGGCCTATACTTAATCATGAATAACACAATATTCATTTTTATATGCATGTAAATAACATTCAGAAACTGTATTTGAAATTAACTCCAATGAGGCCTTTACTGCACACCCCTCATTTTGGCAAGTGGGGCATAAATGACATACCCAAAATTAAAAGGTTGCTGCTCATAAGTTATTCTGAATAGACACATGAGCAACATATTTTTAGAAAGCCAACTCTTGAGAGTTTACAGTTCAAGACTCATAACTATGCAGACTGTTATTAATATGGAGATATATAAGCTATAAAAAAAATGTGTTACATTTTTGAATGTATAAAATGATTATATGGATGTGGTATAACACGTATAATCACAATCAAAGTGAAGCCACAAGTCTGGTCATGCATTATTTCAAATCTGAGGATGGTATCTGTAAAACTATGCATTTGAAACATTTTGTAAGACCATGTCATATGAGTTTTTAGAAAAGGCTGATAGGTTGCTTAAAAAAATATTGTATTGCCCTGTAAACACCAAGCGTGATGCACAAGCACTGAAAAGTGAAGCCAAAGCGTCTCGATCGCCCCCCGGTGGCTGGTCCTAGTATAGGTCATAAACCCCGCCTCCCGACTTGTTTAGACCAAAACAATTAAATTACACTTCAAATACATTTTTTCCAAAGGTGGTTTCTGTCATTTGCTGTATGTTTCTGTCATCTCATCACGCTAATGTAAGTTCAAGTGTCTGTTTTTTTTTTATAAGTTTGTTTTTAGTTAGTTACGTGATGCTATAAAAACAGTGGAGTAACGTCATGATTGACAGCTGTGATTGACAGGTTGGCACCAACGGACTTTTTTTCGGGATCTGAGGAGGACAGGAGATAGTATTTACTCTATTTTAACAAGCTTCTTGTCATCTTGCAATCAACAGACATCAAAATTGGAGGAACGGAGCAGACATGGAGAGTGCATTCCGCGAGAGTGAGGGCGGGCCGTTGATTTACTTCCTGCTCACTATGGCGCAGGTCTGGTCCCGAATTCGCTACTGCGCAGACTCAAGTCCCAAGATGTCAGCGCCATAGACCCTTTTACAGCCCACGTGATCAAATAGTTGCGCGCGCATTTTGGCAACGGAAGTGGTGTTGTTCCCCACTGGCTCTAACATGTTAGCAACTCCGAAAGTTTATCAAAACGGTTTCCCAGCATCAAAATGTCTGGTTGTTACGTTTACGGTTGCACTAATCGATATTCCACCAAGGGGCTTAAAGGTTGTGTATGTAAGAATTGTCTAAAGAACTTTTTTTCAAATTGGCTTAAACTGTCTTTATATACCAATACATAATTAAAATGTAAGTACTTTGAAAAGAGTGAGTATAAAAATTGAGTGACTATAGTGTATTTAATCTTCAAAAAACAGCTCATTAATTCCTACCGGGACGAAACAAGTAATTGGCTTGCGCGACTGTCACTCTCCGTCGCCATGACTACCGCCGCTATTACTAGCTCTGCCCACGTGCGCGCAGTCGCGCACCCGTTTGTAGGTGGGAGTGAATGGAATTAATGAGCTGTGTTTATTGAAGATTAAATACACTAGAGTCACTCAGTTTTTTATACTCTCTATTTCAGAGTACTTGCATTTTAATTATGTATTGGTATATAAAGACAGTTTAAACAAATTTGAATAAAAGTTTTTTTAGACAATTCTGACCTACCCTACCTTTAAGTTTTATAAGATTCCGACAGGATCAAGGCCATTTCAGTAGAACCGGCAGCGCATGTGGCTGCAGGCGATTAAACGTGATGATTGGAGCGAAAGACATAATAAAAAATGTTCGCGTCTGCAGCACCCACTTATTTATATACTGTTAATGCCTGACACTCTGCTGATTCTCGCCATACTTCCGTTGACAATATGCGCGCGCATACGTTGCTATGTCATCATTGTGTACAAACAGTAAAAGGGTCTATAGGGACACTGGTGGCTTCAGTTCTCACCAATGGAAGAGAGTGAAGGGGCGTCGTCCATCTTTTTTTACAGTCTATATGGTAAACACCCATTTGCAATCTATTATGGTACGGAGAAAAAACAAGTGCAAAAGTGTTTTGTCAGTGCAAAATGCTTGTGGTTACCAGGGTGTTGCCAAGGTGTTCCGATTGGCTCTTACATTTTATGCAGTCGCTAGGCTGTTCTGGGTCTTTGCCAGGGCATTGGTTTTCTAAGTGGATTTTAATGCATTGCTCTGTGGTCACTTGGGCGGTTGCCAGGGCATTGCTAAGATGTTTTTAGTGTGTTTTAGCACATTACTAAGTGTTTTTAGCACATTGCTGGAGTGTTTTAAAGAAATAAGGGAATATTCCAGTACAAGTCTATGAATTTTTCCTCTAGTATGTAGCACATATATAAATAATTATGAAAAATAGGTCCCAGGGTTACCAGGGCATCAAATAAGGTCTAATTTGCTATTGTCTCTGAACCATGCTACTGCAGAGGGTTAGAAGAGGACGGTGCTTTACACTGCGTTCTCTGGAAAGGTCACGACTAAAGAGGTTATCGCCACACTGCAGGTAGAAGCGCTCAATGCCTCCTCCTTCCCACCCCGGAGACAGGCTGTCGTGGATGCAGAGTGATTTGGGTGCATATAATATATGGCTGTGATGGCAGCAGTGGCTATATCATGTGTGTGTGAATGAGGAGACCGTTATTTCTCTCAAGGTCAGATGGCAAAGCAGCTAAAGGGGTTTTAGGATGCCCTGTTAGCTCAGATGACTTTAGGCTGTAATTCAGGTATTTTACAGCTTCAAGAGTCATATTAAAATAAAAATATTGCCAAGAATCGGTGACAATAGTGAATATGGTCGCAGGTCTGTTCTGATGGTGTCAGCTTTTTCCCAACACCCAAATGTCCACTATTTAACAAATTACATTTTCAAATGATAAAAAATATAAATGAAATCAATACTTTATTCTGCAAGGGTGCATTAAATTGATCAAAATATGTGACCGTTTATTATTATTATTTTTTTACATTGTTACAAATTTTTTTTTCAAATAAATGCTGTTCTTTTGAACATTCTATTTTCATCAAACATTGATAACATCAACATCAACATTGATAAAATAAGAAATGTTTCTTGAGAAGCAAATCAGCATTAGAATTATTATTACTTATGACACTGAAGATTAGAGTAATGATGCTGAGAAATCAGCTTTGCAATCACAGGAATAAATTGCATTTTAAAATAGACTGAAAACTGTAAAATATTACAATTTGAAATAAGAGTTTTCACTGTATTTTTGATCAAATAAATGCAGCCTTGGTGAATATAAGAGATTTCTCTCCAAAACATTCTCTTGATGAAATAAATTAATTATGAAACCTAATATTTAAATCCAGAAAAAAAAAAAGAAATCACACAAAGGGAAGTGTATTTTTTCTTTTTATTTATAGAATAAGTCTACATAAATCATCATAGGATACATAGTTAGTTACAGCTGTTTTTAGTTTATAGATGGATCAGTAAACGGAACACAGGTGGATTAACGATGAGTTACAAATAGAGGAACCGTGAGATTTTTTTTCACACCTCGTTCCTTCGTCATTCGAACGAGGGTTCGGACAAGATGATAGAAATACTCAGGAGAAATCGTAAAGTCAGCACTTGAGCTAGGACTTCTCAGATGGAAAATACATTACTGTGAATGCCAGAGGGTGTCACAAAGTTATTATATTGAAACCATACACAGCTCAATGGCAATGAAAACACAAAATATCTGCACTCATCATCACACATAAATATTCAGACATTTGTACTCGACATTGCCCGACTGCTGCTCTTGCATTTGCCCAGATGAAAAAGACCACATATATAAACAGATGTGTAGCTTAAATGTCTCCCATAGTTGAATATTGCAATGGAATTTTCCGACACACAATTCACAGGAAGAGAAATATATTAGGTGTAAAGATGAATACGACGATGATAGTGACACACACACAGATATTGCTAATGAGTAATATGAGTTTCATTGAACATGGTTTTATGAATCGCTTAGCTTCGTTTACTGTATATACTGCCCATGTGACATCAATACCAAAAAGCGTCAATGAACAAGCTGTTGAACAAAGCGTCCATTTAAAAAGACACGAAAAAGTATGAAAACTTGTTGACATGGATTTGAGGCTTCTGCAATACAGCCTCCCTGTAATATATTTCTCTTCCACCAATATCTACCAGTGTTGTGACTGTTACTGGAAACAAAGAGTCCAATCACATACATGATTAGGATTCAATCTGTTCTCCCTGCATTCCAGATCCCTGTCCGGCCTTTCCTCTAGAGCCCAGGCACCATGACAAAAAGATCAGCTCAGACATCTACTTTTCAAGTGCACGTCCACTGCCTGGAGGGCCAGGATGTTTGAGAGATGAAAAGATGGTCAAAACAATACATGGTGAGCCATATTGTTTGGACGAGAATCCTGTTGCCTGCAGAGTTTAATATAGCTGAGGTTGGCTTTTAAAACAAGGTTGGAAATGTCAGTTCCTGCTGTGGCTTTTTAGGCATCGATTGGATTTAGCACTGCAAGAGTAGCATTTCCTTTGCTTCCACTGCAGTGTTTATCTGTATTATATCCATTCCATCCCAATCATTTTTCCCTGTTTCACAAACTATAAAGCTAACTGGTCCGATAGAAAGCGTGTGCATATACTTCTAACGTGATTCCTATAACATACTTCCTCATATGGCTTTACATACCAAATAGACGTTCTATCTATGGCTTGCATTACAAGATTGACATTATTTAGCAAAAAAAATTTAGCAAAACAAAAACAAAAAGTTTGATCTGAAAGGTTTAAAAAAGAAAATGCAAAAAAAATAAACTGCTTTACAAAGAAACAATCTTCAGAATCTTAATTGGCATTTTTTAATCACCAGTCTTTATCTGAGAAACAGATTCGAAGACTTTACAAAAAATTACGAATTTGCCAATAATTCAAATGCTGTCTTATATCCATTGACTAATGCTTATATGAATGATGCAATGTTATTATGCCTTACATCAAAGATGACACTGCTGTATCACTATCTCTTCTTCATATTATTATGTATTCTAAAAAGATTTTGTAAATAGGGCAGAAATTATTAATAATATAAGATTTTAGACAACATTGCCAGACCTTTCGAGAGAAAGAAAGTGTAACTTTACAGCTTTGTCACATTTCCACCAAAAGCTACTTAAGTTCCCATCAAAAACATCTTATACCAAGTCTGATCGAAACACACAAAGCTTGAAACTTGATGCTAACATCTTAGCTTAGCTCGCTACAGTTAAAAAAGTCAAAGCCCAGTGAGTATTAAGCTAAAACTGTTTGGTCCTCAGCAGCGACTATAACCCGAATATAGCATCCGGAATACGTACTATAATGTTCGCTTAATATTTATTATCCCACTTTTATAGCTATCCTCATACCAAATCTACATACTGTACAAAAAACACTTGACTGATACAATTGTCAGTTTCTAAAAGCATTTGATCTCTAAAAACATCCCTGTGTAGAATAGCATGGTAGATGATTGTTACGCCGCCACGGAAAATAAAGCATATGTGTCCTACATTGCTACTACTTTGACCTAAGGCCAATTCATTATTAATTCTGGCCTTCTTCTCTTGCTGTCGTTCAGCTATCAAACACTCTCTGATAGCAATGGCCTAAAATGTTAGTCTCTAGGGTCTGCTTGTAGTAATAAATAACTGTTTGCATAATCGCATTAGCATTATGTGCATTAATAAAAGAATACGAGGAGACACTGACACAGATTTCACCACATTCCCGTTTAGGTTGTGTCCTGATCTCATGAAAATAGGCTAAATGTGTCATGAACTATATGTCAGCTCTATCAAGGTTTCATTGAAACTGATAGGCCAGGTGTCACACTCTAACTGTGACTCAAACATGTTCTTGTTACGCTGTAGTCAGAGGCTAGTTTGCAGTATTATGATTTAAACGTATGGTGTTGTGGGTGGCAGTGCTAGTGCAGACGAGCTGTGATCTGAAATGTCACCCAAGTTCTGAGGCAAACGTAGGCAGCATAGAGTGAGTCACAGACTCGCCACCCCACTTCTGCTCTATTCATCCTTCTCACTATTTTTAGTCCGGTTATTGTATGGGAGGAACCCTGCTAGCACTCTCTTAACTCTAATGTTAGCCATGCCGCTAAGGAAGACATTTATAGCAATCTCTCAGGAGTTGCTCCTCGAGTCAGAGAGCCCTGATTTATTCATTGTTGGGTTATAGGCGACATTAGTTAAAGGCAGTGTTTTGAATGGTGCTTTTACAATTACAACCATGCAGTAAAAAATAGCTTGCAACAACCTAAAGTTAGTATGCTGGTCTTGGTTGATCTCCCAGTTCAACTGGGCCAGCTGATCGAAGAGCAGTCTTTAGCAGGACAATCTGCTAAACAACATCTTGGCAAGGCTGGGACTAGCTAAGACCAGCAGCAAAACCCTTATACACAAGCATACTGCATCAAGACGTTTGGAAAGGCTACAGCTAGAAAGAAAAAAGTGACTTATTGGCTCCTCATTGAGCTGACAACTGGCAGTTTATTTTACAAACTTGGCCAACAAAAGGGTAACGACTAATCGTCATGCTGTTTAGATATTGAGCTTTGACCAACAAGGTTACAGTCATTATCTGGTACAAGTGAAAAGAAACAATTACAAGCGAAATAACTTTTCACTCAGAGTTGGAACTGCCTTGTAGTAATCACCTCGGTAAAACATCTTTCTCCCAGTCTGACCAGAGAGTGGAACGAGGTTGAATAATACATTTAAGAGACTGAGCAAAGAGCTCAGTCCTTTTTTGTTCTGATTGACAAGCATTCTTCTGTGGAACAAAGGGCTGTAGTCTCTATTAGGAAATAAAACAGTTCTGTACAAAAAGGAGAGAGAGAGAGAGAGAGAGAGAGAGAGAGAGAGATAGAGTGTGTGTGTGAGAGAGAGAGAGAGAGAGAGAGAGAGAGAGAGAGAGAGAGAGAGAGAGAGAGAGAGAGAGAGAGAGAGAGAGAGAGAGAGAGAGAGATACACCTTGATGTCCACCTAAACCCTTTGGCAAATCTATACTTGCTGGTGGACTAGTAAACTCGGGGAAGGGTGGGCAAGGCTAGGACAGATCGCCATTTGTTCAACATTTCCGTTCCAAAAAATATAACATCCCCTCCTAAACAGACACGCATACGGACCTCTCTTGGATCAGTGTGCATGTGCTGGCTCATGCTTCCCACTTTCCTTTTCACACAGGGAAAGAGGGGGCCAAGGTACCTTTGGAATAGAAGATCCGAGATGCTTCTTGCATCCTAATGAGAGCCGTCAGCACGCTCACAGCAGCAAGGTTAATCTAGATGTCAAAGTCTGCTGACAGTGCAGGAGATTGCTCCGGGGTGACATCCCCATCTGAAGTCTTAATGCCGCAGTCAATTTTAACCTCCCTTTTAAAGAAAACCGGAGTTGCATTTGGCCAGGCTTTTCCCCGAGTTAAATGCACAACTGTCCTTGGAAGCGGGTTCAGCTTTTCCCACAGCTCAGGAGATCTGCCGGCCTAAACTATAGATCACTTTAGGTTCTAAGTAACAAGATTCACATGCTTGTCCATGTGCCAGAGTGTACAGCAACTGCAGCGTGAGCTGAGTCAGGCTCTCAAAATGCAGCTGGCCCTTTCTCAGGGATATCGCTACTTCAGATGTATAAAAACACTGCCATTGTTATATTCGTATCATCAGCAGAGTGCGACATGAATCGACCACAAGTTTGGAACGTCTTCTTTCCACAGTACATTAAGAGTACTTAAGCCGCAATGCACTGGAGGTAGATAAGGACTTGTTCTGGTAGTCTCATTTGTAATTTAGGAGTGGGGTTTCAAATCAGATAAGGATCTTTAATTAAATGTTTTGAAGGCAATGAAAATGAGTTTTATCCAGCAGGCAAAAAAACGAATAGCATGTTTTATGTGAGTCACAGTAACAGCAGAAGATCTGCAGCGACAACAATTTGGGATAACAGATTCAATCAGTAAGATATTCAGCGTGACTGCATCTCTTGAAGATTAATGCTCCAGGTGGCCACATCAAGTGTCGGGGGGCTAAATGAGTTCTAAAAGCTGGTCGGCTAATTTGATGGGGTTGTTACTGGTTTTGAAAGAAGCAAAGCTTGGATTAGTATTGCCTCCAAGTGCTCAAAACAGAATATTTTAAAGGCAGTAATTCGGGTTAAAAAAGTTAACACATGACGTCTTAAAACGTTTTGCAGGCAAATCTAGACATTGGATTTGAACAACATTGCCGGTGATTGGCCAATTACAGTTTTTCTTCTTCACTTTGCCCTAGTAAAGCAGTCTTGCATGCGCTAAATGCTTTGGTAAATCAGGCCCACAGAAGGTAGGATAAATGGATGAGGAGAGAGCTGATCTGAGATCAGCAGCGAAGCGTGACAGTGCCAAGGTTTCTGCAGCCCTTCTGCAGGGTTATGAAGTGCTGAAAGAGAGCTCATTCCAGACGTAATGTTCCAGCTTCCTGCCTCGCTTCTTCTCCTCATGATTAAGGTCTTAAACCTCTCATCAATCGCCCTGCGCCTGCTCGCTGCCATGGCGGCGGTAAGCGAGAGAGGGAGTTTCTGCTTGCCTCACAGCTCTGAATGCTTAACTCAACTCTGTTAGCCTGCCAACAGACAGCGCTGTGGCACTTCTATCCACTCTGTTAGCGTGTGACCTTCACTGATTCATCCCTCCTACCCCTCTCTTTCTCACACACACCGATACAGCCACACACACCTCTCTTCTCTGCCTCAGGGGGATTACCGAAAGACTGGCCATCATATTTAAGGATATCTAAAAGCCCGGGCCAAAAACTCATTTCATTGGTAATTTCCACCCATTTCTGCAAGGTGAAGTCATTAGAGTCGCGGCAACCCCTGGAGCTGCCATATCGTCACCCTGCTGTCACACTCTCTCTCTTCTGATCCCCCTCTCCAAACCAGCTGTGGCTTACACACTCGCGTCCTTTCATTTACAGAAACTACTAATTCAGTTGGCGCTAGTTCTCCGACGGCTTCAGGTGATAAAGATACAGCCTCCCCACTCCCCGCATCTAACGCCGCCCGACCCCTTCTCGCCGCGTTTGTATAATCCACATTTCACAGGTCGTTGAGCCACGATCGGTCTCACCAAGCAAACCACAGAGAAATGTTTGACTCTTTCAACCCTGTTAGTCACAGTTATGTACCCAATGACTCAAATAATCTTCAGTAACCACCGCCGCAAGAGTGAGCCACAAACTTTAGTCCTCTTCAGGAAACATGTAGGAACTAAGTGCAGTTTATTTGTTAGAGATATATAGTATGATTTGGTTTCAGAAGTGGAAAATGCTGGTCAGTCATTAAACAAATGGCAAGTTGCAAATACAATAGTTCACTTAAAGTTGTTTCAAACCTGTATGAATGTATTTCTTCTGTGGAACACAAATAAATATATTTTAAAGAATATCGGAAACCAGACAGTTGATGGACCCCATTGACTTCGATAGTAGGAAAAAAAAATACTATGGAAGTCAATAGGGTTCATCAACTGTTTGGTTATCGACATTCATCAAAATATCTTCCTTTGTGTTCAGCAGAAGAAAGAAATGCATACAGGTTTGAAACAACTTGCGGGCGAGTAAATTATGACAGAATTTTAATTTTTAAGTGAAGTATTCCTCTAATAATATTGCTAAAGACTGCCACGGTGGAGATGAAGGGGGTTGACCAAGGAAGAAATAATAGCCTGTTCATGTAACGTATCATTTTCATATTTTGAACTCAGCCCCACGTGCATTCTCTAAATCTTGTCTCTACGGGAAAAGCTGGGAATTGCTTCCATTGCCAAAAGTGACATTTTATCTGTTTCCTTCCAATTAGAACCTAATTCAGCATGAATGCTCACTGCGTACTACAATTGACACGTAAAATCTGGTATGCCACATCAATGAGAGATTTGCAGAAATTACAATGAGTAAAGAGGACTGTGTTTAAAATGCCGTCCCAAACTGAGGGCTCGTCCAGGTGCTAGAGGAAAGCAGGCCTGTTTACTTAATAAAACTCAAGTCTTTTCCAGCAAGCAGTTGGGTACCCATACTAGGGTAAATTTCCACTGTAACTTTCCTGCACAAAAGCTTGGTGTGCAAAATTGCAAAGTCAGTGTATATCTGCAGCAGGGCCCCGTAGCTGACGAGAATATCAAAATGAGGAGCATCTTATCACACATAAGCACATCGCTGACGGTGTTATTGAAAGACTTTTGCAATTTCCCCCTTGTCATAGATGTGGAGAGAATTATCTGGCCACTGTGGGAAGCAGAAAGAAACAACACAACAAGATCAACAAATGTTCAAGTCACTTCCTCTGCGCCAGGAACTTTTCCTGATGTGAAAGGTGAGATTATGGTTAAGTGCAAATGTGTTCTGTCGAACGGTGATGGGCAGGTTGCCTCGAACAGCAATTTAAGTCACGGTTCCTGATAGAGACCTGTGAAAAGCAGGAAAGTTTTTGACATTTTTCACTTTTGGTAATGGTTTAGTTGGGATAAAGTTGCGAGAATCAAAGTGAGCACTCGCACATAGAACACATAAAATGTTCCGCTGTTGATATATGTAAGGGTTAAGCTAAATTCACGTTGAAGTTCTAAATCGTCACTTATTGTGTGCTCAAGAATCGTTTGCACAGATAGGCACACTGCAGCTGAACTAAAGATTACTTGGCTGATTTATTCCACGTGTAATGATTATAGATTTATCATTAGACAAATACTGAGCCACAGATCACCTTGAATGAAAAGCATGAGCCAGCAAAACTGAGAGAATATATTACAATAAAATCCAAATGTCACTTCAGAATAAATGAAGAATGTTTCAAAGAAGCCCTTTAGTACTAGGAAAGCTCCATCTTGATTATGCAATTATCGCATTATTGTGTTTACAAGAAAAGAAGAATATTACTTGACTGAATCTACAATGCTGTTATGGATTCTCTTCCATTATATTTTGATGACTCTATTAGCAGCGACAATATTTACTAGAGAAAACTGGTTGCAGAACTAGGAATGGACAGTGTTTCTTATGGAATTTAGCGCAGACATAATAAAAAAACGTTGCTCATGCTAGTTCTTCCAGTTAGCATAACCATCTCTCTTTTATTAATCAAACTATGGGAAAGGACGATATATTATGTTTGCAAAGCATACTGAGTTCATAAAAGCAATGAGGGCTAATGAATGGAATATGAGTATTTTCTGGGCATGATCTCACTTGGGAAACAATTCTACTGTTCCTGTTACATTCATTTCAGAAGCAAATGGTCTCTGGAATACAAGGAGCGAGGCAACATCTCATGATTTTCCTTTTGTGGTGTGTTTCAGCTTGAAAACCCTAACCGTTCTTGAGCTCTAGGTCACATCCAAAACAAAAAAGGGGGAAAACAAAAACAAAACAAAAAAACAAGTTCATTTAGAAATATCAACATACATTCTATGGACATGTGGAAAAATAAAAAAAAACATTAAAATATTATCAAAATATTTATAGAATTCACTCACCGTAACAGCACGCCAAGGAACTAAAATCATCTAATCAGGAAATGAAATAAGTTAACATACTGTTGCTTGTGACAGAAATTTACATTATATACATTCTTTTTTTTAAATAAACTCCTTTGTATTGATTGGTGGTTCCTTCAAGTTATTCCATTCACTAAAAAGCTCCTCAGAATATTTAAAAGCCCTGTTGGATACTTCCTGTAGAGTCAAAAAGAAGATCCGGCCAATCAGAGCGCAGTAAGGCTTTTTTCGGAAAAAAAGTCCTTGCCAATTCTCTGACATGGCAACGGTAAGCAGTCATATCCGAAAGGCGACCCTCAGCAAGAAACATGGCATACATCCACACTCGGAAGTGAAAGAAAAATAAATAAAAAATATATATATTTATAAAATGAAAAACAAGTAACCACGGGGAGAATTGTCAGGCAGTCAGGAAACTACAACAACAAAACAAAAAACTTTTTTTTTATTTTTTTAAATTTTAGGGGGAAATAAATGGTTTCCATTTTTCCTTTTTTAGAGTTTAAAAGTAGGCTGTTCTTACCAAAATGAAAAGAAAAAAAATAAAGAAATCGAGAAAGGAGACTCCTCTTCTAGCAGTAGAACTGTACATCTTTATATGCAGGTAAACAAAATGTAAAAGTGCTTTTTAAAGACTGTTATCCAGTGTATCGAAAGGAGTAGCAGGCACTTAAGTCCATCCCAAGTTGTAGTTGTCTGACAGTGGCGCAGTAAGGTACATGTTGTTTTGGGTAAATCCCAGGTTTTTCCGTTCCTCCGTTGGATAGACGCAGACAGACATCCGAACATATTCCCAACAAACGTTAGCCCAGGATATCCAGGTAGACAGGTGTGGCTTTACCCAAGGCATAAAGAATTTTCTGGATGTCTTTGATGTTCAACCTCTGCTGCGGTTCCCTCTGCCAGCATCCCAGCATAATGTCGTACACTTCCTTGGGACAAAGCCGTGGCCGCTCCAGCACACGTCCTTGTGTGATGCATTCGATTACCTGTGAAGACAGGGAGAAAGGAGTAGGGAATTACTGGTTGATAAATATTCTATTGCAGGGGTCTTCAACCTTTTCCAGGCCAAGGGCTCCTGTTACATATTGTATACAATTGAGCATTGCATTTTAAGCCTAGCCTTTAAGTATTTACATACTTTATGATAGCAACAATATTACAAAATCAAAACATATTAGGAGGGACAATAAAACATTAAGCTAAACTTTAGTTTTGAGTAATGTTAGTTTTTTTTAATGTACTTTATTTTATTTCAATAAATTATTCTAAGCCCTGAATCTGAATTTACTATTTGAAAATTTCGGAAAGGATTGACAGATTGATAGCTCTTTCTTGATTCTGTGGGTTGTGGTGCATGGCCGTTCTTAGTTGGTGGAGCGATTTGTCTGGTTCATTCCGATAACAGACGAGACTCCGGCATGCTAACTAGTTACGCGGCCCCGAGCGTCCAACTTCTTAGAGGGACAAGTGGCGTTCAGTCACGCGAGATGGAGCAATAACAGGTCTGTGATGCCCTTAGATGTCCGGGGCTGCACGCGTGCCACAATGGGCAGATCAGCGTGTGCCTACCCTGCGCCGAGAGGCGCGGGTAACCCGCTGAACCCCGCTCGTGATCGGGACTGGGGATTGAAACTGTGTCCCATCAACGAGGAATTCCCAGTAAGCACGGGTCATAAGCTCGTGTTGATTAAGTCCCTGCCCTTTGTACACACCGCCCGTCGCTACTACCGATTGGGTGGTTTAGTGAGGTCCTTGGATCGGCCCCGTCGGAGCTCCTAGCTGGGTTCTGGCGGAGCGTCGAGAAGACAATCAAACTTGACCATCTAGAGATAGTAAAAGTTGTAACAAGGCGAATCAAGTAGAATCTATCTACTGATTTCAAAATATTCAAATATACAAATACACTACCATTCATGATGCTAAAAACACTTCAGTATGCAAGTTGTTTCAGAACAACAGCATGGGTACTGCAGTATTATTTAATTTTTTTACTGGGATATTTCAGATATTATTTTGTGTAATTCAAGTCACACAGACTTAAAGTCATGTGATGTGCTATCAAAATTCAGAGCTTCATTTCTAAATGATTATAGTTATACTCTGTGAGGATTTTTGGAAGTATGTGAGGAAGCTTTGCTCCGAATTATAACACAAGTGCATTTCTGCCTTGCTGAGGCCTTGCTAACAGTCCTAACAACACAAGAACCGTCTGATGTTTTTTTTTTTTAAATCTATCATTTAACAGTTGTCTGTTTCTGTAGAGAAACCATCTATGGCCTTTGTGTTGTGATACGCAAAAGAGGACCATCTCATGAAACTGAAGACATCTGCCTCTGTGGATGGCTTCGTATCGACTTTTAGAAAAGACAGATGATTGTTCGCGGTCCCTTGTGTCCACCGCGCTGACTCCAGCTTGTGGATGTCTGTGTTCTATCGACTGAAAGTTTGATTTAGTTTCTTCCACCGTCAGAAATGACAGCAGAAGTCCTGATGCAATACAGTAGCCACCAGCCCTCTGGCACCAGAATATGGAGCAGTGCATGTGATTAGCATTCAAGCCCCTTCAGTGCATAATACAAACACACATCTTTCTTGCATAAATCGCACAGCACCTATAGATTATGGTTCGCTGAGTTGATATTGATAATCTCAGTGTGAAGTAGTGCTCAAACCAGCTGCGAATAGAAGCTTCAAGAGAATCGCTGTCGCTTTTTCACTTTTCACAGCTTGGGAATCTGAAGTGGGGAATGAAGTATTTTCAGCACATCCAGCTGTGTTTGGTCAGCAGAGAAAAACATTAACACATTCTCACAAAGACTCTGCTTCTGATATATATATATAGATATAGTATATATAAAGGCTTAATTTTTTATGTGCAGGACAATTTATTTAAAACTATTTTCTTTTGATTTATGGGGGAGAAATATGGCCTAGATGCATTATTAGAAGGCTTCATGAGATTCATCCTCAAACTTATATTATAACAATCTACATTCACTCATAATCTATACTTCTTTTTTATTGTACAGAGAATCCCAGTAATATATGTGGATATTTGTTTGCAACATTTTTGTTATGAAAGCATAAATCCCAGTTTAGTATCAGTACTGAAAACAACAGTATAAGGCTCTTGTCTAACCATAACAACATTTAGTTCAATAGTGGTAATTATGAGATTTATGTGAAAAGGTAAATAATAATCTTCGCTATTCAGACACAATGGAATAGTTTGGGAGCAGCATCTCTATGTGTGTGTGGCTGTTTGGAGTTCATCCAAACCTTAGTTGTGAAACGTTACATGGAGAACAACAATAGCCGAAAATTAAGTGGCAATGTTCCTCATTAACTCGAGACACGAGGGAATATGTGTGCGACAAAAAATCCAACAACACGACATTTCAACATGTGTACTCCCTGCTCATTTCATAGGAAGAAGTCATGTTCGAGATGAGCTTGAGTTACAGTCTATACATGTCAAAAGCCTCATGACAACCGCCAGTGATTATGTTGTTATGTTTAATTTCGCTCCTTAGTCATCCTGTCTCAAGACTGAATGCGTCTCATAATGCTACATTATTTTCACACTCCAGTACCAGTTTTTTCGTCCAGTACAGACTTTCTGTCTCCATTAAGCTTTTTATTATCATTTCATCTGGGCAATGAGTCTTTACACCTTGCTTTCACCTACGGCAGTCATACAGTTTACTAATAACGCGTGACCAAAGCTAGCCAGAGGGCTAGCAAACAGCTAAAAAAGAGATTTTTCTTATGGAATCCGATAAAATGAACATACCTCATTATTTGCCAGCTGAAACCATGGCTGCTTGCCGTAGGTGAAGATTTCCCAGAGGATGACGCCGAAGCTCCAAACATCACTCTCCGTCGTGAACTTCCTGTACATGATGCTTTCGGGTGGCATCCAGCGAATGGGTAGCATGGTGTGTCCACCCACCTGTTGGAGCACCATATCCTGATTATCAAAGACAGTCAGAGACTAGTGAAACTCACATTACTAAAGATTAACAACACTTTATGTTAAAACACAGAGTTCTATGGGGAAAGAAATTATTAAAAGTCTTGTAGATGCATTTTGAGATTTTTTCTTTTTTTTACGTCCACATTTCACGACTTGCAGAATTTTTCATAGTATTTTGTAATTTCTATAACATATCTATAACATTTCAATTATTTCATTTAATGTACAAATCTATGAGAATGGAGACGTCCACATCACAACTATAGACACATAATTTCATAATTTAACATGCCCTGATTCACATAAAGGACAATAATATATAAGATAATGATACTAATAAAGTTTTAATAATCACACAATTGTTTGAAAACAGAAACAATGACACCACAAGTATACTAGAGAAACGATATCTTCAGAATCAATTTCAGAATTATTTTTCCAGCTGATGAAAAATAAACTGACAGCCAATGAGAATCCATTCCGACTTTAAAGAGCCAGATTATTTAAAGCGACAGAATAAACAGAACGTTATCGTGCACTGGTGTGAAGGCTAATAAAGTTATCATTATAGTCATCATTGCTATTCTTTATTCTTAATTTCTGCTGGTAAATTGACCTTCCTGGTTGCTGTAAAAAATAACAATATGATGTACAATTATGAGCGGGCGATATGACTAAAATCTAATATCACAATATGAGCAACGAAATATATCTCGGTATAGTTATTTTTGCATTAAATACGTTTTTTTGTGTTTGATACCAAGTTTTTGATACCATTAAAACTTCTGAATTCTCATCACCAATTTTAAAATAACAAAACACAAATACTAGCATAAGTAAAAAAAAAAAACAAAAAAAAAAAAAAAAAAACACGTAAACAGTTATTGATAAAGTAAGAACAAAGGAAGTAACAAGCAACAGGACTACATTAGAACAAAGCCCTACCTGAAAAACTTCAAGCACTAAATAAGTAATTCAATACAACACTGCATAGTCTTTGTTGTTTAAATTAAATCCAAATGTATTCTCAATAAAGTTACAAAAGTGATTTAGTCAGTAGCAATGGGTGATCTTCTCTGTCTTTTGCTGTTTGCATGGTTTATTAGGCTACTGTCACTTTAAGACTGAATAGACTGATCAAATACTGAAACACATAATATTTCTAAACTGTTTACATTCACTTACGACATAAATTACTGTTTATGAGAATATTCACTGGCCATTTTGACACAGAAGTGTGTGTTTTTGACCGTTCAAATCCAATAAGGTGGAAAAAGTAACTCAGTCTAGTATTCGGCTTCATGCTCAGCACGTGCATATACTGAAAATAGTTCCCTTTCGCCGCTTATTGTGCTTCAATGGTTTATATTCACTTGTTTTTAAATAGCAATGGTTACAAACTTATGCAAATTATAAGCTTTTGTGACTGCGCAGCACGGGTGCATAACTGCGATAGAGACGCTACATTTTGGTTGATACATTTCTACAAGTTAATTTGTGTCTATCGGTATATCTCCAACCCCTACTTACAATATTTGAAGAGCTTTGACATGGAAAACTGAGAAACCAGAAAAGATGGAGGGAAGGGGAAACAAATGTATCCATTAAGGGTTTTTGACAGCTCCAAATCATCAAAGGCCATAAATAAAGTCTCCCTCCAGGCCTTCCCAATGTTAAGCGAGATATTAATCGATTAAAACAACAAGACATTAATCATCTCTGCCCTGGGCCGGCACCGGACTGGATTGGTTTAGAATCTATTTCCTCTTCGTGTCTGTTGCTTGTGTTAATTACAGCCATGGCAGGACAACTGAGAGTGACGTTTCAATGGCAGTTGCGTGGTTATTGCGGCTTTCAACTCGTAAGTGGCGACTGCGTATTAATTACAAGGCTCATTAGTGGTTTGCTCACATGGGGGTCAGGCTATTGACTGTGTGCAGGAATACAAAGCAGTCTGCGGCATACTGTACATCCACAATTCACATTTATTTCTTTGTAGAATGCTTAATGTGCTTTTATTTTTTTTTATCATAAATGCATTTAGGTACATAATAGTTGTGTGTTAAAAACAATCAGAAGAAAAACAACTATAAATGAGATTATGGTAAAATGTTATTTGGCTCTCATCCTACATTGCTTTGTCAAGAGTGTATCCTTGGCAACAGGACGTGTCTCTAAGCTCTGAGCGCAACAACGACAATTTAAGAATTACTGTAAAAACTGTGAAAAACGTCAGAGTTTTCGATGATTGACGCTGAATAAATCGCTGTTTATCAATAATAATAAAAAAATCACAACTCATTTCAATTTGCAACAGCAAATGACTCAGAATAATGAGTGAAAAAATATGAATGTCTTTGTGATTAGGAAACTATAGAGGCATTGAGATGTACTATAATTAAAGTCTGGGAGTTTTTTTTCCTGGTGTAATGTCTTTAATGTAGGGAACGATAAGGCAGTGGAAGGCTGTGTATGTTAATCAGCTACGCTTCTGTGGTTCTCATTCGCAGCCAGTTCCTCACAGAGGAGGAAGCTGTCCCACAGGCTCCAGTGATGTGTGGCAAATATCCCTCCCCTCGCTGGCTCGCTCTTTCCCTCCCGCCTCTGCCCTTTAGGAGGTGTAAGCAATATGCCAGTCCTGCTGCGGTCAAACAACACTCCTCTTGTTCCGTGAGATGGAGTTCAGGGTACTACTGGGCCGCTGCTAACGCTCCCCATGCGTGGGCAGGAACTGCTCCCTATGGCCATACTGAGCTGCTCGCCTGGCTAACTCAGCCCACTTTAGCGTAAGCGCACAACATCCTTGCCAGGAAAAGTCAGCCAGGGATGAAGGTAATGAAGGTATGATCACCATAATGGACATAGATAGAGCGGAGAGAGATAGAACAATGTTTGGAGAGCTTGAAACAGTCAAATACGGCGTTAACTGTGTTAGCTGCAATGCTAGCGACTTTCTTATGCCATGCCAGGTCCTTTCCCCCACAGTCTGATTAAACTATATATAAAATAGCTTATGAAAACATGTTAATGTCTTTTATATGACATGTCACAAGCTAAAAATTGTCAAATGAAAGATGTATTGTCTTTGTGTTTTCAATAAGCTTTTGATTAAAAAGCTAAGAGCTTAGTCTATTAGCATAGCATAGCGCTAACTGCTTAAGACTGGTTAACTAGATCTTTTGATTATCTAGAACAAGATATCGCAATAACAGGCTACGTTTTGGATCAGGTATTGAGAGGAATAGCATCTTGTATGACTCAGTTAAATACAGAATACCATACTAGCATACTATTCTTACTATCTCTGCCATTTTGGAGAAATAGTAAGAGTATAATTTTCCAAATTTAGCTACCAAAATAGTATTTTTAGCATAGCCTATATTACTATTATTATAGAGTGCATTCGTGTCTAGATATAGTATAGATATAGAAAGAAAGAATATATTTTATACCTCGCAATTTTGACTTTATAACTTGCAATTCTGGCTTTTTTTTCTCGCAATTACGAGTTTATATCCCACAATTCTGACTTTATAACAATTCTGGCTTTTTTTTCTTGCAATTGCGAGTTTATATCTCACACTTCTGACTTTATAACATGCAGTTCTGACTTTATAACTCGCAATTGCAAGTTCATATCACGCAATTTTAACTTTATAATTTGTTATTGCGAAAAAACTGCAACTGCAAGTAGAAAGACAGAATTCTAAGATGAAAAGTTGCAAGTACCTTTTTTATTTTTTCTTCATTACATTGAAAAAATTATTTTAATGAAAAATTCATTACAATGCATGTGAGTGGCTGTTATTGCATGTAACTTTTATTTCCCATTTTTTATTCAACATGTACAAGTCAGATCAAATGAGTTAAAAAACATTACGGCTATAAGTAACAGTTCAATCGTCACACTGGAAATGTAAGGTCAAGTGCACTGCACTGTAAGATACAGTGTACTCTGTTTTATAATGCAATGCATCTATCGAGAAAAGTGCCCTAAGTAGACTACAGTGTATGTAGTATGTTAGGATGCTAATCCAAACACATACATATTTAGTGTTTTTGTTTAGTGCAACTATTTGTGCTCGAGTGTTTGGGAAAATGAATCGATTGTATTGATTGAACTTGCATTCATCTGAATAGCTTTCCCCAGATTGCTCCCTCCATCCTATCTGAGGTGGAACGACGAGACTGCAGATGCATGTAAATCAGTCTGCGGGGCTTCGTTGAGATCAGAATGAGAACTGGCAGGGTGGTGACAAAAATGCCAACGCAATCTGAAAGGGCACCGATGAAAGGCAACACAATTAGCGACTGGAGGGGGGAAGAATCATAGATGAGGAGGATGGGAATCACATAGCGGTAATTAATGCATATTAAAATCAATAGCATGTTTGTTTCAATGAACAGCTGACGAGAGATGATGTCATTAAATGAGTTAAAGAGCGTTGAGGAAATAGACATATGCTGTTGGAATTTCCAGCAGTTTTCTGTCTCACTTAGCTAGTTTCAGAAGAGATGTACAATGTAACAAACAAATGTGCATTAACAGATGGGAAAAGTAACACAGTGCATAACGCAGAAGGTTTTCTGTTCTGGGACTATTAACTTGGTTACCCATCAGTTAATGGAGTACTCAACCACATCAAGTCCTTCATCCACATTATAGAACCGTCTAGCACCAGACACGGGTGGGTTTGACTTTGAAGCAAGGTAACTCCGCTTTGCTTTGCCAGGTCTTGCTGGCAAGAAGTTGAGGTGTTTGGTTCCTACATCATGGCCCTCAGCGCAAATTTACACTGACAAAGAAAACCTGAGCAACTCGAAATCGACCCCAGCTTCTCTCACTTCTGCAAGTGAGATTATACGGCACAATCATTACATGGATGAGGAAGCCAAGCTGTTGATGAATACTGACTCTAGGCTAACTGACTGCGTTCAATCCCAGGAGACCACCATGTAGAAGTTCTTTCTGGAGAATGAACACGTCAGAATGTCACCGGTGTCAGAGAAGACGGGCTGTTGGATGCCATTTTGGTTTATATCTGCTCTGAGATGAGAGGCGCCTGTTGCTGATAGGCGCTACTAAGAGAGACCTTTTCAGATCAGGTTTAGGTTTATACTATAACAATTTGTGGAAATCAAGGATACGCAACTCTGAATAGTGATGACGGCTTTGTTTCTGAAACCTAATGATATGCTTCCTACATAGATAGCTAACTTCTAAGGCTACATGCTAAATGACATCAAAGTGTCTGATTTAAAATGCTCTACAAAGGCGCATAAACCGAATTCTGCATGGCAGATTTGACTCAAAGGAATCCAATAGAGCTTAACGATAATCCTTAAAATACATAATACACAAACAGTGGACGAAATAGCCCATTTTATTTGTTCATCAATAGTATTCTGTATTGAATGTTTAAATAGATCACATGCTGCTTATCTTTAGGCATCAATGCCAACTGCCTCGCAGACGCATGGACATTTAAGTTTGCTTTTGCAAAACAGTGATGGTTTGGGTCACTTCCTGTTTGTTAGGAACAGTAAATTGATCGCTGCCTCTTTTGTGCTGCAGAGTGCAATCAGCCATTTCACAGTGCCATTAAAATAAAGTAAGCCACAGAATATATTAAGTGAGATGAGATGCAATGGTCTATTTGACATTTACTGTTAATGTAACATATTTCCCTCCATTGCAATTAGGACTGGTTCTCTGGGAACAGGAACAGCAACAACCCGTGTCTACTGAAGGATCTGCATTTAGAAATATGCTACTTTTGAGGCAAAAGTAGCTTCTGCTTTTTGGTCATCAGGTTGATTTTTTTCTTTCAGTGTATTCAAAAAAATGTCCGGTCACTTTTACATTGTCCACATTGAGGAAAGCAAGGGTAGGCATTGTTTTAAGCATTCATAAACATCACAAAATAAATGTAAAAGAAATCAAATAAATAAATAAATAATAGTTTTTTTATTCATAATACTATATTATTATTATTATAGCAAAAAAAGTTTTTAATTAATACTTCTTTCTATGTATGCAGTGATGTTAGCCAATCATAACAGTGGACGTTTAGTGACAAGCCTTAAAGGAGCCGCCCCTTAAAATGGATAATTTCCGACCGAGGTTCAGAATGAGGACTAAAAATAATAATTTTTGCGTATTTGCCTTTTTGTGCGAAACATTTTGTTAACATTATTAAGTGAACCTCAAAGAACATATTAAAATAAATAAATTCCATGTCATTACCCCTTTAAAAACATTAAAGCACACTTACACTAAAACATTAAAACACAAAAGCATTAAAAACACTTACAAAAAAGAAAAGCCCTAAATAAACCAAACTTGATATTTGATGTGGCTTGTTTGAAATACAAAGTATGGCATTTGTCTCCTCAGTTCACCTCAGCCACTGTTTAGTTTGTCTCCTGAATAATTTCTTGACTTCTGACAGTGAGTAAAATTCTCATTTCACTTCAGTGCCCTAAAAATGGGAGTCACATTCAAAGCAGCGAGATGAACAATCATGTTCAAATCAACTTAATCTAGTCGAGCGATAGAGGAGCTCTGTAAATTCCGCGTCACCTCATTCATCCTCTTGTTGAGCACTAAGTGAAGACATACATTTTAATGCATTTAGGGCCCTCATCTTGCAAATTGAGCCCTCTGTCATCTAGACCAAATCTACAGAGAGGCCCATGTCTGTCAGGCAAAGACAAGATTTTGATTGAGGATCTTTTGTAGAAGCAGAAATGGGTCTGGAGCATGTAATTGAGCCAACCTTGAATGAGTCAGAATTGTGTGAATTCATACTTGCAATTTTAAGAAATAGTTCATCCAAAAATTAAAATTTTGATATTTGCTATATTTGCGAACTGCTATTTTCCCTTCTCTGACACAGACAAACAGCAGCTTGCATATGTTTCTAAATCCCTCCTTTAGCGTTTCATGCAAGAATAAATAAAAGTCATATGAATTTGGATTGACAGGTGAGTAAATGATCACAGAATGAACATTTTTGGTGAAGTACTGTATCACTTTCAAAATATAGGCTACTCCTTTAATCTAATGTGGTTGTGAATCCACAAATTATGAATGTAAATCTACAGAATTATCCTTGCAAAACATAAATATGATATTATTGCTTTTTACATCTCAAAAGTATTTTTAAAATACCAAATAAATGGTAACATTATCATCAAGGCTTGTATTCAGAGACTATGATTTAGATGTTTAACGGGCTTTGTTTGTAATTATGTAAGTATCTTTAATACCAAATAACAAATATGGTGATGTTTTTAACCTTGTCCTTAATTAACACTCAGTATGACTAATCTAACAACTGAGTAAACAGTTTGATTAAGGTCTTTTAAAATAAAAGCAGCTGGATATATCAATATTATAACTTTTCAGAAGTCATTTAAAATGAGTAATTATGCATTCAATTATGGATCCATCATACATCACAATTGACAAAGGGTTCATTTGTGTTTTGTGGATATTTGATGACTAATCAATGAGCTGCATACAGGTTCAGACTGTCTCAGAGCTGAATAATTCAAGATCTTATCAATGATTTTTCCACGACTTGGAATTTTTGACAAACATTTATTATGCTCAAGCATTTATGAATACAAAACCGCGCTTACCCGATAGTAGTCAGTGCTGTAGATGTCTCTTGACATTCCGAAGTCTCCAATTTTCACGAGCAGCCCGTTGCCCACCAGGCAGTTGCGTGTCGCCAGGTCACGGTGCACAAAGTGCTGAGACGCCAGGTAGACCATCCCTGATGAGATCTGAGTGGCTATGTGCAGCATCTGAGACAAACCCAGTTCCCCATTGGTCTGAAGTGGCTGTCCGTCAACCAGGATCATTGCATCTGGACCATGAGCTCTGTAAGTATAAAATAGACAGAATGACCCAACTGATTTCTGTTCTGTCACTTTGGGCCCAAAAAGTATTTGGATGCTTACAACACACTTAAAGGGATAGTTCACCCAAAAATGAAAATTCTGTCATCATTTACACACTCTCAAGTTGTTCCAAATCGGTATGCCTTTCTTTCTTCTGTTGAACACAAACAAAGATATTTTGAAGAATGTCGGTAACCAAACAGTTGATGGACCCCATAGACCTCCAGAGTATTTATTTTTTCCTACTATTGAAGTCAATGGGGTCCATCAACTGTCCGGTAGCCGACGTTCTTCAAAATATCTTTGTTGTGTTCAGGAGAAGAAAGAAATTCATACAGGTTTGGAACAACTTGAGTGTGTGTAAATGATGACAGAATTTTCATTTTTGGGTGAACTATCCATTTTAAAAAGTAAATGAATTCTGCAATGCATTAGATAATAATTAAAGTTATGTTCATGAATGCAGAAGAAAACAAATCAATGGAAAATTAAACTAAACTGATGTGGCTATTCATGTCAATGCAAATTATCAATAGAGTACTTTCCTCTTCAAAGGAAACGAATACTGTATAATGCAATTTGCATCCCTGTCAGTTTTCTCTGCCCTTTCTTGAATCTATCGCCTTATAGTGTCATTACGTATGACGAAACCTGTTATCCCCTATAATCCTGCTAGCTGGAAAAAGAAAGCAATTTCTGCTCTTTCGACAGAGCCCTGTCAGAAAGCATGTACACCTATGTATCCACCTTGTTCAATACCTTTGTGGAAGGTTGTAACCTATCAGTCACAGTCAGATGGGCCCTGCTGACATCACAAAGCTGAATTTTACATCACAACGATAAGAAAACGGCATGCAACTGGTTGACCCAACATTCTAATGCAGGGGTTCCCAACCATTTTGTCATCTGGACTTAAACTCTCATTTAAACTAAAATATTACCTATATTGCTATACAAAAGTAAAAAAATGAATCGCTACTCTATAAACATTTTTAAATCTAGAATGATTACAGGCAAAACATTGCTAGATTTGTCCTTAGATATATATAATTATTGAAAAAAATTATTGAATTAAAAATTAACCCATTTTTTGCATGCACATATTTACAACTTTCAAATAATAATATATATATATATATAAAAAAAAGTGTCCTGTGGTTAGACAAACATATATTAAACGATTTATGTATTTAGCAAATTACTTTATACTTGTGTATGTATGCAATTTTTAAAACATATTAATTAAGAAACTATATGGAATAATAACGTTTGTCTCACTGCAAGACCATTAAAAAAAGGAAAAAATCATTATAACATTAACAAACCTAAACGAAAGGGATCAGCTGATCAGTTATAGGAGCTGAAATATTCAGGCACAACGTTTAGCCATATTTTTGATAAAACTACGACGGTTATAGCCTGCCGAGACCAAAAATATGAGACGCCTGTGTTAAAGTCAATGAAGCGCTGTGAAAAAGTGTCGGACCTCTGTGGGAGCTCGTTCATGGCTGCGCTGTGATTGGTCAATCTACATTCTAGGGTGTGGCTTAGCCAAAGGCGAATTGGTAAAGTCATTTTGTCACTGCAGTGCAGCTATAGAAACAGCCTGCATTCTGAGACACGAGCATTAATTTTGTCATGATTGAGCATCTAGAAACAAAATTTATTCAAAGAGATAGGAGCTGCATGACTGAAATAGCTGCCCAAGAGGTGTTTCAAATATGGCTGTTGAGTGAAATATCTTGCCTTAAAGGGGCTATTTGTAAGAATTTCCATGTCCATAATTTCCAACGCTTTTGAATTGTCAATGTATGAACAGATTGTAGTGAAAAATAGAGACCTTCCCCAACTTCCTAGGTTATCTATGAAATCCTGTAGACCATTTTTTATGTGAAGGACTTGGATCGATTTCGCCGGGAAAATACAAAGGATGTGAAGGTCCCGAAAAGCCTCTCTTCCGAATGTCACATGTAATGAATGCTTATACAATGTTTATGATAAAGCCAAAAGTGCTATTCTGTACTGTAATGTCAATGTTTCATGCGCATAAAAGGGATTAATTCAAACTATAGTCTCACATAGTCAGATCTATAGTCTATAGCAGTGGTGTTTTAAAATGAGGCAGGAGCAAATGTAAATGTATGTCCTTTCCACTTAATTTTCCCGATTAAATAAACATTACATTAAAAAATTAGACCAAATAAATTTCTATTTTGTATTTTTGCCAATAACTATGTACATTTCTATTTATTAAAATCAAGTATAAATTTAATCAATATAGTGTTTTTATGCATATTTACATTTATAAATAACTAAAGGTAGTGACAATTTAAACAATGTATATTACTTGTGAACTATTATTCAGCTTTTTTTTTATCCGTTTTCATCAGTCATCAACCTTGTCATACACTTGTCAATACACTGGTCACAGACACGAAGATGTACCTTTAATTTCACCAAGCTGATTGATCAGCTCATGATGTTTTTAGGCCCTTTCAAGTTTGATTTACTTACTTTTTAATTAGTCTTCCCCCTAGACAGCAACATAGTGTTGGCCTAGATTCGGCCCACATCTGGTACATGTGGATTCCACGCGTACCAGATGTGGGCCGGATAAGGGCCGACACTGCTGCTCTCTGGGCCATTAACGCCATCATTACCTTCATTCAGGCTAATGAGAATACGCACAAAAACAAGAGGCGGAATTTATCACACAAACAAAATGATATCCAATCATAACTGATCATATCCAATCAAAGCACGATGGAGGCAATGTCTCCTCTCACGTGACTTTCCCTAATTCATTCTTAATTACTCCCCACTAAACCTCCTCTGTCGACACGAAGCTAGTGAATCGCATATCTGGTGAAAACGCATCCGCTATTATCAAATGCTTTCTTAACTGCTGCTTTCACACCGCTGTTATTTTTGTTGCGTGTTTATTTTGTTATTGAAACTAAAGTGCACAGCACATATTTACATATTCATCTAAAAGTCGCTCTCAGCAGAATGGACGGGTCGGGATATTCACTGCAAAGGTATTTCCAACTTTTTACTTGTAAGCGAAAAACGAAAAAGAACTTCGCTGCAAGGGGCCTTAAATCATGTTCAGTAAATCACGTTGTTGGCTGCAGTTCACTTAACGGCCACAGGTGTCGCTAACAACAAGGGTTTCTGAATTCTACATATACATACCTGTAGCCCCTTTAATGGGACTTTGGCATCAATTATCCATCCAATATCACAGTCAAGAGTTATATTTTGTTTTTAATTAAAAACATAAAAAAAAGATTTTTATTTTTTTTAATAATTTGGCATTTCTGTCATAACCCTGGCCCACAGCAACTCCTGAGGATGATTTGTATCACAAGACTCTGAAATTCCCAGAGCATCACATTGGAATTCAGTGGGTGTATAATTATGTTCAACAATGGTTTGTGATCTCAATCGATAATAACTGATTCCCTTTGTATTTGAGATCATTCTACAAGCAAAGCATAACGATTACTGCATCATGACATAATGTGTGTGTAGTGTGTTGATTCCATCCACACACCTGAGGAACTTGTTCAGGTCTCCGTGTTTCATGTACTCGAAGACCATGATAAGCGGGTCACCGTCCACGCAGACGCCGTAGAACTTCACGATGTGGTCGTGCTGAAGGTTGGTCAGCAGCTCGGCCTCCCGCTGGAAGTCTTTCCTCGCCAATATGGTGGGGTCCTTCAGGGTCTGAAGGAAGAAACAGAAGACAGACCGTTTATTGTTTAATAATCACAAAATTAGCTACTCAGCCAGGCACAAAAAATTTAAAAGTTCAATTAAAATCCATATTTCAAAGACAAAACATTAATATTAGAGGATATCCAGGAATGAAATGCCTTTATTTTTGATAAAAAATGTCAAAAAAGTCAAACTCATCTGTATAGTTTTGGACTTGGAGGAACCTAATGAGAAATGAGTTTGAGATCTCTAGAGACTTTAGTATCTTGACTAATCAGAGACATTTTTGGGATTTATTCTGAAATATCAGACTTTTTTTGACAAATAAACAAATTTAAAGAAAATGTGTAATGCATGTCAACAAATCATTCATATCTGAGGTGTAGATTTAGAAATTATGCTTTCCCCCTTGTTGTTGTTTAATTCAAGGGACCAGACACCAGTTATTTTGCCAAGAGATCTCTTATTTATTTAGGAGAGAGTGACAATGGACCAAACAAAGGTCTTCACTCCAGCATCTCTAACTCTTCAGCACAAACTCTCTCACCCCCCACCGTTCATGCCGTCTAGCTTGTCCCAAAGTTTCTCTCACACATATGTATTCAAGAACACTATTGTTCACAATATACAAATGATTACAAATGACTATGGATACAACTAAAAATAAGTAATACAGATACATATTCAACTATTACAAATGTAATAATAATAAGTCTTCAAGAGGATATACAGGAATGTGACTCTGCTACTATTTTTTTGATACGGTACAAGCAAATTAATTAATTCAAGTGAACAATTTATCAGGTTAACGGGACTAACCTCTCCAACTAATCTGTATATAAACGGATCCGTCTCTAAGGGCTTATGAATCCTGATCAATTTAAAACCAATGGAGCATGCTGAGCTATTTTTGACAGTATGTAAATGCATAATCAAAATGTAGATGAGTTGACACAAATATTTTGTAGACATCTAAAGTGCTTTAAATAATTCAGGTAACATCAGACTTTTTCACAATAGTTAAAAGCATGGACTAAACATAGGGATGTCAAGGAAGATTGACCAGCATGACGTCTCTGATTTGCTCGTGCCCTTCTTTGTCTTTTCTGGAAGATTAAATAGTCGCCTGTACACATCCGTCTTTTTGTCATTTTTTATCCCATCATTCACAGAAAAATAACCCCCCTTTGTGGCCTTGGCCGTGATATGTCAATTGGTTTCCCAGACACTCTTGCAGCCAGATGCAACATCACGTTGTGTTTGTGAGGAATCGCTCCTTCAATTACGTTATAATTGCGTTTCGCCCTCAGAGCTCGCAGTTTAATTTTAATTAGAGCTACCGTGGGTTAATCCATATCAGGAATTGCAAAGGTTCATGCGTTCGAGATGGATGAGGGAACCAATTCGCAGATGGCGAGGTATCTATCCCTATCCATAATGCTTTATTACCCCTGTGTTGCAAAATTGGCCACCTGCACAGGCTGGAGAGAGCAGAGGGGACGAATCCAGCACCACCTGGGGGGCTGTCACTCGTAATAAGGGTCTGGAGGTCTTGGGTATCAGGTGGAGATGAGGGAGAGCAAAGGTATGAGAGAGACACTGGCAGCTCTTTGGCCAAAATACAAGGAAAAACTCGACCTCTCTGAATTTAAGTTGGATGGCTTTCAAACAACAGCTGCTGTGATGGAGCTCCATGAAGCAGACGAAGCCAAGCAGCTTCCCACAGGAACGTTTTATTGCTCCGAGGTTGTTCTTTCAAAGCTGAGGAGACTCATTTAGATTTCATTTAAGTATCAACTTTGCCTCAGACTAGACGTTTCTCCTACAATTCCTAGATGAAAACTACACAATTGTTGAAATACAGTGGGGGTATAGAGCTATAAAATGAATGTGGGTTGCATAGCTCAAACTCGTGTCTCATTAGATTCTTCTAAGAACAGCATGGTTTGGTCTTGGAGGAACCTAAGGAGAAAAGAGTTTATTGAGATCTCTGCCTTTTGATTGAATATTTGAATATATTGACTAATCAGATAAAAAAAAATGTTAGGTTAATTCTGAAGTCAGACAATTGTAGATTATTTTTAATGGTGGTCTTGGACTGCAAAATCGACAAATAAATAGACATTAAAAATAAAATAAAACTAAATTGAATAAAACAAGCATTGGTCAGCTGCTTTTCGTGATGGCCCACCTCAGTGTACTTTGTGTGTCCAATGGCATTTTAACTTTGACAAATGGATAGAGAAATTGATAAACATTAATTAAATACAGGTTTTAATTTTCTATTTATGCATTACTTTGGAAAGGGAGTTATTCATTTATGTCATAGTTACATTTAACGGTTTTAAACATGATTTGAATAAACAAATGTATTCATACATTTTATTTAGATTTCTTTTTAAATTCCTTCATTTTAAGTAGCCCTCTATTTTTTTTCTTAGGAAAAAAACTGAAGTCGCCTCTATTTGCTCTCCATGTAATTTAATTTCTTTTTAAAAACAAAGCCAAAAATGTATATCAGAGAGATCATTTTTGATTTTCTTCCAATGGGTTGGTGGTAAAACAGGGCATGTGACTGTTTGTGTTGTTCTTCACATGAGAATCTTCTTCAGACACCATCACAAGATTCAAAAAGAAACCGTCAGCTCCATCACTCTTGATCACAGCATCACCAGAATGATGTGCTTTGCTGGATGATAAACCATCACTAGCAGACAGTGTTATTGCCCCAGATTTATTTCTCCAACCATCTCGGACTAAAGCGCAACACCATGAAAGCCAACAAGATCTCACAGATAATAAAAAAAGAAGAAAACGTGGGAGATATAAAGTTAAATTAAAATCAAGTTGAATATATATATATTCATGGGGTTAGGTGGTTTAAGTAGTTAGGTAGGTGGGTGGGTTGATGGGTTAGGTGGGTGGGTAGGTCGGTGGATGGATGGGTTAGGTGGTTTAGGTAGTTAGATGGGTGGGTGGATAGGTAGGTAGGTCGGTGGGTGGATGGGGTTAGGTGGTTTAGGTAGTTGGGTGGGTGGATAGGTACAGTAGGTAGGTATGGTGATTGGTAAGGTGGTTTAGGTAGCTAGGTGGGTGGGTAGGTTGGTAAGTTAGGTAGGTTGTGGGTGGATGGGTTAGGTGGTTTCCGAAGTTAGGTGGGTGGGTAGGTAGGTAGGTTGGTGGGTGGATGGTTGGGTAGGTAGTTTAGGTAGCTAGGTGGGTGGGTAGGTAGGTTGGTGGGTTAGGTTTAGGCTTAGGTAGTTGGGTGGGTGGGTGGCTAGGTCGGTGTGGTGATGTGTTAGGTGGTTTAGGTAATTAGGTAGGTCGTGGGTGAATGGGTTAGGTGGTTTCCGAAGTTAGGTGGGTGGGTGGGTAGGTAGGTAGGTAGGTTGGTGGGTGGATGGGTGGGTAGGTAGTTTTGGTAGCTAGGTGGGTGGGTAGGTAGGTTGGTGGGTGGGTGGGTTAGGTTTAGGTAGTTGGGTGGGTAGGTCGGTGTGGTGATGTGTTAGGTGGTTTAGGTAATTAGGTAGGTCGTGGGTGAATGGGTTAGGTGGTTTCCGAAGTTAGGTGGGTGGGTGGTCTAGATAGGTAGGTGGGTGGATGGGTTAGGTGGTTTAGGTAGTTAGGTGGATGGGTGTTTAGGTTAGTTGGTTAGGTAGGTTTATTATATTATTTCTTAAATTATTAATATAATTTATAACACAATAAAGCTGATAATACTTCTAATTTCTTCCTCATGTAAAAAACTCAAAGTATATGTTTGACTTCATACTTCAACATGTCAGCATCTGTGAAACCTTGAAAGTTTGACATTTCTAAACCGACAGACAAACTGACGCACTTCTAGATCAGCACTGATCTGAAGACCTCCTTCAATAAACCGCCTCAATTCACTGGACAGTGAGTTCCTTGACCTTGGTGAATAGTCCCATGTGGTAAACAATGTTAAGGCATTATCCAGGAACTGTCTGCCCACAGCGATGACTCATTCCACTCCGTATATGCCATGAAGACTAAACCACAGCACTGCAATATCTTAATACCCCCCCAAACCCAATGCCAAATATTAAACGCTATTGTAGCTGATCTCTCCTCGGAGCACAGCAGAGCTCTCTCCATCATTGATCTTAGTCAACAAATCCTCCACCACCAAGACGTCTAGCGATCGTTCCCTGAAAGTAACCCCGCTCTAGCGGGCACAGGAGGATCAACTTTATATGTCATTCGAGGGGGGCTGGAAAAAGGGGCTTGACCTTTCGAATGAGTCCTGTGTAACTGGAGAGCGCAACGGCCCTGCTGGAATGGAGGGATCATCTCTTACCTTGACAGCCACCAGCATCTTGTCCTTAGTGGGGCTTAGGTTGTAGCACTCTGCCAGGAACACCTTCCCAAAGGCCCCTTCGCCCAGTTCCCTCTTGAGCACGATGTCTCTGCGCTTAATGTGCTGTACATCTGGAGGGGGAAGAGAGAGAGAGAGATTGAAAGGATTGTGTCACAGTCTTCCTGCGGGCGGTGCTGCAAAACAGAGATTGAGAAATGTTTGAATTTCCTAAGTCGGATTGCTGTCACTCAGGCTGATCAGGTAACTTAAATGAACGTTTAAAGGAAAAACCAAGTCTTTTATGACATTTGGAGTGAAAGAAAAGTGAATTAAAATAAACCAGAAGAAATGAAGAACAACTCTCAAAGAAATTTGTAAAAATGGTACAACACATACATTTTGGGGAATATATAGCCTACAGTATATATACACACAATAATTATAATCATTAAAAATGTAGGCATATTTATTATCATTGTTATAATAGTTATAATAAATGAATAATAGTAAAATAATATATTTATTTATTTATTTAAATATTAATGATTAATATTCCACTTTTACTTTACCTTATCACTTTTAACCTAGAAAGTTTCTGTGATCTCTGAAACCATTTAATTTAACCCGACTGCTAAAACGTGTGCCTGTGGTGTATATTTACGCAAAATACACACACATTTGCATTGTTTTACACCAAAATCATGTGCAAACTCCCATTGGGAGCCTCAGTATGAAATGATCTAAACACAAGAGATCAGGTAGATTTGCCACTGAAACAGAGACGAATGAAGTCACGCTTGGTCCACTGGGCAGGGTAATGGAGCAGATACCAGTACGCTGCCGGTTCATGTCCCCGCTGAGCCTTACTGCGGCTCTGCCCTTGAGAGAGGAATGTAACCTCAAACACCCTAATAAATATCGCCACATCATTAAAGACGGCAGGTGATAATCTGCAGATCATCTCCTGTCTGATTTTGATGTACAGGTAATCACTGGATGTTATAAATAAATTGATCTATAGAACAACATATAATGAAAAATAAAAGCAACCAAGAAAAGCTTTCGAGAAGGTGGTTGTTTTTAGAGCACTGTTAATGGTGCTGTATGTTTGAGGAAATGCCAAACTCAAACAGGTATAGCTGTTGCATGCAAACTACATCAGGAAGACAAACTTGTCCACAGCAAAAGTAACCACTTTAGATATGTAAAATAAATAAATAAATAAAACGTATAAAAACACTTGCAAGCTTCAATTCTGGAACAATTAGAGCCTTGGCAAACTGACAATAACACAAAAGTAACTACTACTTTTACTTACAATAGGCCTCCTCAATCATGAAACACAAGCAGAACCCAGTGTAAAAAAACCCACATTCTTATGTAAATGGTCTGAATTGAATGTGACAACTTGTGAAAGAATATCTTTACTTTTCTAACCCTTCCTAAATTTGATGACCTATTTACAATGCGAATAGAAACGTCAAGATGAGCAGATTTAAACGTGGCTACCGAAGCGCAAGTCGCCATGATGTAAGGCAGCCTGAGCGGGTCTTTAATCTCTGTACCTTCCACCTGTTTCCATTCCCAGCTCCCAGTCTGCTGCGAGGCAGCGAGCTCCATATGGCCGACCGAGACGGCATCTGGTATTTACTCCAAACAGGAGTTTTGGATAAGCCACCGTCCAACATCAACACTTACTGCCCAAAGTTACGAGTCATTCTATTTTTTTTTTTCACCAGCAGAAAGGCTAATTTCGTGATGAAAAAAACAAATATTGATGAATGGACAGCACTCAAGGATAGCCTTTTAATACAAAAGCAGACAAACGCTGCGTTCTTCGTCTAAGTAGAGCACCTAATCAGCAGAAACATATTAGGGACAATTTCATTAGGGCTGCCGAGCCAATTGCACTTTGTGGCAGGCATCCAACGACGATGGTAAATATTTCAGCACACTCGATTGTACGAGTCTCTGTCGCAGAAGGTTTTTTCCACAATGGCATCGGTGGAGATTAAGACAAAGGACGGCGAACACATGCATTACTTCCAAACTAATTAAAAAGCATTTATTTAATCAGGACAGAAAAAGACGATGGGAGAGAGGTTGAGACAAAGATGGAGAGAGAGAAAGCGCTTTGTTTTCTCCATCTCCTGTCCTCCGTTTTCTTGTGAGCGATAGGTTCACAATTAGCAGGTGACGGACGCACTGGAAACGTTTGCAGCTTGCAGCGCAATTAAGAAAGTTACAAATTGCGCGAGCTAATTGTCTTATTACAGCAACTGTTGTGTTGCGTTCACCTCACAGGCTGCATTGTGAGAGGGCACTCAGGAGAAGAGGTTACCCGCGCTAGACGTCGTCTGTCTAAACATAGCGAGCAGCTGGGAATACAGGACATCGACTTCATCCTAATTAGGCCGTTTTTCCCCCCCACCGCTTTCCTGCAGATGTTTACTTGGTGTCGCTGAAAATGACACAACAGACCAAACCAAAGCTGATTTGGGTTCAAATGCATGTAAATCGCTGCTAGAAAACAAAAACAAAAATAGGATTATGCTGGACTTTCCCGAAAGCAACGCTAAATGAAGCTGAGAGAGCACCTGTTCGTTTCCAGTCAGCCACAAAGTCATTTCTTCCTGCGTGATGACTTGATGCACTTACAACCGTTTTGTAAATGGCTCCTCTTTAAGATACTACACTCTGAAGTCTGAGGACAAAATTTAAATAAACAAACAGACCAAAATAAAAATAGTACAGGGAAATGGGAAACCTGGAGCATTGTGGTCCGAGAACCTGAGATGCTTTAAGAATATATATTTTTTTAATTGCTTCAACTCCCTGAATCAAATTCAAAATTAATATTGAGGCACCTTAAGAATCCATCCCTAAGGCCGTGTCCACCAAAGCGTTTTTAGCCAGCTGAAAACGCTAGGCTCTCTGCTGAAGACGCCTAGCTGCGGGCGCTTGAGAGCGCTTTGGCAGCGCAGTTTTTTTTTCAGTTGAGACGCATCGTTGGTATGATACAGAATATCCGTTGGTCCGTGTGGTATTAGTCCCACCCCTCCTCCACTGTGATTGGACGGTTGGCTAAAAAGTGACAGTGATGAGCGCTGCGTTTTACCCAAAGTTGAACATTCTTCAACTCTCGGCGACCTGTAAAAAACGCAGAGCGCTCAGCGCTTGAGTGTTATATACTCGCTCAGCGCCTCGTTACGCTCCTGGCGTTCTAAAAACGCGGCGTTCCCATTGAAAACAATTGAAAAACACGCCAGCCGCGTGAAAAAAACGCTTTGGTGGACACACGGCCTAATTCCTGCTGGACATTTTCGGTTTTAACTGACATTTTGGGCCTATTCACACCTGGTAATTTAATTTCTTTCATGACAACTCTCAGGAGATTGGTTTGGTAATAGAGATTGGCATGGTAATGGATATGGCAATGCTAATGTATTTGGTCTGGGCAGAATAGATCTGCTACTGTTGATGCAGATTAAGTACAGAGACTTGCTACTGCCAATACATTCACAGACAATGATGTAAACATGTAAGACATACTGCTGCTGCTGCACATGTAACATACATGATTTAATCCCCGTAGTAGATATATACACAAGTGGAGCTGGGGAAGTTGGAGGGTTTCTGAAAGCGCGCTGCATACTGCTAACAGCAACACACCGGTATTTGTTTGAATGTTGAGCCGTAGCTCATTGGCCGCTGATGCAACAACAGCAACCAATCAGCTGTGCTATGTAGATAATGAGGTGATTGCTACCAAATTAGTTAAAGACCTATCAGCCTGCACCATCTAGAGTTTCATGACCGAACTAGGTATGTGTTTTTACTGTTTTGTAAAACGTACTCGGTTACTAACGTAACCTCGGTTCTCTCTAGAAGAGGGAACGAGTACTGCGTCGAAGAACGCTACGGGAAAGATATTTCTTTGTCGAGATTGAAGCCTAAAATTAATCCTTAATTTTGTAATAATGTAAAACGCTTTTCTGAAGCATACAACCTAGGCGGAGCAATACAGCTCACCCATTGGCTGCTCTGCCAGAAAAGCACAGCCTATGCGAGGCCAGGACGCTGACCAATGAGGGCGCTTCGCGCCCTTCTGCGTCACCTCCCGCCCAAACAGGCGTGGCCTAGGCCTATAAATACGAGCATAGCTGTCTAACACGCCGATTTTCGTCAATGAAGCGACGCAGCGCGGACACGCACGGCCATGAGACGCAGTACTCGTTCCCTCTTCTAGAGAGAACCGAGGTTACGTTAGTAACCGAGTACGTTCTCTTACGTAGAGTTCTCTCGTACTGCGTCGAAGAACGCTACGGGAACCCCATGTAAAACGCCGTGCGTGCTCTTGGACCGACACAGACACCTAAGGGCGCGCGCGCCCTGGTATACAAGTGCCTACCCCAAGAAGTATAGGGAGAGCGGCTAAATTAGCATCATCCCTTTATAGTAGTGCCTCTTAAGGCATAATAGCATATATATGTAAATATAGATATATATGAGGGGTAATAGCATGCTCATGGGACACATTGTCAGTGAGTGATGCTTAAACATTGAAGTGACCTGGGCCGCAGCGCGGGGCAGGAACACTTATACACATTAAACATTGAAGTGACCTGGGCCGCATCGCGGGGCAGAAACACTTATACATATTAACATTGAAGTGACCTGGGCCGCAGCGCGGGGCAGGACACTAATACATAGTCTTCTAGACCGAGAGCAGTTTAGCCTGCAACGCAGGAACCTCTAGGTTATAGAACCTAATAAATGTAGACGGGGAGGCCCAACCTGCCGCCATACAGATATCTTGTAACGAGATTCCGCTATACCAAGCCCATGAAGAGGCCATGCCTCTCGTGGAATGTGCTCTGATGCCCAAAGGGCATTCCAAACCTCTAGATGCGTAGGCTAGCGCAATGGCGTCCACTACCCATCGAGACAGACTCTGTTTCGTCGCGGCTCGCCCCTTGGAGCGTCCGCTGAACGAAACAAAGAGCTGCTCCGTCTGTCGAAAAACAGCGGAGCGGGACACGTAAGCTCTTAATGCCCTGACCGGGCAAAGGGAGCTATTTCCGTCCTCTGAGGCCGGCAGGGCCGACAGGGAGATGACCTGAGCCCTGAACGGTGTGTTGAGGGACTTAGGCACGTACCCATGCTTCGGTTTCAATACGACTACAGAATCGTTTGGCCCGAACTCCATACAAGAAGCTCTCACTGAGAGCGCTTGCAAGTCTCCCACACGCTTCACTGAAGCGAGAGCCAAAAGAAACACGGTCTTGAAAGACAGGTGTTTCATGTCAACTGAGTGAATAGGCTCGAAAGGGGCCCCTTTCATAGCGTTCAACACTGTAGAAAGGTCCCAAACGGGGACTGAGGGGGGCCTTGGGGGGTTTAACCTCCTGGCGCCTCTAAGGAAACGGACCACCAGGTCGTTCCTGCCTAGTGAACGGCCAAGCGTTGGATTAACGAACGCTGATATGGCAGCCACATAGACTTTGAGCGTGGATGGGGTTCTTCCCTTATCCAATAGCTCTTGCAAGAAGGAGAGAATCTCCGGTTCTCCACACTGAAGTGGTGACAGACCTTGATCTGAACACCATCCAGAGAACACCGACCATTTGGAAGCGTAGAGCCGTCTAGTAGACGGAGCCCTAGCTTGCTCGATCGTGTCTAACACTCCTCTTGGGGGGTTAGCGGGTACCCGTTTATGGCCCATACGTGTAGGGACCAAAGCTCGGGGTGAGGATGCAGGATCGCGCCCTTGGCCTGTGAGAGGAGGTCTCTCCTCACTGGAATCGGCCACGGGGCAGTACTTTTTAGTCGCATCAAAGCTGGGAACCAGGTCTGATTCATCCAGTATGGAGCAACCAGTAGTACCGAGCATCCGCTCTCCTTGATACGCTCCAGCACTTGAGGCAGGAGTGAGACAGGAGGAAAGGCATAGAGCGGACGGCGGGGCCAGACTCTGGCCAGCGCGTTCGCGCTCTTCGAAAAGAATTCTGGGCAGTGAGCGTTCTCCTGGTTTGCAAACAGGTCTATTTCCGCTCTGCCGAACCTTTTCCACAGCAGACGCACTGTCTGTGTGTGTAGGGACCACTCTCCCGTAGGAACATTGTTCCGTGAGAGTCTGTCCGGGCCTACGTTCAAGTGGCCTGGCACGTGTATTGCTCTTAACGAGCGCAGGTTGTGCTGGGCCCACACCAGTATGCGTTCCGCTAACCTGAATAGGTTTCGGGACCTCAGGCCACCCTGGTGGTTTATGTAGGCTACTACCGACACGTTGTCCGAGCGGACCAGGACGTGGTGTCCTTTTATCCGGGGACAGAAACGCCTCAGCGCAAAGTCCACCGCCATCATTTCCAGGCAGTTTATGTGCGGTAGTTTGGCTCGCTCTGCCCATTGGCCAAAGAGCGGTCTGCCGTCGAGCAGTGCTCCCCAGCCTGAGGTGGACGCGTCCGTGGACACCACCTTCAGGCTCGAGGAAGTCCCCAGGCTTACACCTGACCGGTACCAGTCTGACGCTCTCCATGGTGTCAGGGCTGAAATGCATTCCTGAGTGACCTTGAGGCGATAACGACCGTGTAACCATGCTCGGCGCGGTACGCGCGTTCTCAACCAGAACTGTAGTGGGCGCATGCGCAGCAGGCCCAACTGCAGCACTGTAGAGGCTGAGGCCATGAGGCCCAGCATTTTCTGAAATCTCCTGAGCGGCACTATGTGGCCGCTGCGGAAGGATTTCGCCATTTGCAGGGTATTTCGCCTGCGCTGTGATGACAGGCGTGCTGTCATAGACAGTGAGTTCAGATCCAGTCCTAAAAAGGAGATCCTTTGACTGGGAAACAGTGAACTTTTCTCCCAATTGACTCTCAGACCTAAGCACTCGAGGTGATCGAGTATTAGTGTCTTGTGGTGAGCGAGTTCTGACGGAGATTGAGCTAGAATCAGCCAATCGTCCAAATAGTTCAGAATTCGAATGCCTCGGAGTCTCAGGGGTGCCAGCGCCGCGTCCATGCACACTGTAAATGTACGAGGTGCTAGGGATAGGCCGAATGGCAGGACTGTGTACTGATATGCCCGGCCCTCGAAGGCGAATCTCAAAAATCGCCTGTGACGTGACGCAATTTGTATGTGAAAATACGCGTCTTTCAGATCTATCGCCATAAACCAGTCTCCTCGGCGAATTTGCGCGAGGATTTTTCTGGTCGTGAGCATTCTGAACTTCCGCTTTGTTAGCGTTTTGTTCAGACGCCTTAGATCTAAAATGGGTCTGAGACCCCCGTCTTTCTTCGGTACCAGGAAATATCTGCTGTACAGACCCCCTTCGCTCTGAGCTTGAGATAAAGGCTCTATGGCCCCTTTGCTCAATAGCTTCGCTATTTCGGCTCGAAGTAGATGTGCTACTTCTGTTTTTACCGTGGTTTCGACTTTTCCCGTGAAACGGGGAGGGCGTCGATGAAACTGTAGCGAATAGCCTCTTTTTATAGTCTCTAGCACCCATTCTGAGACCCCGGGAAGTCTTTCCCATGCATGTGCACGTGTGACTAGGGGTTGAATGTAATCTGGGCCCTGGTCGCGAAATGGCGGCGACACGAGAGCAACCGTGTGCTGTAACATGGACGCCGTGGCGTCTGAGGCGGGGGACATGTTTAACACAGTATGCGTCCCGCGCGCGCTCTGTTCTCTGAGTTGAGAGAGAGCACGCGGGGCGAGCCCTACGGGGCTCGTTATGTTTGTGAATAAACGTGGGCGCTTGGTGGCGGGCACATTTATAACACCGGGGACACTGTGTTTGTGTACTGACTGACCGTTCTTTAGTTTCGTTTTTACAGAAACCGCGGAACGTGCAGTGTGTAGTGGTTGTGGGCACTGGATAGTGGGCACGCTCACTACATGTAAAGCACAACCGGCATGAGCCGATTTTATGTGTGCAAACCCTGTGTTGAACGGGGCTGTGCTTGTGTGAATGAATGGGCACTGGGTGGGCATTGCAGTTACACACATTACACCATCGGCCTTGGCCGGAACACCAGAAATTAAACTCTTTTTTAGATTTATCTGGGTCGCCGTGAAAACGGCGTTTGTGTGCAGGCAAACGGGCTTTACGGCCGGTTTGTTGGCTGCTAAATACACTGGTACAAACACGGAACTTAGGGCTGTACAAGCGAAAACCTTTGGTGGAAGTCCGGCCGCAGCGGGACCCGAACACCGTCTTTTTCCTAGCAGGGCTAGGATGGCGCCGAGGCCTCGGGCTTGAGTGAGATCTTGGGCCGAGGACCACGCGGTGGCGGGCGGCGTCCGGCGGAGCGAGACCGTGGTCTCTCTCGGGCCTGTTGCTGCTGGGCCGGTGCGGCGGGCGCGGGGCGCTGCTGAGTTCGGGCAGGCGGCTGTTTAGGGCGGCCTGTTGCGGAACTGGAGCGCTTTGGCAGGAAATGTCTCATGGCCTGCGAAGTCTTCTGTACCTCGGCGAATCGGTCCGCGAAGTCTTTCACGGAGGATCCGAAGAGGCCAGTCGGTGAAATGGGAGCGTCGAGGAACGCAGAGCGCTCCGACTCCGCCATTTCGGAGAGAGTCAGCCACAAATGTCTCTCGGAAACAGTAGCTGAGGCCATAATCCTGCCGATGGCGTGTGCGGCGGACTTTGTAGCGCGAAGAGCGAGGTCTGTGGCGCTACGTAAGTCCGGAACACTGATCGCGCCCGGGCCTTCCTCGTCTAGCTTGCAGAGGAGGTTAGCCTGGTGGATTTGGAGCACCGCCATGGTGTGCAGCGCCGATGCAGCTTGTCCGGCGGCGGAATACACGCGGCCGTTCAGAGCTGACGAAGTGCGGCAAGCTTTAGATGGTAGGACTCCCTTAGCCCGCCGTCCAGCAGAGGGTGGGCAAAGGTGAGTCGCTACAGCCTCCTCGACCGGAGGGAGAGCGTGGTAGCCTCTGTCTCGAGCACCGTCCACTACGGAGAATGCTGGCGAGGCAGAAGTACGTACTCTGGCTGAAAAAGGCGCCTTCCACGATTTCGCTACCCTTTTCGTGAAGCTCAGGAAGAAAGGGTGCGTGTCTGGAGGGGGGCGCAGCGCGGTCTCCAGCGAGGAAGCGGCCATCCAGCCGGTTGAGTGCAGGTTGTTCGGGCGTCGACCACTCGAGGCCGAGGCTCGATACGGCCTGTGTGAGCAGACGCATCAGCTCTGCTTCGATGCTGATCTTCCCTCCTCGACGTTCCGGAACGGCGGGGGAGGGGAGGTCCACAGAGCTCGCCCATCCCTCGCTCTCCGAAGCGAGAAGCGAACAGCAATCGTCATCCCCCTCTGATACGGCGTGCTGGTCGTCCTCCATAACGGACAAAGCGGCGTGCTGCGGCTGTTGTCCGTCGGTGAGCGACTCAAGCGACACGTTGAGAGGAGCTAGCGGCGGTGGCGGCGGCGAGCTCCTCGTGGAGGGAGGTTCCGGGACCCGCTGAGCGCGCCGCTTTTTACGGCGCGGCGCTACAGGGGGCGGTTGAGCAGTCTCGGCGAAAGATGCAAGGCGAGTCCGCAGAGTCGCGATTGGCATCATGTCGCAGTGATGGCAGCCGCCATCACCGAGAGCGAGAGCTGCATGTTCCTCGCCCAAGCAGGAAACACACAGTTCGTGTTGGTCCCCGTCGATGAGCGCGGCTCGGCAGGAGCCGCAGGAAACGCGAGACATCTTTAAAAAGACACTCGTTGCTCTTTTGTGAGGAAAAAATGTGTGCCGCGGTAGGCGAACACACACACAAAACACACACAAAACTGAAAGGATATTCCACGCCGGAGAAGCGCAGCAGGGAACGGCGGCTGAAGGCGGCGATGACCAGCGGCTTCAGGTAAGGGCTCGTCCTGCTGAGGTGCTTGTTCCAAACGGCTGTGGCGGCTCGAATCAATCCAGCGATGCGTGCAGCTTCGTTGAATTTAAGAAAATCGGCGTGTTAGACAGCTATGCTCGTATTTATAGGCCTAGGCCACGCCTGTTTGGGCGGGAGGTGACGCAGAAGGGCGCGAAGCGCCCTCATTGGTCAGCGTCCTGGCCTCGCATAGGCTGTGCTTTTCTGGCAGAGCAGCCAATGGGTGAGCTGTATTGCTCCGCCTAGGTTGTATGCTTCAGAAAAGCGTTTTACATTATTACAAAATTAAGGATTAATTTTAGGCTTCAATCTCGACAAAGAAATATCTTTCCCGTAGCGTTCTTCGACGCAGTACGAGAGAACTCTACGTAAGAGAAATGGTTCCATTTACACTTGACCACATAAATGCGCCTCCACAAAACGAATATAATATCCGATCTTCTATCCCTGCACAACATCCCGCTTGCTGAAGAGATACTCCTCTAACCATCTGCGGCGGTGCGTGTTGCAGTAGCGCTGTCATATCTGGCTATAAGCATATCTGGCATGTCATATAGCCTATAACATGCTTTTACACAGATATTTTTTTTTTTACATTTTGGGACGTAGAAATTACATATGTGGCTTAAACAAACAGATGCATTTACATCCGTCCAGTTTCATTTGGAATGCGTCTCAAACCACCTTCTGAATTGGTTTGAGTGATTTAAATTTAAATCCATTTCAAAAGTGTTTCGAAGGGTATTTACACCTGATGATCAGACAGCTAGATAAATAAATAAATATTGGTTATTTTAAAATTAGGATTTTAAAAATAGGTTTAATTTTTTTTTTGCAATAATCTGACCCATACATTGTGGTAACATTTGGATAAATTATAACCCAGCTATTATTATTTGTTCGGAGACAGAGTCTATTACTTTTGAATAATAAAATAATTGACTAATTGATTTATAACAAAATAAAAAAATAAACATGAAAGCCAAAAAGTAATGCATCAAGAAATATTGTTCGCCCACTATTTTAACCTAATTAAAAATAACTTGTTGAGAGCAGCAAGCCCACATTAAATATATCGCCGTGTGACAAGGCCACATTGTGTACGCAAAGATGTCCAAGTGTTATTTTTTTCACAGTCTCTGTTAAACGAGCACATGTGCTATACAAGCGCCCTCAAGATACTATTAATAAAGCATGGGGGTGTGCAGCCATTTGCAGGCAAGGTTAATGCGAGCCTGTCTTCTGCGGTGTCCCTGGTTGCGTGTTTACATCCTTCGCTTACTATCGGGACTGGCTGTCAGAAGAAAGCCCGCTAGGATTGTCGGAGGGGGCCGTGGGACGTGTTCCTGTCTGTAAATGCACACACACACCCTCTCCGTGTCCATCAGAAGACAGACTGCAGAGTATAGACACGCCCACTTGACAACCATGTGTCCTACATACACACGACTGTGCCACATCCTCACTCTCCTACTAGAACACATTACAAAGCATCTCTAGTTCACGAATCAGGCCTGTTGTGAAAGGAGTCTCGGAGGACTCAATGCAGGTAGGTGTATGTAATTGCCACAAATAAAGTATATGAAGAGCTACATAAATATAAAGAGCCTCTAAATAAACAATTTAATTAAGATTTGTATACATAGGATAAGAAAGTGTTTATCTATACACACATATATACATATAGATACACACAGTGTACACACATGCTCCATGTGGCTATTCGCTGACACAATACCACAGATATCAGATATGCATTATTATGATAAATATCTTTCCCCAGGTCTTTCCTACAGGGGCATTTCAAATACAACATGGTACAATAGATTTAAACACCATTTTAAAGGCCTACATGTCATACTTATTCCAATTTTATGAAATTAATTTTAACAAGATTACATTACATATTACCTAAAAAAAAAAACTTTGGTTTTATTTTTTCAGTTTGATTACTTTACAGACTCAAAGACTCATACAGGCCACTGGGGGGCGGAATATATGCCTTGCGCAAAGCATTGGCAAAAGTAGCCTAATGTTTATATGAATGTGTCGGGAAAAAACAGCAAGGAGACATTTTATTAATAAACTAGTGTTTTCTGAGTCACTGTTGGCTGCAAAGATGAAGTTGACATTGCTGACTCGTCATCTCCGCATTATAGTGAACGCGCACGCACCTATAGAGAGAAATACACCTTTCATTTGGATTACATAATCAAACTATTTGTTTTTTATTTGAATTGTTTTGTTTAAAAGTACTCATTTCAAGCTTTCTATATGCCTATTTCTCATGTCTGTGAGGCAAGAGTTTCGGTTAATTTGTGACGCGCTCCAGTTTTTCTTGCAGTCGTCGAAGACAGAGCAACTTTCTGCTCTTAAGTTTATTCTGTGCACTGTAAAGTGCATAATCAGATTTGAAGCATTGCCGGTAGTGTTGTCAAAAGGACCGACTTCGGTACCAAGTTGGCATTTTTAGCGCTGTTGAACGGATTCTTAAACACCTCTGGTTGGCCATTGCGTTCCATAATATATCCGTTGATCCGCTCCCATGTGTATCTGTGTAAGTGCTCGGTGAAGACATGTTTCTGAAGCGTTGAACATTGTAGCCAATCACAGACATACATGTTGAGCGCATGAACACAATGGCCAATCAGAGACATAGCCTATATGTTGAGCATGTGAACACAATGGCCAATCAGAGACATATATGTTGAGCGCGTGAACACAATGGCCAATCACAGACATATATGTTGAGCGCGTGAACACAATGGCCAATCACAGACATATATGTTGAGCGCGTGAACAATGGCCAATCACAGACATATATATTGACCACGTGAACGCAATGGCCAATCAGAGACATGTTGAGCGCGTGAACACAATGGCCAATCACAGACATATATGTTGAGCGCGTGAACACAATGGCCAATCAGTGACATATATGTTGAGGAAGAACTTTGAATTTATAAACAAAAAACAAACAAACAAAAAAAGCGAATATATAAATGTAAAAGCAGGATACTAAAATATAAAATAAATGGATACTAAAATATAAATGTAAAAGCAGGAAGGGGTGGTTGTAAAAAATAAATTAAAAGCAATTTGAGACTGCGTCAGATTCCCGAACGACAAAAACAGGGTAAGCAAACATGACAACCACATGAATAAGAGATGAAGCTTAACCGCGAGCACTGGCGTGTGAAAAAGCTTGTTGATGATGTGTATGGAGAGGATGTGCTCAAGAATGAGATTTGAGCTTTATGGTGGTGCCATATATATAGCCTAGGAGAGGTGAAACGTGAGCAATGACAGTCAATTTGCCACTATGAGTTAGTCATTCATGCACTATAAGACAGGGAATAACAGACCAGGCTGTCTATTGCCACTATTCAATATGAAGCAAAAAAACAGCGAATGCATTCTGCGGCAACATACTAATCAGTCTATTGTGAGACAAAAGACACCGCTGAAATCTAGATAGAGTTGTAATCATCTGCCAGGGCTGGGATGCTTTTCAAACAAAATAAGAGGAAATCAGGATGTTTAAAGGAGGAAATAAATTAAATGGTGAAATGTTGGCATCAAACAATTGTTTTTAGTTCTTTGGATTATATTGGATAATGCATATAATAATATATGTGTATATTGTTTGAAAATTTTAGACAATCATACAACAAAAAATAGTCAGGGACGTCCTGACAAGAAGTAAAGTAATTAGCACAGAGGAGAGTGAGGTGGAGATCCATGGTGGACGCCCTATGTGCCCAAAGGGGGCCAAGAGAATTAAAGAAGAAGGAGAAAGATACAACAAAAATAGCTTTATTTGTGCTTTTTCATGATCAGAAATACCAATCAATATCCCAATGTTCAAAGCTGTCAGAGCTTGTCCATTTTCCAGTGAGGACACTGTGCAAAAGAGGACCCTCTATTTCCTTCCTTCCTTCCTTACTTCCTTACTTCCTTCCTTCCTTCCTAAACCCACAGACAGACGTAAAGGGTGACCAATAGTAATGATTTATGATTTATGAATCAATGACGAAATATGGAGATATGAGGTTTTCGAAAATTATGCAATTTTGAGTTTCAAAAATCCTGTGAGTTGGAGAGATTTCTAATACTGCCTCAAAGGAGTTTACAAAAATCCCAACCTGACTCTTATGTTCTGAAGCTTACCCTAGAGGATTCACATTCATTACATACGTCATCCCTTGTTGTGTATGCGTGAACGAGCACATGCGTGTACACACACGGGTCATTTAGAACCAGTGCTCTCAATCATGGTGTACCTGAGAGTACATTTGTGTACCGGGGTCTGTGATAGGCTTTTTCAGACGAGCTCTTGAGAGATGAAAAAGCTTGAGCTGTGTCTCCGAAAATAATGAATGCATTACTATTGAAAACACACCGGGCCAGAAGTCAACAAACTTAATTCAACCAGATTTATATACAAACCAATTTGTGTACCAAACAAGGATAATCCGCAGAGCACGCATACCGTTCGATGTTTCGCCCCAGGTAATTGTGATTTAGTACATCGTCTCTCGGGCGACAGACGACGGAGGTCGATGCATAAAAGTTACAGCATCAAAACAGTGATGTCAGTCACAGCCCTACCTTAAGAGCTAGGCCTTTATTTATAGCTTTATTGGGTTAATTAATTAGGTTGCAGTGGCAGCAGGCTAATGATTTTATTATGCTGCATATTGTGGGAGAACGGACGGGGAAAGGGAAGGATGATGAGGAGACGTGATGAAGGTTATACATTGTTGGCAAATGACCGTTACGCCACTATGTTGCAATTAGAGTGTTTTAATGAGTTGGAGGGGGATGCATTAGCATTTATAGTGTGGTACAAGGTATCAACAGGGCAAACGACACAAGAGAGAGCATGGCATGGCTAAAGCTAAAGCTAAAGTTGTTTATATTAGCAGTTTTCAGGGGCAATTGTATTTCATTCTTAAGAAGGCTTAGCCCCTTGTAGTGTGCCATGTTTTCCTTAAATGCATAAAAAAAAAAAAATAAGTCTGAGAGACTTTTTTATAAATAATCATATTTTCGTTCCACAGAATTAAGAACAACATACATGTTTGGAATGACAAAAGCATGAGAAAATGTCTATAGAAAATCAATGTGCTCCAAAACAACCTTGAACGTCGATGGGCTTCAAACCTTGATCCCATTGACTTTCATTGTACGAAAAGAAAAGAAAAAGATGACTTTTTCATAACAGCATCTTTTGTGTTCCACAGAAGAAAAGGTCGTGCAGGTTTGGAAAGACATAAACAAGAGAAAATAACACAATTTTAATATTAATGTCCATTGTTCCTCAAGACATGTAAACTAATTATTATTTATTTTTTTAAATTAAATCCATATTACATTTATTTTAGTAGAGAATTCCCTTTCAAGTTTTTCCTTACATAAGCTTTTCTCAAATGAACATCTCGATTTCATGCAATCAAAAGGCTTTTTCTAAATATACGATCATGTTAAAAAAATTGTGTACTGTTTATTAAAATAATGGGTTGACATCTTACCCCACTACCAACTATATTTTATGCAATTAAAACTCATACAAATTTATACTCAATAATATTTGAATACTCAAATATTCATTTTTATTTAAAAACAAACAAAGCATCTTTGCAATTGATGTCACTGGATGTTGTAACTTTGGCACCACTTTGACTTTACGTACAAACATAAGACTTTTCCATTTTAGTCGATTATTTTTTAATAATAATTAAGGGAAATCACATAAATCACAAATTTGCAGGGGTCTTAAGATGAAAGACACTGGGCTGAAGTCCCCGTTAAGAAGGTCTCGAATTGCCTTTGAAGTAACATTACCGAACTAAACTAAATTCAACATTCATCATGTTTGACAAACACAACTGCAGCCAACTGGATCCAGAACTGAGAACGTCATTACTGATGCAACTTAACACATCTGAAAGCCTCAAACTCTCCCAGTCTGCGTAAACATTTCATGCTATGACGACTGAGGCCCCGAATGGAAGAGATTAAGACATAGATGGATGAGAGGAAGGGGGCATGACATCTGGAGATGGGGTAGAGCGCTCGGATTCAAGTCAATCTTTTGATATTGATTGCATCTGGGGCAAATTCATTTCCAGCACATGATCTGAGAGCAGAGAGCGGCGATTGCTCGCCGGTGGGATATGGGAGGGTGCGAGGAGGTACCGTCCTATCAATTACCCTGAAGTGTGTGGCTTTTAAACATCAGGATGCTGCCTTAGATGGCCCTAATCATGGTATCCTTTCCTTTGATGATTTGGCATTTGGCTCTGGATGGGATGTTGTTATGGGTTCCTGGCTCCAAGAGAAGAGCGTGAGGGAAGGGATGAAGGGAGGCACACAACGGAGGGAGGGAAGGAGGAAGATGAAAAGTGAGAGAGAGTGCAGGCGGGGAGGACCGTGATGACCTCATCCAGAGGACCGAGCGACTCGAGTCTCATTCAGATATGGCTATAAAAAGATCTCATCTGTCATAGTTTGTCTGATCATTAAGCGATTTAAAACTCAGCTGCCTTCGATATCTCCTGCCAGCCCTCAGGACCAAGAGCTTTCTGACAGGTGGTGAAGACGCCAAAGATTAAACAGCATTTTGCTCGACAGCAAAAGTTTAATAAACACATTGTGGGCTCTGTGGAGAACAAATAGGTGTCTTTTGGTTATCACAGATTAGCTGTGTTTGAGCAACGCTAGGGATGCGGTGCAAATTGGTTTCTGACTCTGAGGGCTTCCCGTTTTCAGGTGATGCATAGATCTTAAAATGACCAATCCCAAAAAAAACTTGCACGATACAAGCGCAGAAAACTAATAAGTAATTGATTAATTAAATGATTACATAATATCACAAACAATCGCATATATCAATACTAGCTTAAAAAATGTCTTTGAAAGTCAATATATTTTATTTTCATTTCCATCGAGTTCTGAATTTTTATTTAAATTCCTCTCACAGTAAGAACATTACTTCATGAAATATACATATATTAAGTCAGGGGGCATGGGCATAACAAAGAAATATTAAAATAGTAAATAAAAAAATTAAAGATAAGGAATAGCCATTTAAATTATACACACAGATGAAGAAGCAAATAGTGACCAAATCTCCGCAAACTTAAGTCCGACACACACACACACACACACACACACACACACACACACACACACACACACACACACACACACACACACACACACACACACACACACACACACACACACACACACACACACACACACACACACACACACACACACACACACGCACGCACGCACGCACGCACGCACGCACGCACACACGCACGCACACACGCACGCACGCACACACACCTCGAAAAATTATTTCATTTATTTCAGTAATTCTGTTTTATATTCTAATTTTGAATTTGGGGTTTTCATAAGCTGTAAGGCATAATCATCAAAATTACAACAAATAAAGGCTTGAAATATCTCACTTTGCATGTAATGAGTCTATATAATATATTAGTTTCACCTTTTAAGTTGAATTACTGAAATAAATGAACTTTTGCACAATATTACATATATAATTACATATAATTATGTGCATACTTAAAATATGTAGAATACATTTAAGCTATACTAAACTGTAAACAATGAAAAATAAAAATATAAACCAAATAAAAATGATGTTTACACTTACATAAGTTGCAAGACTTCAGATACAAAATCCTCTAAGTGCGTCTGACATTTTTCTGACATTTGTTTTTTAAATTGGCATATTTATGTTTTTAATTTTATGTGTCATTTTGGAAAATAAGGTATTTCAATAACTGACTAATAAACTTTTCTTTGCCATTAAAGTGAAATTACTCAACCTAAACATAAGAGCCTGATAAAAATGCTAATTTAAAAGAAAAATGTCAGACAGACAAATTAAAATGTACAATTTTATAGATTTGTGCATCTAACACTCTAATGCATAGTCCACTTGCATTAGTCCTAAATGCATCCATCAGCGCATAAATGCAAATATCGGATTCCATCTGGATGACTCAGGCCTGCCATAACTACAGTACTGTCATTTAAAACAGCCCAGGGAAGCAGTTAAAAAGATAAAAACTTGAGGCCTCTCCAAACATCACGCAAAATGATTACCCTTGACTCAAGCAAAAGAGCCTAGCGCGCTGGAAATCTGTTCCTTCAATGCTCGCATTCCATCATTCCTGCAGCACTGTGCTCTCCCATTACCAAACAGGCTCTCCGTTAATGTCCTGCAAGAAATCTAAAGCTATCATCTAATACAAACTGACAGATGATAAAAATACAGATTCATTAAAACGCCAGCAGCGGAGCGCCAGGAGGCAGAGCCAGGGCTGAAGGAATAATAGGACCTCGGGCAGATATGTATCTGTCATTAGGCCAGCAGAACAGTCCAGTGTCTCACCCCCTTCAACGCTCCCTAATAAGGATTAATTTCCTGCGGTGGTTACACCTGCAGCTAATGGGACAAGGCCGACCACAAGGTGCGCACCATCAGCACGCTTATTGTCAGCCAAAGCTCCCCATGGTTCACCGGAGAAGGTCATCAGTCTTTCAGACGGGTTTGATTCTTTCAAGAGGGGAACGTCAGAGAGGAAAATATTAATAAAGTGCTGTGATTTAAAAATCATTTGATATGCATGGGGTTTTTAGAGAGCCCAGTTAACTCGTGTCAAGTATCGATGTGCTAAAAGGAAAGGTTGTGATATGGCAGTAAGCATAATGTGATTTACTTAAGCAGGACATTTAACAAGATCAACACCCATTTTAACCAACCAATCAGATTTTAGGACTAGGTTTAGGGTTTATACTGTAGATACTGTTCAAAAGTTTGGGGTCGGTAAGATTTCTTCTCTTATGCTCACCAAGGCTTTATTTGATAAAAAAATATATAGTAAAAACAGCAATATTGAAATATTATTAACATTTAACTGTTTTTTATTTGTAATAAACTGCACAACATAAAAATGTGTACAATAGATAACAAATGTAATGTGTTCCTGTGAAGGGAAAGCTGAAATTTTAGCAGCTTTCAGTGTCACATGATCCTTCAGAAATCATTCTAATATGTTGATTTTGTGATAAAGAAATATTTCATAGTATTAGTAATGTTCAAAAAAGTTGCGCTCATTAATATTTTTATGGAAACGTGATGTTTTTTTATGATTCTTTGATGAATAGAACGTTCAAAAGAATAGCATTTATTTGAAATATGAATCTTTTTATTATATTGTCTATGTCCTTCATCCATGCTGAACAAAAGTATTAATTTCTTTCTTCTTCTTTTTTTAAGTACTGACACCAAGCTTTTGGAATGGTAGTGTATATACAGATATATTGAAATATTATTATTATTTATTGGCTTTCAATATGGATAAAACAGTTGAAACTCTCTTCAAAATATGTTCTTAAACAGGCATCCACCGTAAAGACATCATAAAAGTTAAATCTACAGCTATATCCTGATTCACCATGCTCAAGGAATAAGAACGTATTCATCTCCATAAACAGCATTTGTTGCATCCTCAGAGCTGTTATTGAATCTATTGCTATGGCGCATCATGCTATTTCTACTGTAACAACACAGGATTGCTTCCAAGATAGACACTATACTTTGTCCTGCATGTTTTATAATTCTATAAAGGTAAACCTCTTCCTCTGGATGTGAACAAGCCCAAGGTTTATCATTCTTTTTTGTGTCTGGAGCACAAAAGCTGTGAAAATAAGGACATATCTTTCAGTGCATTGTGTTTGTATTGAAGTTGCTTGAAGTAAATAAGTTTCTAAAAGGCCCCCAAGAGTGCCGTTATACTCCGGCACTTTGGCAATTTCAGACTGAAATGGTTTCTTTCGAAACTTTCTGAACTTCTTTAATGGAAACAAGTGGAAGAAATAGTTTCTGGTATATCTCACTTATGTCACTTTGGTAGAAACATCACACTGGTACTGGATTAACACAGTTTTGCACTTGCTGACCGAGGTCAACACTTAACTGGGTGTTGCGTGAAATTTTTTGACTAAATGGTTGGAGATAAATGTCTATGCTTGAGGGCTTTCTTCTGGGCTGACAGGGCTGAAATATGCATCCCAGTAAAATGAGATGGAACGCAATTGGGGCATGAATTTTATAGGTAATTCTGGCTGTTCTTACACGCAGATCCAAGTGATTGCATGGGGAAATTACAAAATGGCTCCTGTTGAGCAACTGAGCTCTACTTTTTGGTTTTTAGTTTTACTTAAAAACACAATTACTTGATATGGAAGCAAAACCAGTTGGGAAACCAATGGTGGGGGGATTTACTGCAAAAAAAATTAAATAAGCAAAGTCAGTCTACACAAAATTAGTCCACACAGAACTTCGCTTTGAACCTCTCTGCACCAAACCGACAGCAGCAAAGGGTCTGTAACTCTTTATAGCACTCTTCTTCTCTTATCTTGCCAGGAAACAGAAGAGAAAGATCATCATATTTAATGCTGTTTGAAAGAAAGGTGCTCTGTCAAAACAGATAAGGCTGTTCTTTTCTCTTTTCTTGGTTTCAGACAATAAAAGCAATCCTTAAATCATAAGAAAGATTAAAAAAAGAAGAATGAAAAACGTATATCCTTTAGACCTTGAATGTTCCATCCCATGTAACAAAAAATTTACTTTTAATGTATTTTAAATGTTACCATGTACAAAAATGATGGATGGCTGGACGGACGGACGGATGTTTCATTGCTCCACATGTATATCAATGCTTTCAGTAGAGATCTTTGTGCCTTGTGCCAAAAAACTGCTGCTAGCTAATGTATGGACTATATTTTTCAGTACTCGAAGTTTGTATTTTCAAATGTGCTGTGGAATTCTGTGGGGTCCTTTAATGGGTAATTGGGGTGGAATGAGTTCGCTGCTAAAATGCCAGAAGGTTCCGGGTTGAAGTCTAGAGAGAGATGATTACAGGGAAGAGGCTTGGGTAATTGACGGCCATTGAACAAAGGGATCACTGCTTCCACAGAGTTTGGCCAACATTGCTACAGGCCTTGCATTTAGCCAGCCTGTAATAATGGAGCTGTGTGTCTTTGTCCGTACTGTAGCCAATATATCTATCTCAATACTGTTATAGCCCTGTTGACCTGACAAGTAGTCAAATGGTTTAACCTAGAGCAGAATTTAGTCTGGCAGTGCAAGGTAGCCTACTTTGTATGAAAACATTTGTGGATCTTCCTCTGAATTACTTAAGTTAAAGTTTAAGTTAAATATAAGCGTAATAATACTAATATAACAACTTTCCGATGACACTTTTGTCTACACGACACGTTTTTTTTCATAAAACTTTTGATGCGCTTGGGCTGTTCATATACACGACAACGGTGTTTTAAGGGGGCTGAAAACACACTTTTGAAAACGATGGAATTTGTGAAAACGGTGGTGTCATGCGCATGCATATAACGTGTTCGGTCTTAGGCGTGTAGTGTTTCTTTACAAAAGTGAGATCGCCAACTGCTGGTCTGGAAGATGAATACAGCATTTTTAGTCACTTAATTGTTACATTTTTTAAAGGTGTAGCTTAATGTCGGACAAAAGACTTTCATTAATAATGACTCATGCTTGCATTAAGTCAGTTTTTCTATTCTCAGTTCCGGCTCATTTCAACCCCTTTGCGTGTGAATGAAGAGGTTTTGGAAATAAAAAATAATAATAAAGAAAAATAATAGTATGCTATTAATCTATTACATTTCACATTCTCAAAACCCTTGCTGTAGTGTAAACACCCACAAACACAAGCCTGGCAGATTATAAATCAGTCATTTTGCCATTAAAGATTCATGCAGTTCATAAAGCATAACTCTGGGTGTTTATATATACATATGTTTTTCCACACTTAATATGATTTTTCTGGCTTACTGGGTTAGCCTGTGCATCGAATGGAGTATCTTTCAAGAGGGGTTTAGAGAAACAGCGCCACTCATTATTTTGAGAAGCATCTGCTAGTCGAGGTACAGACTGCAGAAGGATCTATTTCCTCTTCTGCTCGATGATCTCCTGTAGCTGCGTTTGAACTTGAAATCTTTTGGTTATCAGCCCAGCTTCTTCACCACTACGCCACCACAACAAAACATTCAGAAGAGGGAATGAATCTAATTAAATTAAACATTTCATGGTCTACCAACTAAGCTGCACTGGCTCCAAAGTCACCATCCACAGCTAGTCATGCCTCATTCCCTCCACGTCCTCCACTCTCAAAGTACAAAATGACAAATCAAGCAGCTTTACAACCCATCCATGTGCTTCTCAATAGCCACCAGGCACTGTTTGATTGTGTATCAGCTTCATGGAGCAGCGGATATTGGCTTTGTTTGCCTACGGCTTTGTCGTTTTTCATCTGGGTCCCTTTTTTTCCAGTTGGTATCTGAGTTCACTGAAATGTGTACAATTAGGATCCCCGGAAAGACTAATAAACTGACAAATTGCCAGTGCTCAAAGTAGAATGAATATACAAAATGAAAGAAATAAATCTATCCATTTTCTAATCCGCTTGTTCCATGTTAAAAACAAAAAATCAACACCAGAAATGTAAAAAAAAAAAAAGTTAAAAATGTAAAATATATACATACATATATATATGTATGAAGACTTCAGATGCAAAAGCCTCTAAGTGCCCTCTGAAATTTTCTTCTAGAATGATCATTTTTATCAAGCTTGTATGTTTATGTTCAGTTATTTCACTTTAATGCAATGAAAATTATATATATATATATATGCGAAAAGTATCCGCAATAAGGTTTACCCAGATTGAAAAAAAAATCATAGAGACTGAAAGATTCAGGATTCGGACACGACATTGACACCTTATGCAATCAGCTGTGTTGTTATTGCTTTGGCTTAGATGAATTAAATTAATCTTCTTGGTCGCCTCCAGGTGCTTCAAAAGCGATATCCTGCATGAGTTGCATTTCTCTGCCCACAAACAAATCTAATTTATTTGATTATTAGGCAACAAAGCAGCACAATATGACTGATGATATTCCATTGCTTTTTGGGGTTCAAAACAGGCTGGAGAATCAGAATTACATCTTTAGAGGCCTGTGAAATTAAGCTGATTTAACAAAGCTTGCTTAGTTCGGGATTGTCTCCACATTGGAGATAGAACGGGCAAATCAGAGGCACACAGTGCCCGGAAACACAAGGTAGCGCCATTTCCCTCCCCCATGCACGCCACTGAGAATCCAATTTTGGCTTGATTTGGAAGTCATGGAACCGTTCATAGGAAGTACAGAGAGAATAGAAAGGAGAGAAAGGATGCATTGAGGGAATACAGTCTGCCAGCTCCGGAATAATGTAAAATCCTAAAGACAGATAATTCACAGATTAGTCCGGATCAAGGCCGTGTGGAAGAGAAAACCCATCAGCGCCCCAAAAGGACTAGTGTGAATCCTTTTCTCAGGTGGAAATCAGAAGGTTTGCCAATTGTGCAAGATATTAAAATTACCATATGAATATGGAGACTTTCTCATTCTGGTTAAAGCAGATTAAAATCTATTCGGGAAACTAATCATCAAAGTTCACAGCAAAAAGGCTACAGAGTTGTTTTTATTTAAAAAATATTTACATGAAATACAAATATTTTAAAAATGTATAATCTTATAGATAACTATCATTTATAAGATTTAGAAAATCTAAAAAATGTTTAATGAGCATTACATAGTTCAAAATACTCAAAACATTCACGTCCTTTATGTGGCTGAAACCCCTTTGAGAGCGCACACAAATTCTTCTTAAATGTGAAGTTATCGACTCAATTTCACACCCTCGTTTCCTACATTTTCTTTCTCAAGCATATGCTTTTGTCTAAAATTCAATCTGTGAGGCACATGAGGGAATTTGCAGCCAACCTAAATTTAAACCCGAGTTCAATTTACTCTGGATATATGACAGTACAGTAGGTGCACTAAACTATGATGAGTCTTGCTAAGATTTACACACTCCCTGAGCACACTAAAAAATTTAGGCAAGGACAGAAACACCACAAATCACAGTCAATGTCGGTGTCACTCACTGTAATAAGCACGCTTTCATAAGCTTAAAAAATGGCAGCAGTCTTCAGGCTTTAATTGAATCAGTTCTGTTTGGAATGGTACTCAAGGGGGCAATGAAGAGCTCGGGAATGTCTAACACCTTCTGTGTGGAACAAAGTCGGATCACGAAAAATGTCTGTTGGTATGCAGCAGGAATGGGAATCGTGATTATGCAGTGAAAAATTGTGTGTTCAAATGTTAAAAACAGAAATGGCAACATTACATTGATCCATGATTGAATTGATTCATTATTCAATGATTCATCAATTTACTGATTGACCAATTAATTGATTCACTGATTCTTTCAGCATAAAGGCCAGTTTACACCAAGAACATTAACTATAATGATAAAGATAATTATATTGTTTGAAAAGTCATCACAACGATAATGACACAATAACACTGGAATTCAAAATAGTTCCAGCTGATGAAGGATAAAAACAATGACAACCAATCAGAATCCATCTGACTTTAAAGAGACCAGACATTTAAATCAGCAGATGACAAAACTTCAGCGTGTGCTTATGATCAACAGAAAGCTAAACGTTGGTGTGGGCGCTAATATTGTTATCATGGTAACACTTTACAATAAGGTTCATTAGTTAACTATCTTAGTTAGCATGAACTAAGAATGAACAATATGTTTTCAGCATTTATTCATCTTAGTTACTATCAATTTCAACATTTACTAATACGTTATTCAAATCAAAGGTTGTATTTGTTAGCATTAGTTAATGCACTGTGAACTAACATTAACAAACAATGAACAGCTGTATTTTTATTAACTAATATTAACAAAGATAAATAAATACTGTAACAAATGTATTGCTCATTGTTAGTTCATGTTATTTAATACATTAACTAATGAAATCTTATAGTAAAGTGTCACCGTTATTATTATAGTTGTAAACGGTATGAACAGAACTTAACAGAACATAGTAACAATTCTTGTTTAAATGGAAGTCAAACATGACAAAATGAATGACTTGCGGGTCAGTAAGTGAATCTGAATAATTCAGTAACCGGTAATTCAGTTTGATTCGAACTGGCTCACAAGACTCATTTGTTTGGGAATCAAACTACACAGCTTGTACTGTATGTTTCATGCAATAATGCACACTCAAGAAACAGAACTGCAAAAAAACTAAATCAAAATCATTATAAAAAACAAAAAAACAAACAAAAATTTGGTCAATTTGGTACTCACAAGTACTCACAAAAAATACATTGGTGTCCATTTGGTACTCACAAGTGGTGGGCTTGTTGCAGTTGTGTAAGTGCCGGAAATACTGAGGGTTCTCGATCACGGGGATACGGGTCATACCGATCACCACAGCGTCTGGCCCAGCGTCCAGGGTACACGGGGTTATGATGCCGTGATTGACGTGATGGAGGGGGCTGGCGGAGTCTTCCTCACCGCTGATCACAGCCACGGGTCCTGCAGAGAGAAAAAGAGAGCCATCACACAAAATGACATTGGTTGCTTAATGGAAAATGAATGCAGCGTAATACGTCTGAGAGGGAAAAGCGGGCAGGCTCATTTGTCAGAATAAACGTTATCTCTTAGAGCTGCGACTGGCCTCTGAGCTCTTCTCTGTCATTTGGTCACACATTAACCGCCTCGGCCAGATTCAACCCCAGTAGCCTCAGATGCCGTGGCCCCGGGCCACGATAAATACTGACTCCCCAAGTTTCCCAAAGTCCCATCATCGGCTCATTTAGTGGCGTCAACAAAAATACGCCCACATTCAGTTTTGGGCCTCCAAGCTGGCAATAAATAAATGACAGGCCTAGACAATAAAGAAGGGCTGACGGGTGCCAATATGAGAGAGTTTCAGAACAGCTGACTAAACCAGCACTTTCCCAATACACCGTGTCCTAACTACACGCGACGCGACGCCGCCACAAGCGATAAAAGGCATCTTTTCCAGAGTTTTTGTCCTAACCAAACCTAACCTAACCTGGCTAGAACAACAAACACAAAGTGTGGCAATGATAATCTCAGGTACTGTTTATGTGCTTTATTTAATGTTAAGCATGTAATGTAATGTTGAATATCATTTAGTGCTCCCAGCTTTGTAGCTGTAAAAGCAACAATGGATAATTCACCTCAGATCAAATTAAACAAAGATTGTTTTTGTAACTTAGTAGCTTCTATATTTTTAATAATGTTTAAATGGTGTAATATTTGTGAGTTTGATTATGTAGCTTACTTATCCATTTTCTTGCTATTGCCGTCAAGATGACTCTCTGCAGCTGTGCACTTGCCGCGAGACTCCGCCCACACGCTGTTCTGATTGGCTGTGGGTTTTGATTGATTTATTTGTCGCTGGAATCTTATCGCATTGCGTCCGGTTAGGACACAGTGATAGGGTCATTGCTGCATTTATGTTATACATTTTTGCATAATTTCTTCCATCATTGTTCCTGATAAATAAAATAAAATACAATACAATACATTATATAAACATTCATTATTTAATGTGTAAATACAAACAATGTTGTATATCTTTAAATTTGTATTTAAGTTGTTGTATAAATATTTAATATAGCAGACTGTTGAGTTCTGAATAAGTGAGCTAACATTTGAATGCTTTGAATGTTCGACAACATGATATATTGTGAGAACAGAAACACTCGTCATTCAAAGCTTTTTCTAAGAGAGTTTCAGGGTCGGACTGAAGATTCACAGGGCTATTTAGTTCATAAGGTCAGACATCTTGACACAAGGCCAGTGAACTGGATATAGACAGAAAGAGGCAGTTATTATTATTAACTGATATTTGAGTAGTTCATGGCACTCAAAGATAGCTTAGTGTTACAAATAAGCATAGCTGCGCCAGTGTTAGACACACAAAGACTCATAAGAAAATTCGTATGAAAAAACATGTAGAATATGCATTGGAATTGTTTTTCCCCTCAGGGATTTTTCCCCTCCTTTGGAAGGTATCATGACAGGAAGACAGTCGGTAAAGTAAGCCACACTAAAAGAAAAACAAGTAAACAAATATATAAACGAGCTGAATATTTTAAAATATATCTACCAAATGCTTCACTAATTTAAATGACTCTTTTATTAGGAAGCATACAAGTCGTCATTAAGGTTTCATTTGGAATTTAGTTGAACTGCAAAATGAAAAAGACGTTTATCTGATCTTATTCTGCTCTTTGTGAACTTCAATCAGAAATCCAAATGTAATGAGCAGCCGCAATCGCATTTCTGGCTATAAATTGAGATCATTTTGAGACAATAACAGTGGTCTGCTGTGACATATTTAAGTGGAAATCTTGGGGAAATGTCTTAATTAGTTTTAGCCTTTAAGACAGGAGGAGACGCTCGGTGTCAAATGACCCCTGCAGCTAATTGGGTCATTAAAATACTTTTCTTTTCTTTAATTGGAAAGTCTAAAAGCCCCAAAAGAACCATTCAAATAATTGTTGTAAATACCAAAAGTCTTGGGAAAGTGAAAAAAATAACAAGATTACTCCTGTTCTACCCTGCTAATAGTCATATGGTCATTACTATTATTAATAATATCATTATTATTCAATGGTTCAAGTCATCCATTCATTTTATCCTCAAAATTAATAGATGTTTTTCATTAGCTCAGTTTTTGCTTCTACGTGCATTAGTAATATTACACATTAAGCCTAAAACTAAAAGCGCTCCTTAAAATTCCTCCTTGGTTTCTCCAGGTTATACTTAGAGATGCGCAAGGTCAAACGCAGCTGTTAATGCGCTTCAAAATAAATACATAAAGCATATCAAATGGCACTTTGAAAATCCTATTATACAGCTGGCACGGTGAATTGAAGATCGCACTCACTCGCTGTTGCCTTTTGGCATTTTGAGTTAGAAACTCCATCAATAAAGTGCTGGAAACAATTTAGGTGGCCGAACAGAAAATGGGTAGCTTCCTCCTCTTGTCATCATCTCTATTGACCTAGACAACTGTGTTTTATCTATACGTTTCCATTTATTTTAAAGGACATCCTTCTCTGTCTGACAAAAAGACAAAAAAATGAATTATTATCCTCACTTTATTTCAAAAGGATACATTTTCAGAAACTATAAAAATAACACAAATACATATAAGAAATAAGCGCATGTATTATCAAGCTGCTTAAAGTGTACTTTGAGCTTTCTGCTGTGGCGGAGCACTACATAAAATGCTTAAAAAAAAACACATTTCAGTGATGAATTACGTTTTTATTCCTTCTTCCCGTACAATGAAAGCCTCAAGGCCAATATTATTTAGTGCCTACAAGGAGACATTATTTGATCTGTTCTTCTATTTATGCATCGGAATAAAAAAAGTCAGTTTAATAAGATTGTGAGATGGGTGGAAGAGCAAAACCAGCAAAACCTCCATAAAGACAGTTTCTGTGGGGTGGGAGGGGCTAGAATTTAACTGGAAGTGCCTAAAATTAGATTGCTAAAGACGGCTGTGAGGATAATATTCAAGAAATAATGATACATTTTGGTGTGTTCCTCAAACCTATTAAATGCAGAAGAGAGTGCCCATTTCCATTTATATTCATTATATGGAAAAGAGCAGCCTGGGCATTCTCCTAAACATTTATTTTTGTGCTTCACAAAAAAAAAATAAAAAAAATACAGGTTTGAAACGACATGAGAAAATAACGACTTTTTATTTATGGATGAAAACACTTGTAAAACATTGTGAATACTTGCAGCCATGTGTAAAAAAAAGAAGCTTGGTTTCCCTTGTTTTTAAAACGCAGATGATGTGCTCCCCCTTTCTGGGCTGATTATCATACAGAATTCCACTTACAAGAAGTTCTCACACAGTTGTTAATTAGTGCTGGAAATAACTGCGGTAATCCTGCATGAGGACATGCATTACACATGCAAACTCGCACACAAATTATCCCCTTGCTGTATGTAGCACAGCAACTTCACACAATTTGTGCCATATGAGTGACAGTACTGCATGATAGACGTGTGCATTGTAACCCAGAATTACATTGAACTCACTTTTTGTCATCGCAATGATTTTTCCGAAGTATGATAATAGTGGAGCTGTCAATCACATCTAAATGAGGCAGGAGGGACTCATCAAAACGGAGCGGTTTCTGGAACGTATGGAACCATCCTAACCACAAATAACTGATTTAAAACCAAATTGAAATTATAATATAATATTATAATATAATATTATATATATATATATATATATATATATATATATATATATATATATATATATATATATATATATATATATACAGAATATATATTATAACAATAATGTAATAATAATAATAATGTATCTAATAATAATAATACAAATAGGCCTAATATTATGTTAATAATAATACAATAGTCCTATTTTTATTATTATTATTATTATTTTTATTATTGAATATATGCACTGACATTTTATACTGTATATGATAATAATTTAATACAATATTATTATTAAATTATTAATAATTCAATTACAATTTTAATTCATTATCTTATATTTTATTATACAATAATTATTTTATTAATTTTATTTAATACATTTTGTATTAATATTATATTAATGCTAATTGTAATAAATTAATAATAATAATGTATTCCAAATGTATTGTAATATTATATAATAATAATTATGTAATATTATTTTATATAATACATATACACTAACATATATTATTCCAAATTATTATTATAATTATATATATATATATATATATATATATATATATATATATATATATATATATAATATAATATAATATTTTTATTTTTTATTTATTTTATTTATGTAGCTTAATTTCTTAATTTTCGAACTATGACAAAGTGTAAAATGTTACTTTATATTTATAATTTTTTTTTTTTTTAAATGATAAACCCAATCAACAACCCAAACGAACCAAAAGCGAAAGGGTTCTGAGCAGAATTATAGTTTGCGATTGGGTTTTGGAACAGGGCAAAAACTATATAAATCAGGTTTATCTTCTTAGTCGCATTTCTGATATGATCACAGATATATTTCGGAGTGTTTACACATGCAAAACTTTATCGTGACAAATCCAGAAGGAAACACGATTTATCATGACAGAGAATCACACTGCACGCAGTTAGAGACGGGTATAATCAAAACTGATCTCAATCTCTCTGCTCTTTTTTCCCAACTTACACTTTTAAACACGCACACACACCTGCTGGGACCGACTCTGTGCAAAAGGTGACAGGGACGATTGATCCTGTTTATAAAGGCATCTGAACCCTAGCTGTCTGAAAGCCATTTGCCTGGAGTTGATGTGGCTTGCTTTGATGTTGAAAGTCCACTAAGCAGTGTATCTCAGGTAGCTATAAAAGATAAAACAGGCACTATCCATGCCCAATTCTCTCTTATGGCAATTGTGCGCTGATTGCAATGCAAAGCAACCATGGAAGACCAGCACGAATAAATTACTCACATTACTTCCTCTGATCTCACCAATGTGCATTGAAGTGTCTCCTTGACATCAAACCACCTCGTTCGAGAGGGAGCGACAGAGAGAGAGAGAGAGGTACAGACATGGGCAAAGGGGATGATTCATACTTTCCTTAGCATATGAGCCTGATTGGAAGTGGTAGAGCTGGAAAAATCAGCCATATAAAAACACTCAAGCCACTTCCTATGGCCGTAATTGCACTGTCCCTTCTGCTCATTCCTGTGCAAACCACTGTAATGGCCTGAAGTCGGTTGCTTTTCTTGTTTTCCTGATCTGTGAATTGCCCAGATATATCTGTGGTGCCCCTTGGTGTCAGCGGCAATGACAAAACTCTTTTGTTGGGTAAACAGAGAATATGAACACAGTGAATCGGCTCCCCGGTGTTCTGATTGCCTGCAAGGCAGACAACAACAATGCAGTCTTCATCTCGCCACTTTTCTCCACCAAAACCCTCTTCAATTGCGTCTCGGTAAGCATGTCTGGACTCGACAGTTATTTACACGAAATATCCTCAAACATAAAGAAAGGTTGGGTGTGAAAAATGCGGCGTGTCTCAAAGAGCCGTAAACGTGTAGGACCTTCAAACTGAAAGGATTTTTATTTTATTATAGGATTTATTTTTATTGGACTTGACATGAATGAGGAACAACATTTGGCCTGAAAGTCTTTCAACAAATGACCAATTAACGGAGAGGCTTAACATTCAGAAAATGTAAATATTGTAAATATTACATGATATATTTTCTTCAATGAAGATAGATAGATAGATAGATAGATAGATAGATAGATAGATAGATAGATAGATAGATAGATAGATAGATAGATAGATAGATAGATAGATAGATTTTATCACATAATTTGGTTGTGTTATGCTATGAATTGTGGCAAAATATTACATATTGAGTTAATATTATTGTTACTTTTTATAGTAATGCATTAATAAATTGTAATAAAATTATTATTGCAGGCTTTTAATTACAATTAACTGAATTTCAATTCAAGCATTGTTCTTAGGTTATCTAACATATCGAATGTCTCAAAAAACAAAAACAAAAAAAAAACATGGGACTTAAGCCTCTTATGCTTTTTTTTTTTATGTAACTAAAGTGCAGCGTACAGAAAGTGCCTAATAGACCTCATTTGCTGCTTATTTCCTCTTCAGTGAGGACGGCCCACTACAGTGACAAGCGCAGAGGGAAAAATGGAACGATTATGAGGAGAAATTTTTCATAGAGTGCCTCCTTAAGTAATAAGCAGCTCGTTCGCTCGGTATGAGAGATGGAAATGTGGAAACACTTTGAAAACAGCAGCTTACTAGTTATCACAATTTCATCTCTGTGAAACAGATTAATAGTACAGCCGGTCCTGGAGCCTCAGGTGCACTAAAGACTCGCTGCATTTCTAATATGCATTTCTAATACACTTTCCTTGAACATTAGCTACATTTATTATTGCTCATACTCCGGTTTAGAGATTTTAGGGAGAGCAATGAACGCTAATAATACCTCACATTGTGCCATTTGTTGAGGAAACCAGTGATATTTCTTTTCAGACTTACAATTTTATCCCAACCAGACTCGAATTTGCAAGCTTAACTCAAATGCTACATGCTAACCGCTAAGCCTCAGTTCTGATGCTTTTATGCACCTATTTTAATTAGTTTTTTCCCCTCACAGCTTGTCACAGTATACAGTATTCTTCCAGCACAAATCAACAACGGCATGATTAGCTCCCTATGTCATAAAACAATGTTAGCACCTGCGCTAGTCAACAAAACAGAGTCCCGGTACAGGAAGCATTAATATCCCCTGCCAGCACCTCTGCAGTCGGGCCAAACAATGAAAAACCGGCTGGAACATAAAGGCAGTCCGTCATCTTTATGTTCCTTAACAAAGTAGGCCATAGTCACAACATTCGATGTGCATTTTGTTTATAGCTGTATAAACGCCCGTGGAGCTGGAGGGGAAGGACAGTACAGCCGCTTCGCCCTGAAGGGACAGATGAAGAAGCAAATAGTGACCAAATCTCCGCAAACATAAATCAGTCAGACACACACACACACCAAACACACACACACACACACACACGCACGCACGCACGCAGGATAAAGGACACTAGCACAAGACTGAAACCTCTTTATAATAAGAACCAACCGTTAGCTGTTCCAATACAAAGGAGAAAAATGATTATTTGCAACTATGATGGCAGGCGCTATTTATTATTTTGATTTTAGCAAAAATAAGATTATGAAGAATAGAAGTGCAGCTCAATACACTTTCTTAAAGTGATAGTTCACCCAAAATTGTAGCCCATACAAGACATACAAAACCAATAGATTCTACATGTATTTTAACATACAAATAAATTGTAAATAAATATGCAATATTTCGAATGTGCGTATCACAACAACATGCAAAGGCTTACATACAGTACCGGCACTGTTGAAATGTTTCACGCTCAGCAAATTCCCCTGGTTAGGACACAGTACTGTAAACTGCAACGCTCTGTTTGAGACTCAAAGGATCCTCATAGCTTATGACTTTCTCGGACGTAATTATCTCTGAATATAATCAATTAGACGATCAAATCAAAGCAGTCAATATTTTGTCATGTATTATTAATTTGAAGTAAATCTGACGAAAAAAAGAAAGAGAAAACAATCGCTGCCCCAAGTGACAAGCATGAGCGCACATCTCTCCATCATATGAGTCACAGCATTGCTTTAAAATTCTGCCTACGGGTATCACGGTTGTGGCACCCCTAGGGGACTGGAGGTCCGCGTCGCATGTAACCTTGTAGTGACCCTGTGACGTCTGACCGGTTGGCAACTGACCAGCTTGTGTCCTAAATGGAAAAATGAAGTATGGCCATACGTTTGGGCAGCCAATATTCCTACAACTCCTGGAGCGATTTTGTAAAGTGACGCAAGATCTGTGACCGTAAATCAGAGTGCGGTATCGCTCAGGTGCACCTGAAGCCTCTATGCGGTATTTTACCCTCAGAGACCTCCTCTGGTGAATCTTAGATAGAGGAATGGAGGAACCGGAGGAAGGGAGGGAGCAAGAGAGAAAGAGAGCAAAGAACACATATATCAACTGGAATGGTGACAGCCACACACATTCATCGCACAAGGAAAACATTTGGCTGATTGTGCTCACCGCAGTGAGGCTTCACATGGCTGGCAGGTGTTTGATTCCTGTGGAATGCTAATGACCCTGATCTCCGAGAGAGAGTGTGTGGGTGTGTGTGTGTGTGTGAGTGAGTGAGTGAGTGAGAGAGAGAGAGAGAGAGAAAGAGAGAGAGAGAGAGAGAGAGAGAGAGAGAGAGAGAGAGAGAGAGAGAGAGAGAGAGGAGAGAGAGAGAGAGAGAGAGAGAGAGAGAGAGAGAGAGAGAGAGAGAGATTGTTGAAATGGAAATCTGACTTGAGAGATGAGCAATAATGTAACTGACTACAAAGCCTCCCCACAAAAAGTGCATTGCAATCTTTTGGCGTGTTTAGGTCATGTCGGAATGATTTTATTTATAAGCTGAACGCACATGAGCTCCACCAAGTCGGCATGAAATGGAAATTCACCCAATCTATTTTTTTAAATGCATGTCATTGATCGTATTGTGAATGATTCATCATTGCATACATTTCGTTTTTATTATTTTTTTATCTTGTAATTTTTAATCAAAATGTCATGACTCAATCCTACTCAATCTTTGAAAGCGTCGCGAAATGTACAAGAAGCAACATAATATAATTGTGCAGCCTGGGCTGTATATGTTATATCGCAACTTTTAAGTTAATACCACTGCGAAACCTGTTACTTTCTTTTCAATTAAAGATTTGTGGTGTAAACAAGTTGTACATTTTTACGGTACCATTTAGTTTCTAGCTTGACAGACATAACTCATATTTTTATGGAAGTCTTGACCAAACTACATTTCCTAAAATGCGCATTTTTCAGTAGGCTGCATTAGCATTAAATGCTAAACAGCTTCCTGTTTTTGTCAGGAAGAACGAACAAAAATAGACGAACAAAACATTTGAAATTGTCCAGAGAACCTATTTTATTCATTCTAAAATCACAATTTGTTTTACGATTCTTGATATCACAAGTTTCTTTAGAGTTACATGATTCATAGCAATCACACCATATTTCGAAAAATAGTTAGCATTAGCAATTAGCCATTCTTTTTTTTGAGACCAGCAGGTTTTAAGGCTGAAGCGGAGCTAATTTCTCCGGTCTGCTTGCCTTTTGTGCAGTTAAAACTCTGGTGGAAAGGTGTCTCTACATGAGGTGCATTGTCAAAATGGAATCCTGCCGGTAAACTCCCTATTATATTTTAGTAAGAGAGAAAAGCTGAGACGAGTGCTGTAGAGATAGGCAAACAGGAAGAGAGGCCACGGGAGAGTTGAGGGGACAGAGAGATGGACAGAAGGAAGATAAACTATCAGACAGAGGAGAGCTGAGGGCCAGGAGGGACCACACAGGGCCAGACCCCTCATTTGTTACCCACCCAGGCAGACGAGACTCTTGTGTGCTTTTATTGAACAGTGTATTCCTGATAGATCTATACTGCCCATGTAGAGGGGATGGGAGACAATGACCTTAACATCATCCTGTTCTGACTATGAGTTGTGCAATCCACTTCCTGTTTTGGTGCCACCCACCCAGTCACATGTACAGCCTCTAAGTTCCTGTATTCTCTCTCCTTCTGTTCGGAACGAACTGCTTACTCCACACTGTATATATTGACATATACGAGTGTATAATACTCGTAAATATATATTATTTTATTTCTGTCCCTGTTGCTTTAATCGACACTCAAAGCATTGTGGGAAGAAAAAGCAATCCGAAGGGAACAGGTTTATAGTGCCACCTTATCTTGAAATTGGCTAATGTTGTATACAGTATATAAAATAATATATTACAAAATATAATAAAATAAAAAAATCACATTAAAGAAATAAGAAATAGTTTTTTATTATTATTTATAGTATCATTGTAATTGCAATTAACCCTATATAAATAAATAAAGTATTTATAGTATTTAAACTCATGGAAAATGGAATAAAATGATTTATGACGCATTAAAAATATATTAATGACGCAAACCATGATTGAGAAAATAATGTCTGCATGAATTACAGCGATGGAAATTTTGTGGGGAAACATGATTAATTATAAAACCAAAAGGTCCTACAAAACATGCTTAATTTTCTTTATAGAATTATAGAAATGTCTTTTTTTCTCTCTCTCTGGTTTTTTAAGTGAGCTGTGACCTGGACATTTTCCCATGAGATTTATCCATTTAGTTATTTTTTTTTAAGTACAATCAACTTGTATGTTTAAGTAATTTCAACTTAATTTACATTAAACTGACTTAAAAAAAATTGTAGAAAAAACTATTTTACATTTTTAATTCAACTTAAAAACAAACAAACATCTGATCATATAATAAGTCAATGATAAGAAAAACCATTAGTCTTACTGGAAATGGAAGTTTGAGTCACGCATGTTGCATTATGGGATATACATACCTCAATATATTCTGTTGTTCACTGCAATTTTGCAAGATGTACTAAATGGGTCATTCAGGTATTCATGCATGCATAATATACACAGTAGACATGTTCTATACAGCAGAATAAAAAAAGTATTGTGGTAGTCAGCTATTTTCAACCAAGAAAAGGGAACATCTTCCTTTCACCTGTCTGTAAGACTCCCTCCCTCGCTCCCTATAATGCCCATTTCTCCAGTGTCATTTCACTGAGCTTCTCAAAAGCTCCTCTCCCTTTGCTTTAGATGGCAGGTGCATGACCAAATGAATACAGATTCTGTGGATGCCTCAGCATGACGGCGTCTAATCAGACAGTGTGAACACACTTAAACACACCTTCTCCTGCCCGTTATCAGCTCCATCCTCTGCCACAAGCTGCACGTGAAGCGTGTGTATCTCCCTCATCAAAGAGGAAGACTGAGAAAACAAGGCAGAGAAAAGCCAGGCATATTCATTTCCTCCTGAATGCAGGAAACAGGAGGTGACCCGTGATAAATATCCCGGTTCATGGATCTGCACAGACCTGGGTTCTCAATTGTGTCTCTTGGGAATAATGCTGAATGTGACTGCGTCTAGCGATAAGAAAATGTGCAATGTCTTTTAGCTTTGAAACACTGATACCAGAATGTTCTTCAGCTGTGAAAATGCTTATCTGAAAGGCCTTAAACTTACCTGACAAACAAAGCAAAAACAAGTCTAGTGAAAAGTGCTGCTGGTATTATTATGAACCTTTGACTTATACTTTTAATTTTACTGCTGGGCTAAACACCGTCCCGAAGGCCAGGAAGTCTGCCTTCATTATTCCCAGCCAATAGTTGTTTTATCACCTACAGGATTTTATACACCAGCTTAATGTGGTTTAAGCTAAAATATAAATGTTTTTCAGCAGCCGGGAGAGTCATAAGAGATATTTTAGGACTTTACACTTAAAATAGTTGAATGTTTCTTTGTTTGTGTATATTGCTGATCACACCATTGTAATTCAGATAATTCAAGAAATCAGCAGTTTACAGAGTACAGACTGTCCCGTCAGACTCTTTAGGCTGAGCCAGATAATATGGACATATAAATAAATAGAACAAAGGAAAAAAATATAAATGTTTATGCTGTAGCTTGTCAGCATTTTAATATTTTAATTTACTAAATGTGACAATTTAATTTGATCAAATATTCAATTTAGTCTCACAATTATGATCAGCCATGAGTCCGTCATTGACCTAAAGTAATAATATAAATGTTATTTTAAAATACTATTAATATAAAAAATATATAAATAAGTTATAATGTAGAAAATAATATACAATGTACGAATAATAATGTTATTATTAAATATTATTGAACATTATAAAAATAAATAATACAAAAATGATGTTGTTTTGTAAAAAATAATGATAATACATATTATTTGAAAAATATTAATAATAAATTAAATAAGGATAATAAATAAAAAATATGTAAGAAAAAAAAGTTTTACTGTAGAAATAATTCACTATACATTATGAATAATAAAATATAATATTGTTCTACTGTAGAAAATAATTCACAATATAATAATGATATTACTATTATTAAATATTGTTAGAAGAAAAAAATCACAACATAATAATAAGTCAATTTAGTTCACACTATATTATATATTACTAAAGTCACACTATAATAATAATAATAAATATTTAAAAATATACAGTATATATATTATTAATCATAAAAAAATGATATATTTAGTGTGCTGCACTCTAAGAATGAGGCATTCTTCTCCACCCAAGGCTATAGTATACATCTCAATGATTACAATCCTAAATAGATGAGCATTGACTAAACACAATGGAATGGTTCATAGCCAATATGCGGTCAATGTCTGCATAGTTAATTCATCGCCTGCTTGCACAATGAGCCACACAAACTAGCCAATTTCAAGATAAGGTGGCACTATGAACCTGCTCCCTTCGGATTGCTTTTTCTTCCCACAATGCTTTGAGTGTCGATTAAAGCAACAGGGACAGATAAATGTGATTCATTATGCATCGTTAGATAAAGCCTGCTAATCCCAAGAAAAGCTGCGATAACATGTCCTTCCTCTTGTCAGCGGTAAAAGGGAAACAAAATTCAACCTTCATAAGGTGTTAGCGCTTGTTTGTGCGTTTCAAAAGTGGGAAAGCACAGATGCCGCTTTATTTTCCTGTCTGAGATGTTGCTCCAAGAATATGTAACATATCTACAGATCATTAATAAAGTGGGTTTCCGAGCAGTCGTAAAGCAATCTGAGGTATGCTGATAGTTTCAGTGAGCCATGATGGCCAGACAGAAGAATCAAAAGCCGACACTAAACTGTTGGGACAGGTCAAGGTTTTTCATTTCAAAGCCATCAGGGTATTGAGATTGACATGACCTTTGTGGTGGCCCTCCTCTCTCCTCGTGTAATTGGTTTACATGCGAGTGTGGCGGTGAGTGATGTCAGCACTATGACAGAGCGAGGCGTTGAGGAGACATCAAACACACAAACACACCACTCTACCGTCACATGTACTTCTCTTTCCTCGCTTTCCCTCGGCGGGCCTTGATGTTATCCGTTTTGCTGTCTGGAACACTTTTGGATATATACGTCACATTTTTAAAAAATTAAAAAATAATTCCTAATAATAATAGCAATAATAATACATTTCATTATTAAATAAAAGCATATTATTTTAATTATTATTTTATTATATTATAACAATTATTATTATTATTGCTGTTGTTAATTTCAGTTGTGTATCATTTAGCATGTATAACCATTTATTAAGAATAATATTAAAATACAATAATAATCAAAATAATTATTATAATTATGATTGTTTTATTAGTGATACTATTATTATTAGTTTATGTAAATAATATTCTTAATAAATGGTTATAAATGGTAAATGAAAATAACTGTAATATATTATTACTATTACAATTACTATTATTATCATTATAGTAGTAGTAGTAATAATTACAATTGTTGAACATTTATGATTTAGAATATTTATAATACAATGTATAATGATAATAATAATAATAATAACCATATGCTTATTTAAAAATGAAATGTATTATTTTTATTCACTATGATAGTAGTAAAAATTATTGTTTATCATTTACCACTTATTATTTAGAATAATATAATATTTATAATGATTATTATTAGTTTGTTATTGTTATTATACTGTATATACATGCTATTCTTAATAAAGGGTTATAAATGGTAAATAATAAACAATGATTTTTTGTAATTATTATTACTATTATTGTTATTATTAATATTATTATTAGTAGTAGTATTTATAATATTTATAATGATGAGTATAATAATAACAACCATACTTTTATTTAATAATGAAATATATTATTATGGTAGCAATAGTTTTTCTTACCATTTATAACCCTTTTATTATTATTATTATTACATGTATAATACAGAATTGTTAATCACATGTTAATGCCAGACGTAATGAAAGGCTATGTTTAATATTTTGTTACATAATGAAAAAGACATTCAAAAATGTGGCTTAAGTGTCCTACAACTTTTTGGAATCGCTGTACAAAATCCGTTCTTATAATGGCGACAGTCAATTTTCTTGACAGACCAGTGTCCGTGTGACAAGCAGTCCGAGACAGACAGGACGTCCTGCTCGCCAGGCAAACGCAGACGGGATGGGGACGGACATTGCGGCAAACACACAGACAGGTTCCTTCTCCGTCATTATCCTGCGGGACGAGAGGAAATGAAGGTGCTGCATGTTTGCGCTTCCACCTGAGGATGTTGGTGGAAATTAAACCCAGCAGTGATATGAGACGAGTCCCAGTCACTGAGACGCATGGGCTATCCTTATTGAAATACTTGAAACTCATTTAACTTTCGCAATGTGACGCATTTGGTTTTACACAGTTCTGTACGACAGAGTACGATGCCACTGTCCTGAACGCGCTGCCAAACACCAGATCCTATTGCAACGCAATTATCCCAAAATCAAGATATTATGGGCAGGCAGATGGACAAATCTATATTCATAGCATTATGCAGTCCATCCCTGCGGTGCTTAAATGAATGGTAATGGATACCTCTGGCAGAAATGCATCAAACTGGGGGCCTGGAGAGGCACAGAGGTGCTGGCACTGGAGCCGAGTGACTGCATTAGATGTGCTACTCTTGTGTACATACAGCCATCTGCCTCATGGGCTCATTGAGAGGCGGTGTGTGTTGTGTCCTTTCTCTCGACTGTGACAGGTTCACCGCTCTCATTTTGTCATATTTGTTGGGGCTGGTCTGGTGGCGGTCGTGTTTTATCAGTAATTGTGCAATGCTTCGGTCTAAGGTTTCACTTGGTTGCAGACCAATGTGTTTGACAATGACAAGGGACGTGTTCAGATGAAAGTTGATTGACCACCCAAATACTAGAAATACATAGAAATGCATTACACAGCAGACTGCAAAGCATGTTGTTTTAAAATAACGAGGCATGAAGCACAAACCAACCTATTTCACAACATCAGCAACTATATAATAATAATAATAAACATTATTATGATTATTATTATTTATCAAATATTTTATTCATGTTTTGGTTCTGTTGTAATAAAAATGATAGATGATGATAATGATAACAATAATAAATCATTATTATTACCATCGTTATTATTATAATGACAAAAGAACCATAATATTATTTATTTATTGTTCATTATTATTATTATTATATTATGATACAGTTTTGTCAAGGAATTTACCGTAATATATATATATATATATATATATATATATATATATATATATATATATATATATATATATATATATATAATTTTGGGTATTTTGTAATAATTATTATTATTATTATTATTTATAAAATTAAAATAATATAAAAATATTAAATACACTTATTCATGTTTTGCTTCTGCTGCAATGATGATGATTAGGATAAATCATTATTTATTATTATTTTAATAACAATTATAATAAACAATTATTATGATTATTTTTATTTGTAAAAAATATATATTTTATGATATTGATGAATTTATATGATAATGAAGATAATGATGATAAATAATTATGTATTATTAATATTATTATTATGACATAAGAACCGAAATTATAAATGTAAAAATAATAATAATAAAAAGCAATATATTATTATTAACATTAGTAGCAGTACTATGACAACATAACCAAAATAACAATATTTTAATTAATTCATTGAAAAAACTTAAAACTTGACTATAGACCCTGGGCGCTGTGTACAAACTTCTTTGAATAATCTAGATGCAGTCTCGATAAATGCGGGGCATTTCTATTTCATGGGAGAGAATCCAAAATTCTGACCTTCTTTTGAAGTGATTGCAGCAACATTTCCTCTGCAACCCCTTAACCTATAATCATGGGCTTTTTGCTGCAAGGGACCATTTCAAAGCCTCCGCCAGCATTGGAAATAAATTATATATGTCCTCTCCTAATGCCTTGTTATTCTGGGGTGATCCCTGTAGTCGAAACAGGGCATGCGGGAAGCCGGGAAGCCCGGGGGTTTCGATCGCCCCCGCAGCCCAGTCGCCCCTGGAATATCACACAGATAAAACGATTCTCCTTTTCCTGTTTCGAACAAAAGAAAAACAGATGAAGCAACAAATCTCCTATAATCCAGAGAAAATGGGTCTTTCTCTGATTTGATCCTCTGTACTGTCTTTACAGCAAGGAGACAGAGAGAGAGGGAGGGAGGATATGCAAACATCTCAATGCTTTTTCAGCATCCAGTGGGAGTCAACAGCCACTTAATTTATGCCCTGACCATCGGCCCAGGACTCCCTGTCTGTTTAGACGGGCTGATCTTTTGGTTGTTTGTCCGGATCCCACAGGAACTTGGTAGTGCTGATAGCTCCCTGATATAAGTGGTTCCGGTCAACATGGAGCGGGGTCATTATATATCCTGTCCACCCACTGAGACCCGTCTGTCTTCAGTCACAGGAGGGGACGGTTACGCTTTGAAAAATAGAACCTCCAGGAATCACAATGATTTTTTCCTCTCTCTCCTTCTGTTGCTTCACTGTCTCACTTCCTTCTCCTGACTGTTGCTGTCATCAGTATTACCGTTATGACATTGTAAAGCTAACTTTGAAAGATATAGTGTTCTGTCATAATCGCTTAAAAAAAAATGGTCCTCTTGCCCTTGGCTGGCACTTCCATAGCACTTATTTTGTATGATGTCATTGTGACAATAATTCACAGCGAATGGTAAAGTTCCATCTTTAAATTGTTACAAAGATCCAATGTGAATAATAATGCATATAAAAAGTTGCTATTCTTTCACCATGGACCATAGAATGGTTAATACATTACTAAAATCCATCCATCAACCAATCAACCAATCCATACCAACAAATACAGTATACATCGATTAATACGTAATATTCCCACTCCTATTGGACATTCTGTCGATGTTATGGAATACGCACTGATGAATCACAATAAGCTCAGGAACTTGAACTAAACAGGGTTCAATGGCCTCAAAGAGCAGGTTAAAATTCAAATGAAAAGACCAAATTGTGCCTTTTTTTCTTATTGTGTAGAAAATGTTTCCTCAGAAATCAATGACCTGTTAAAGAGGCTTTTATTTTTACCTCAGTTCTGTTTAACCAGAATCCTTTCAGCAGATGTTTTATGCTTCACATCTGGCGAGTGGCATGCAAACAGTGCAGTGAAAAGCAAAGAGCCAATTACAGAGAGCGACTAGATCAATATCCTGCAGAGAGGGCTGTTTTTGACCGGGTGTCTGTGTGTGCAGGTGTGAGTAAGGCACTTGCAGATGGGCTAAAGGCTAATGATGAGAACAAGAAGGACTTCCTTGTCAGAGAGAGAGAGAGAGAGAGAGAGAGAGAGAGAGAGAGAGAGAGAGAGAGAGAGAGAGAGAGAGAGAGAGAGAGAGAGACTGGTTCAATTCAGTGGTCCATGGGCAGGGTTCGTAATTGATATCTACTTACTTTTTAAGCTGATTACAGCAAACAGCAAAAACTACAACCTTTAAATGTTCTGCACACAAGACTGGGCATTAGTAGCTATGAATTAAATTGTTTCCTGAGAGGATACATTTTAGGCAGTTTCCAAAATGTAACAAAAAGTACCAAAATGTGTACCAAAAATACCATAAATGTATGAAGGAAGGCTCTCTGCTATCGTATTACCACCTATATGAGATGAGAGATTGTTTATCTATAGCGTTTTTGCAGCAAAACGATTTGACATTTTTGTTGTGCTGTTTTGTGGAATTGACAGATTACAATTATTATCCAACAGCTGAGATCAAAGGCAGGCAAAACTCCTGACTTTTATTTTCGAACGAGTGCGCAAGGCTGATAAATTCCCCTCTGTGTGGGCCGCTATCTCGAGGCCTTCGGGCACTATAGAGATTGACAGAAGCAATGCTCTGCACCAGGCCTGATGCTCCTGCTTTCATAATGCTGATTTCCCCAACATTTAACAGACAAAACAATGGAATTTGCAGCTGTAAGCTGAAGGAAAGTCCTCCTGGGGCATTTGCAACTGATGCTGGTGTCACATTCTTTTTATGGAATTCGAGTGGGGCTGCAGATAAGAGTTCAACTATTTTTTGGTTTTGTGGTTCATAGAATGCACTGGAAATTGATTAATTACAGCATGTTTAAATGTATATGTTACAGTACTTCCAGTTCAGTCATGACAACTCTCGGGAGATTGGTATGGTAATAGATTGGCATGGTAATGGGTATGGCAATGCTAATGCATTTAGCATTGCCATTCAGCGTAGCATAATATCTGCTACGCTGTTGCTGCAGAGCAAGTACAGAGACTTGCTACTGCCAATACATTCACAGACAATGATGTGAGCATGTAAGACAAGCTGCTGCTGCTGCACATGTAACATACATTAATTAATCCTCGTAGTAGATCTATACAGGTGGAGCTGGGGAAGGTGGAGGGTTTCTGAAAGCGCGCTGCATACTGCTAACAGCAGCACACCGGTATTTGTTTGAATGTAGCACCGCAGCTCATTGGACAGAATAATATCATCATCATGAACAAGAATTAACAAAATAAAATAAAATAATCAAGAATGACAATTACAAAATAACAATAATAATAATTTCACGAAGAACAAGAAATACCCAAATATAAATAAAAAATACAATAAATTGAAAGAGACACAATAATCATTTGGAAATAATGTACAGTGGATCCAAATAAATGCTAATATACAGTACAGTCTTGCACTATTTTCTGCATGATTACACTATTGACTGGCTGACTGCATTTATTCTGCTTATTACATTTATTATTCATCCGCACATTAAATAAACACTTAAATGGACATGAAATACTGATTTATATGATATTAAGTTGTTCTATTATGTGAGAAGAAAGAGTGTGAACGATCAGCAGGCATTTCAACATCAGCAGGCATTTCAGAAGTGGAGAAAGATGATGAATTTGGTCAAATAAGAACAGAGACAACTGCTACATTATCACGTCTCATTTTAAACACTGAAAGCATATGTCTTCCTGTGGCATATTGCATAAACTGCTTAGACGTGTCTAGTTAGTAATCACATTTTTTGCTTACATAAAAGAAAACATAAAAATGTAGAAATTTGAATTCGAAAAGTAAGACTGATTAGCACTAACTAATTGCCAGTTGGTCAGACTAGTTTATAAGATGCGGTCTTAACTTAGCGGCTATGTTTATGCAACTGGCTCGTGTAGCTCAACTGGTAGCATGGCACTAGTAATGCTAAGACCACATGCTTGACTGATAAAAAAGTATATCTTGAATGCATGCCAAATACATGTTTACACGGGGGGCAAAAAAGCAGCATGGGATACCCTGCTTGAAATATTCCCAATAATGAATTTGATCCCTGCTGCAGATAAGACCAAGATTAGAGAACATTCTCTCTGCATCCTTTTGACTCTCTCTCTCCCTTTATTTACGTCTTTGTTCAGCTGGAAGTGATAAAATCCGCCCGCCCGCACAGTCGTGCAGCACCAGTCCCCACCAGCTGTAACTCCAGCCATTCAAAATCAAGCATACACGCGCCCCCTCCTGCCCACACACACACACACACACACGTCTCTTGACAGATTTACAGCCATTTACAATATACAAAATGCAGTGAGATGTATGCGAGGGCTGAGATGCCATCAAAATATGACAGAATTAGATTTCATTAATGCTAAGAATTTGATTTAAATTAATCACTGTCGAGAATCAGTCTCGGATTGAATTAATGCTGTTACCATCGACATGACATTAACAACAAGAGCTTATTAAGAAAGATTTGTTGACCAGTCTGCGTGATGTCAGTCTAATTCACGGTTGTCATGGAAAATAGAGGCCAGACTCAGAGCTGGTATTCCTTGTATGGAGTGGGCGGTTTGACGATGGCATTTTTAATGATAGATTAATAATGCATCATGAGTGCAAAAGCATCTTGTAACAAAAAGCAATACAAATATTATAAAACAGATCGGTTAGAAATCTTTACGGCCACAGTATGGTATATACCGTCATACCGCCCAGCCCGACGTGAGCAGTATTTGTCAGCTGCTTCAGATCAGAGATCCTTTCACAGATTTTCTCTGCCCTTTTCAAAGTCCTAATGAAAGTCTGTGTTTTAACGCTGGATCTCCGAAGCCTCATTACTCCAACCACACATCGCCTGCTGCACTACCAACCTCTCTGAGACAGAGAAATAAAGGAAGTAAAAGAGGAAGGATACAGATGTTGACAGTGATAGAGAGAGTGAGATAAATGGAGGTGTGAATCTCTCGAAGCCTGTCAAGAACATCTTCGGGATGCATTTCACCTCAAAAATCAAAAGAAAGAAAGACGTTTTGGCTAAAAGTAAAGTGTGTAATTTCTGTGCCACAAGCGTCACTAGTCAGACATGCAATAACGACTGAATAACGACATTCAGTTTTCAGTAGAGCTGCTGATTGCTGAACTGAACTTATATCATGACAACTCTCGGAGAGACTGGCATGGTAATAGATATGGCAATGTTAATGTATTTAGTCTTGGCTGAATAGATCTGCTACGCTGCTGCTGCAGAGCAAGTACCGATACATTCACAGATATTGGTGTGAGCATGTAAGACATGCTCATGCTGCTGCACATGTAACATACATGAAATAAACCCTGTAGCAGATCTATACAGGTGGAGCTGGGGAAGGTGGAGGGTTTCTGAAGCGTGCTTGTACAAAGCGCTATTAAAATAAAGGTGACTTGCAAAAATATTGATTTAACCCTCCTGTGCTCCTGTGGCGGTCAAAAAAAATGTTTAGTTGAAAAAAAATCTATTTTTTAATGAAATTAATGCACTGTACTTTAGTTTGATAATGTTGTTTTGTGTGTTCACATAGCAAGTGCAAAAAACATTTACTAAGTTTCATACCATTTTGAAGTAAAAAGTAAAAAAAAAAAAAAAACATACAGAAAAACGTACAAATTTTCAGTCAAAAGTGACTGAAGAGAACCATGTTGTACAATCACTCCCCCTATTGGCCTTTAAATGTATTTATAGACAGTCTCGCCCCTAAACTCGCTCCATTGTTTGAGGCAGTAGCTGTGTCAAGAAACATAACAAAAAAGTAATATAAAAAACAACAACACAAAACTCAAATGGTTGCTCACGTATCTCTGTCAGAACAGGAAAATGAATTAATAATTATAAAAAAAGGCACAATTTATTTAAGCCAGATATAAATTTCGTATTTCTTCTGATTTTGAGGTGAAAATGACCTCAGGAAAGGAAGAAAAATAAATAAATCATAAATCTGCCTTACTCTCTCAAAGTCTCAAGTCTATTTTTTATGCTTTAGTACAGTCGAAACCTCACATACAGCACCTTTAAATTTGAATTTATAACCCTCTTAATGTCTGTAACATCTATACTTTCTCCTAAAATGTACAGCTCGACTCCAATTCGTCTCAGGCTCTGATTAAGCGCTAACAGAAAAACAACACAACTCTTTAAACACTACAACCCCACATCTTCAGCTTTCATTTCACACTTCAGTTTGATGCCGTTTTGTGATGTTCCACAGATAGAGTCTTAATCAGATTTGCTCCACGGCTGTCCTCTAGAGTCAGTGTCACACGTTTGGCTTCATCTCTTCCTCAACGGTCCCTCTTTCTCTAACCAAGAAGGGCTCTTTTGGAAATGAGGTCCTTCAAACAGCCACAAGAGAGCGTTTCCCACCCTTCACAATGGGAAGCAGGATGTACTTCCTGCACTTGTCTTGGCTCATTTGCATCCCGGGCTAATTGGCAACATTTGCTCATCAAGGTTCCTTGAGTTTGTAAATGACTTGTACAATTGAAGCCAATTATCAAGCTCAATGATTTAAAATCGACACGATCTGTCCCTGGCAGAGCAAGAACACAGCAAAGAGAAAGGGGAACATACTGGCAACACCAAGATCAATAGAAGGAGAAATGTTTTTTAAGTTTGAAGAGAAAGGAAGGGGAAAAAGGTGTTGGACAGTGTACAAAAATATCAAGAATAAAACTAGCATGATGCAAAGGTGTTAGGGAAGGTTGCTCTTCTAAGTTGTATTGGAATGTTGCTTATATGGTTGCCAAAGTGTTCTGGGAGGTTGCTAGGTGGTTTCTTACTGGTCCAAGTCAAAACAGCCAAACTGTTTTGAAATTTTGGTCTCTAAATACAGAGACTCAAATATCTCCTACAATGTAAATATAATGGATTTGAAATTTTGGTCTTTGAATATAGAAACTCAATTATCTTCTACAATGTAAATATAATGGATTTTTCACTTGGTTTGCCATGAGAAAGAGCATGAACACTTACAACTGGTTACATTCAAAAGTATAATACTGTACTATAAAGTTGAGACATCTTTTTAAAGTGTATGCTCTCATGTAACAAGGTATGAATGTCAAATTATTTTAGTCTTGAATCTCTAAAATGTTTCCTGTCTGATGTTAAGAACATTCAGCATATGTTTACACAACGTTTAACGTTTAGAATACATACGAATGTGCTCTTTTTAACAAGTTTTTAGACGTTTGGGCGCAAGTACGAAATAGACCACAAAGTTTTCCAAATGATGACCTCATTCACGTCTTGCAATACACTTGCACTGAAAATAATCTTAATGAGCATTGTGTCTAATTTTCTGGGTAAAATATCTAAAAGTCCTTCAAGATTAAGATGTGTCAAGATTTACATGACACAAAAGTGCAAGTTAGTCAAAAAATTTCTTTAAGACTGTTCATAACTTTAAGTCAGTTACATAAAAACATACATTTGCCTAATTTGATACCGAAAAGTAAGACTGACTGTCTCTTGATTAACTTTGAGTAGGTCATACTAGATCTTAAGACTTAACATAATAGTTATGTTTATGCAACTGGCTCCATAACTAAATGCATAATTTTATTTTTTTGTCTGGACCAAAAGAACCAACAGAAAAACAGAAATACAAGTGTGAACACACCCTAAATCTAAAACGTTGCCAAAACATTTGCTGAATGTTGTTCCAACATCCAACTGAAAACTACTTAGAGATGTACAAATGACGACAATTGCAAGATCATTTGAACTATTTTACTGGAAAGTCACTGAGACGCTGTTTGATCCACTTACCCCACTATTGCTTATCAGTCCATTTTTTTAAAACTACAACCAAAACCTTGGGTACCTGGTAAATGAGAGTGAATCTACAGTATGTGAATGGCACACGTTGCATGAACACGGTGCATCTACATTTTTCTGGTTGTTTCTTAGTATCGATGGGAAAAGATGACACTGGTGATCAATGATGCGTCCTCTATGGATCCACGTGGACTCACACACCCACGAAAAGGCAACAGTCTCCCGGATCCCGAATCCTTATTTGAAATGGCCTCATTCTGTATAAAACATGATTGACAGGCAATTATCTTTCCTAAAGCTGATTCATTTTTTTTTTCTTAGCTGTCCTAAAGAGCCTTTACTTTTTCATAATCTTAAGGTGTCTTTCGAAAAAACAAAGTTTCATCAGACAGCCAGCTTCACAAAGCTTGGGGTATCACATGTACGCGAGAGTGGGACTTTAAAAAACACTATGAGGGTGAAAGTAGACCACAAAGTGACAGCTATCTCAGAGGGAACTGAGGGAACGCTGTGCACACACACATTTCTCATTCTAATTGCCGCCCATTTATTTATAGGATGTGATTGCCTGAAAGAATGATGGGCTTGTTTTGCCCGTCTGCTAGTCCTGATACCACAGGAGAGTTAAGACGGGAATTAGGCAAGACGTATTCCCCCGGTAAGTAGGTAAATAGCCCAGAGAGATGGAGGAGAGGCATCATTTTGCCTGAATTTTATTAGACAAAGAGTATGAACAAAGCTAGTTGAAAGCTATTCATTTAGCTCACAAAACTAACGAAGTAAATGCTGTGTGTGTGGTAATGTCACTGGATCCAGAGTTGTTTTCTGATTTCATTGCTGCAGTCCAGCTGCCCCGGGGTCCCTAACTCATTCACTGGAGACAGGTGGACAGATACTGCTTGTCACAGCCAAAGATGATTGGTGACCTTCCAACTTTGACCGTTGCGAAATCAATACGAGAATTTTTCACACACATAATTTCACCTGCCACTCCTGCAAACTGATTCATGTCAAATGCATGACACCTAAAGAGGGATGCCTGCAGCTGGGGCGAGAGGAAGCTGTTGGAATTGGCGTGTGATTTTGTGTGTGTGTGTGTGTGTGGGGGGGGTCTAGCATTAATAGATTTTTTCCACACTTTTCCACTAAGACAAAATACACCGCTTCAGATGCGCTTCAGATACAACCATAGACTGTAAAGGTTCCGGATACAACGCGATTTAACTTTGACCGTGGCGTGCGCACCGCTTGGTCGACCCAGCAACAAAACGTCTCGCGCTATCTGTAGCCTGTTGAATGGAACCGCACAGTCCGATGGCATAGATCTGACCAATTTTTGGTGTGTTTTGGAGGTAAAAACAAAAGAGCTGCTTTCACAAAACAGAATGTCTCGCAAGCCATTGGAATGAATGGGTCTCATAGCGCCGCGAATGCCGTGCCCTGTCTGAAAGGCGCTTTCTCTCAGAGCGCGTCTAGCTCGTCACGATACGCCCGCAGCGAACGCGCATCACACAGCAACTGCAGGTTCTGATAAACACACATAACAGCAAATTATAGCCTACTTCTGCATAAGGTGTCGCCAGTATTTAGAAAATGTCAAGCATAGGCTACAGATAGCTTACAGACTCAGGCTACTACAGGCTACGTAGGTGAAATTTGTTTGACATTTCTAATCATGAAAACAGCCATGTTAAAGCCTGCAGTAATGTTTTTCATTGATGTTATGGCAGTCCACTCTGCTTTTCAAGAATGTTACACTCCTGTTTGTAATTGTAAACGAAATTTCATGCCATTAAATCATCAGAAATATTGTGTGTCTCAAGCGCCCTCTTTACGTTCGTCCTAATGCCTGTTAGTTGTCCGTGGATTGGCCTATATTTGGCGTTGAAAATGGAAACGTCTTTAGACATGGAAAATCGATTTTACAATCGATTCAATAAACACTTATGTCTTGAAAATCGAAAAGGATTTTTTCACAAAAGTGACAGCCCTACATTTCACAGACAAGGCTTAAGCCAAGTCCCAGACTAAAATACATGTTTGAGCTGTTTTACTGAAAGCAACTTGCACTAACATATCCTAAAACATGACAGTGCCATTTTTTTGTTTTAAAGGCACATTTATAAAAGCTTCTTAAATGTCCTAATTTAACTAAGGCCTAACCCTGGCTTAATCTAAGCCCTGTCCGTGAAACCAGGCTATAACGTCTAAAATAAGAGAAATAACCAGACTATTCAGCATCTCTAGATGCCAACAGCCATCAAAATGCAATGTTACAGTTCTGCTGCTGCATTGTCAAAACTCCATTATCAGACTAAATTTCCTGCATGTTTTGACACAGGCTAAAAGGAAAGCATGGCGAACAATGGCAAGAAGCAATACATGCAACAAACAATGGCAAAACAAAAGCACTTAATTACCGATTTTAATTTAAAAGGCTCTTAGTTAAGGTATTATCCACTTTGTCCCCACAGCCTTCTAGATTAAATGAATGCACGACGTGGCGAGAGGAAACTGCTCCACTGTGGTCTGCTGGCGGGCCGTGAAGAAGCACTAAGGGGCTTCTCAAATTCCACATCTAAAATGCAAACCATTTAAATCAACTGCAACAAGGTTAATCTGTAACTGCTCCAGTTACAGCATATGGGACTGGTTTGGATTTTGGCAGCTGTATTAGAGATGTGTTAGACATTATATAGAAATCGCATATTGGAACCACACAAGGCTAGTTAGGCTAGCGTTCCCCAAGGAACGAAGCATATGTGACCTCTTATGGAAGCAACAGAACGTGCTGTACAAAGGATGCTGCGTGATGGAACGTCTGCAAATCGTGTACGTTCTTTGCATGCCTATGCACAGCCGCACAGGTGTCTAATTGCTGACAAGAGGCTAGGTCCTTCAAATGTGTGCCAGCTAGCCCATTAGAGAGAGGGAAAGCACAGGTGTTTTTCCACAAGCACAGCTCATGCTTGGACCAGAAACTGTTCCCCCAACTGCATCTGCAAAGACCAGCCCGAGTCCATGCCATTATTGCAACTCGGTTCCAGAAGCAGCTAGCATTGTGTGTATAGCTCTCAAAGGTTTCATGCTATGGTATCACTTATAATTTTCCCCTGAGCATCAAGTGTAACTGTGAGGAACCACTTAAGCTCCTCTTGTACTACAAAATACTGTAGTAAACAAACATTGTTGTTACAATTCCTTGGCACCGGTTACATTTGTATGCGCCTCTAGAATATTAAAGGGGTCATGGCATGAGAACGGCATAAGAAGAGGTCTTTGTACCATTAAAACATCCTGCAAGTGTCATAGCTTAAACCGTTGTCCGCATTATAAACAAAGCATTCATTTAATCAAGCCCCAAAAACAGCTCGTTTTGATATTGCGGGATCTGTGATGTTACACAGGCAAATACATTTGCATATGACTTCCTCCAGAGCAAGACATTGACGAATAGATATACATCATCCCACCAGGTCCCAGCTACTGGCATTCAGTTGCTTAGCGGCTGACATTCACCAACACTGGATGTGAGCGTTGCGTTGCGTCAAAAGCAAATAGAACCAATTATAATTACCGAGGCTCTCAACACTGGATACAGTATACAGATGCACGTTCAGTTTCTGACATACTCCACAAACTTGAGTCTGTCGACAACAGGACAAATGGAAGAGTGAAAGAACATTCGCTTTGAAGCGTCCAGTTTAAACGGCTCTTTTGCGTCTCTGTACAGACTTCAGAAGGATCCCAGTGTCGGAAACAAGGGATGGTTTATTTTAATGGCATCCTGGATCACGTCGGATAATGTTTATCAGAGCATTTTGTTTTGTAAACGATGCACAGTGTATCAGAGTTCGCAAATAAACTTTTGTTCAAAGATGAAGCAGCCATCTGTATTGGATCTGACAGCAGCTACATCACAAACCATAAGTAAAATTATTTCATAATGCTTTGTTGGTAAATGACGGATTAATATGGAGAATGTTTTCACCTACTCACGTGCAATAGCAAGTGGGTCTCTGCTGCAGAAAATAGGTTGATGTAATACAACAAGGGTCAATGCCAAAACAAGAACATGTTGACTTTCAAAGGATATGCTTTATTTAGAAAGGAGCTATTTGTTCCATCTTACTTTAAGAAGAAGATCTTAACCTTAGTTTAAGACCCAATTAGTAAACATCATGCACACACGGCTGGAGTCACCACTTTTACCCCAGAGATAGCTTAGTGTCCCCATAAAGAATGGGAAGGAATCTTTGTTCATTGACAACCTCCAGTGTCAAGCTTTAATAGGAAATCCAATAACGGGAAAAGTCCATAATTCCTTGCCAGGTTTAAAAATAAAGAAAAAAAAGAGTTAACGGCCCCCTGGCTGGCTGGGGGCCATTAAAGACAGAGCTGTGAACTAAAGGCGGAGCACAGGAAGTGGCTCTCAGTGGATTCATTTATCCTTATCCATCAACCCGAAATTGCCACTTTTTCTATCCCTATTTTTTCCTGCCCTCCATCCCTTTCTTCACCAGCTCCTTTACTGTGCCTCTCTTGAACTTCACAAATGAATAATTAAGGAAAACGGCTTGTGATTACACAACAATTATTCCCAGCTAGTTAAAAATTGAAAGATCTCCTCATGAAACATTAAGAAGCTGGAGTTCTCATTTGCGAGGAGCCCCAGGGAGAGAACCATCCAGAGGCCCCATTCAATGAGGACACCGGCCCAGTGCGCAGGCCAGTCACTGGAGAACTGAACTCCAACCTGAGGGCATCTACACACACTGATGAAAACACTGCAGCTAAAATATACTGATGATGGCAGAAAGCTCTGCAGATTCACAAAGAACCGTCACCACACTTCGCTGCTGTTGCTACTTCAATAGATTGGAGTTGGTAAGATGTTTTTGAAAGAAGTCACTTGTGCTCACCACTGCTGCAATTATTTGATTTAAAAAATACAGTAAAAACAGTAATATTGTAAAATATTACTACAATTTAAAATAACCTTTTAAATTTGAAAATATTTTAAAATGTAATGTATTCATGTAAAGGCAAATCTAAAGTGAAACAAGTGATATAAAAACTGTTCTTTTCAACAAATCGGTTGATGGTAGCCTAAATGATTCAAATAAATCATTATCCAAACAGTCAGTTTCCGTTCCTATATTAGCATTTCTGAATTAATTCAGCAGTTCGTTGACTAAAACTTGTATATACTATATATTGTATGTATGTAAAAAAACAAAACAAAAAACTGCAGTTGTCCAAATCCCATATGGTACATATACTGTAGCTGTAAATTAAATATTAATTGATTTAATATGATTTTATTACTTTATGGAATACTTTGATTTCAGCAAGAAATAATTACTCAATGCTGGAAACGTTAAGCGGGTTAGACATAGTGTGGGACATCCCTCATGTTACTCTCTTGGTTTAGTTGCCAATGTTTTTGCCTGAGGTAAGAGTGAACATAAGATATACTTGTATTATCAGCTGAATATCATTAGAAATCAACTCTCAAGTTTCAAAAAGACGTTCAACCTCGCTGCACATCCAAACACTTTCATTACTGTACATGATGAAACAGCATTAGCTCTAACTGAGGGGAGCTGTCTGAAAGTTTCCCCCAAAAAAGCCAACGCACAGACCAATCCAACAGGCGGAAGTTCCTTTGAATATAGCGTAATTAGTTTCATCAGACATTTCTCCTAAATTTCCCATGTGCCCCCCACCACTGGTCTGCTGCGAAGCGGCACCATGTACAAGAAACCGAGCGGCCTGCAGAGAACTATCATAAACACACCATCAAAGCAGCCATTGAACTTCCTTATGAGGGAAGTCCCGCCCCTTGTTCTTCTTTAAACAACAGTCAGACATTAGCCAAGCTTGAGATATTCACCAATTAGCCTGCTGTCTTGACAGCTGAGGACTGTGGATTCTATTGGGTTGCTACAGGCCTGCCTGTTTGAAGCTTCCTAAAGCAGGGCTGAACAAAGCTCACCATCAGATCTCTCTACATAAGAAGAAACGTCTCTGGCCAAGGATCTACCATTTTAACTGTCACTGTCACAGGATTTTCGAAACCATCATAAGCTTTTACCTCGTCTATGTGGGACCAGACATCAACAGAGCCACTTTTGTATAGTCGCATGTCACTGCGGTGCCAAGAAAACGTCATGGCTTATATGTCATAGTTGCAGCTCTATTTGTGGATTAAACATATTAAGTTACTTACATTTTAAACACAATATTGTACAATACTTTGCTTGAAACCATTTTTGAAAATAAATAAAAAATAGACAAAGACACTGCAGAATTAATCCACGGTAGTGGTGTTACCGAATGAATCAGTGACTTTGAACAAATCGGACGAATTAATGATTGAGTGACTCAATCAAAGACAGCCACTTGTTGATTCAGTGTTTTTGAATGAATCAGCTGAGTGAATGCTTCATTGACACTTGTAATAATGTAATCTGTAGAAAGGGTCGCTGAAAAATCCCTACTGTAACACTACTGTTCATTAGACAGTCTGTCTGAAATGTGCACATAAAAAAAGACCAACAACTATAATGTACTGTGTGTACATGTATGTATATATATATATATATCATTATATACAAACACAATACATAGTTATGCTGTAGCAAAACCAGCAAGAAAAAACTGTTTACTTATCTGCATGCTGAGAAAAAAACATGCTTGATGCAGGGAAAAAAACAACAACCACAAATTATGACAAACAGCATATCAAATGCAGCAACCACACTGCTTACACCATAAGTAAACTCAAGTGCCTCATTATCCACTACATTTTAGCATTGCAAAAATGTGCTGAATTTCCAAGGCCATTCATCTGTCCCAACTACCTGTTCCTGACTCAGCTCCACCTTTACATATAGCACCAGGGAACACTGATCGCCTAAGTACAAGTGGGCATACAGCCGTTTAGCACTACAAGACAGTACTTAAACATTCACTTTTCTGTGAGGGAACTTATAATTATGTATATCTTTAAGCATCCAATTAAAATGCTAATGAACATTTGCTGAAGACTGCTTTCCTTAGGGGCGCGAGTAGAACAGCCTGTTTTATGCCCATATATTTGGGTGAAACTCTTAACGCATGGCCATTCGAAGCCTAGCGACACCGCAAATCTTTAGCCCGCCTTGGGCCTCGACTTTTTGAAACATACTTCTTTGAGCCAAACTAAATTAGTTTGAAATGAAAATCAATGTCATGCGTTGAGTTCAACTAAATAATTAACACTGTTGGAGAAGCTACTTTGAAAGTGTAGCTAAGCTAAAAGCGAATCATCCTTTAGTCAAACTACAAGCTACTGTTTTGTAGCAAACTTCATTGAAGCTACTTCTGTAGAACTAGGCTATTTTTATAAAGAACTATAACAAATATATGCAATCATATACAGTAATTTATAATTTAATTATTTGTACTTGCACAAAAAACATTGAGAGGTTTTGAACAGATTAACTTGGGTGATAGTATCAAATTTGAACAGGTAAATGTTTCCTAAATACAACATTCTATTTATAATCAAGTCAAAAACAGGGTACAGAGTACAGGGACTTGAATCAAGGAATCATTTGTTGTGAAACATTAGTCTTATTTTTCAACATTACATAAAAGAGAGAAAGAACCATTTTGGAGAAACTGATTCAACACTTCAGGTGAGAGTGGGGACCGTTTAGAACAAACCGATTCACTAGAATGAATCAATATTTCCTGTGCTACAAATGAGAAAGTAGACCTTTAGGATGAACCGATTCACTAGAATGAATCAAAAGCCGCTTTTCCACTGTTGAGCCAAACCGTTTTCGTTGCTCAACCATTCCATTCTTTGCCGATCTGGCCCAGTCAGTACGGATATGGTTTAAAAATGTACCAAGTGAAGCCGACTCACAAGTTTTGTAACTGCTGATGCAATTCCCTCATCTGTGAATTTCTAATGGGGTGGAAAAAAACATGGCTTAGTTGGCATCCATCAATGTTCCAAATCTTTTTTGTTGTTGTATGGATGTACTAAGATGTAACAAGCATTCAAGCCCTGCGAACGTCAACACATTCCCAGGACGACCCTGGCAGAAGCTCAGATGGAGTAGCTTGCCCGAGGAGTCCCATAAGCCTCCTCGGTCGGCCTTCTTTTCATTAGGGTCCTGTCTTTGATACTGCGGCGATTATGAAGGCTCTGCCCCTTCATCGCTCTGTTCTATTTCTAGGACAGTGACAGTGGAGGGGAGCCAGATTCTCCAGGGTTCTTCTCATCTATCTTTAACTGCCATACAGTAAATAAATAAAAGGGTCTGAGGGGCTCCTGTTTTGTTTCAGAGCAAAGAAACGATGGCAGATGGGAACGAGGCCTGCGGGCGATGGAAAACAGTGCCATTTTCTCCTTCTTAAGCCCTGCACATGGAGATAGAAAAGAAGCTGATCTGAAGGCAGCATTTTTCTTGTTTCGTACAAATGTACATCTGGCTCTGAGGAGCTTTTCGCAGTGATGTATAAAACAGTACATGTCTGGTTTAATGCATAGATTCTTGGCAGCATGCTATCAATGTTGGCTAGCTGACCGGTACGTCTGGGTAGATAAATCCCTCCTGTTTGCATTCTATTGAATAAAACATGGATTATGCATTTGTTTGGCCACTATGACATATTCATTGATTTTAAAATATGATATAAAGGCATGTCTATCTTTAATAGGCTGTTAAATATACAGTAGATGGCCATTAAACTGCATTAAGGTGGCTGCCAAAACAATATGAATGCCTTATAAATAAGCAAAACTATTTTATATACGTATATTATACACAATTACGCACGCACGCACACACACAATTTGTATATAATGGCAATATATAACGTCTATTCATTCACATGCTTATTTCATATACAGTAAAGGCCAAAAATTAAGATTTTTTTTAAATACAGTAAACAACAATATTGTGAAATATTATTACAATTTAAAGGAACTGTTTTCTATTTCTATATATATTTTAAAATGCAATTTATTCCTGTGATGGCAAAGCTGAATTTTCAGCATCATTACTTCAGTGTCACGATCCTTCAGAAATAATTATAATATGCTGATTTGGTGCTCAGTTATTATTGGTACTCAATTATTAATAACGGTTCTTATTATTGTCAAATGTTGAAAACAAATGTTTTTGTTACTCAATATTTTTGTAGAAACTAAGATGAAAAAAAAAACAGGATTATTTGAATAGAATACAAATAAACAATACACAAATTAGTAGCAATTAATATTATAATTTTCAATGATCAAATTTAAAATATTCTTAAATGAAAACCAAAAGTATTAAATAAACTTTTCAAATAACATACATTCTAAACAATTCAGGGTTGTTTTAACCCAAATTTTGTTCAAATATGGACCCAGCAATTGTGTTAAAAAATGTAATAAAAAAAATGAACCCAACAGCTGGGTTTGTCCATATTTGACCCAAATTTGGGTTGAAACAACCCAGCATTTTTTAGTGTGTATGTAAACTCGTGAAATCCTTGTGGTTATTTATACTTTCATCAGAATAATAGAGGACTACATCAGCACTCTGTGTGAGCTGCTCCTCCCTCCTCTGGTTCCATGGCTGAGAGCCAGTCAGGAGTGATATACTTTGTTTCACTGGTGTGTGCTAATCGCCCTTCGGCGCTACACAGGTAATGGTGCACAAAGGAAAGGGAAAAACCCCTGTGACAGACGTTTGGGAAGGTGGATGTGGGGAAAGGGAAAGAGAGTGCACCCAGCACCAGGAAGCTGAAGGGAAAGTGTCAGGGTGATAGAGGCCGGGATAGACTGAAGGCGACCGAAGCGGACAAGGTGGAGGTGCTCGGGGCTGAAAACGGTTGGTTAGTCACAGAGGAGACGGGAGAGAGTCGTGGTGTGAGTGTCAGAGTTTAATACGATGCCTGTCAGGCCCCACCCCTCATCTGGCAGCTTCAGTTCACTGGCTGACACGTGGAGGCCGGTTCTCGAAACGCAGGTGCCTGCTCTCATGCGGCGGGGGTCATGGGAGGTAGAGCTAGACACCGCGGAAAAATGGACAGTGACAAATGACAGTGCAGTTCAGGCCATCACTGGCAACTCCAATCAACTGTGGAGAGAGTGAGATCCTGACTCTGACTCTCCAAGCAGCAGGTATGGCAGTGGATTGAATGTTGTGTGTTATTGATCTTGATTTTTAAGTAGTCTGGCACAATTAGTCCCATGATACACTCATCAAAGCCAGCATGTAAAGTAAAAACAAGTCACCACTGATACAAAAAATGGAGTACCGGTAAGTATTGGTACCCAGGTGTAGGCAATAGCCCCAATAGTCCAATGGAGTCAACTAAACCTGTGACAAACCTATGCCAATGTAATTACTAATAGTTTTAATGACTAACTATATAGAGTAAAAACTTCAGAATGTCTTTAGTGACCATGTTGTAGAGAGAAATATTGCTAAGTGTAAGGGATCATCGCTTTCTGTTTTGGGTGGGTTTTACACATGTTTAGTTCAGTTTCCAGTTTGTTTCCATTGTTTTTCATTGAATGTGTGTAGTTGTTCAATTTAATTGATTAGTTTGCCTGGTTATTTAAGCCCTGCGTTTCTTTCTGTGTATTGTCTGTTCTGGTCAGATATTGTTGAGTTATTCTGTTCAAGTTTTTCTAGTATTCTGAGTATTTTGAATTTGAGTCCCATAAAAGAATTGTTGCGTTTAGATCCTGCCCTTTTTATCACTGCCGCGACCACACGCTGACACAAAGTGTGTGTATGTATATATAGTACATAATTGTATAACCTTTAGTCTAAAGAAAAGCCAAGCAAATCGCACTCAGTGCTCTGAAAAAACATTGAAAACATTGACTTTGCTTTATAATTTCATAATGCTAATATTGTTATGTGGTCCTGGTTCAAAGTTAAGCATCACCTAAAGCTTCCTGGGCAAAGAATGAGATTGTATTTAGATACAAGGCCACTGCTAAGAGGTAAAAAAAAAGAATTTTATTCCATTCGCCCTTTTGGCAGGGAATCTATCGTTGAAGGACGACAAGCAGCGGATACTTAATAGAATCATTTGTTCTCTTGTCCTGTTCTTTTTGTTTTAAAAGCCTCCTTTTCCTCTCTGCTTCTTCCGATGTTATATCACCAGATGAATCTCTGCATTCCCTAAAGGGAAGGTGCTGAACTCTGAAATAGCACAGCCAGTTTCTTTACATCAGATAGAAATGGACACAAGTAAAATATGAATGTGGTTCCAAGCCCACCAAGAATCACAAACAAATGGATGAGACCTGTAGTCTTTGTAGTCTCCGCTGTGCAACCATAAATCAAGTAGTTTTCATGTGCTAGCGCAAAATGCAAGTAGGTTTATAGTGAAAGGAAGGAAGGAAAACAAAAAAAGGGGGAAGGGAAAGGGGAAAGGGAAAAAAGGCAAAAGCTGATAAAAAGTAAGTAACTAGAGGGGTGGAAGGAAAAAAATGAAGAAGTAGTAAGGAAGGAGGTTGGAGGAAAAATGGAAGAGAATGAAGAAAAAAAAGTAGGAAGAGTGTATGGAAGGAAGGAAGACAAAGAAAAAAGAAACAAAAAAGGACGCACGTTAGCAAAAAAGAAAGAAAAGAAATGAACAAAGGAAGGGAAGGATGAAAGAAAGAAAAAAAGGAAAGAAAGAAGAAGACAAAAAACATAGGGAGACAGAAAGTAAGTTCAAGTAGGAAGGAAGGAAAAAATAAAAAAAAGTAAGAGGAAGAAAAGGAAGGAAGGAAGGAAGGAAGGAAGGAAGGAAGGAAGGAAGGAAGGAAGGAAGGAAGGAAGGAAGGAAGGAAGGAAGGAAGGAAGGAAGGAAGGAAGGAAGGAAGGAAGGAAGGAAGGAAGGAAGGAAGAGATAGAAAAAATGGAAGGGGAAAGATAAAGTAGGAAGAAAGACACAGAAAGTAGGAAGACAGAAGCTAAAGAGAGAACCTAGAGAAAGACATTTGTTTGACGGTGCGACAATAAAATGGGTCATTTCCAGCTACAAAGGCGGAAACATAAAAAAAAATGCTTTATATGGGAGATTTCACAGTAAAGCAAACTCAGCAGACTACACCTGCTGAGGTCAGAATCAAATCACTTCTGTGAAGCAGCGAGGCCAGAACTGAGGAAAGCTGAAGAGTGTGTGTGTGTGTGTGTGTGTGTGTGTGTGTGTGTGGTTGCGGAATGCAGAATGTTTCCTGTGATGGGTAGGTTTAGTGATAGGGGCAGTGTAATGGGATAGAATATACAGTTTGTACAGTACAAAAACCATTACACCTATGGAATGACCTCGCAAGTATAGCAAAACAAACTTGTGTGTGTATGTGTGTTTGTTTGTGTTTGTGTGTGTGTGTGTGTGTGTGTGTGTGTGTGTGTGTGTGTGTGTGTGTGTGTGTGTGTGTGTGTGTGTGTGTGTGTGTGTGTGTGTGTGTGTGTGTGTGTGTGTGTGTGTGTGTGTGTGTGTGTGTGTGTGTGTGTGGTGGCTGTATCCACTGCAGGTTGGCAATCTATAATCGATCACCGATTACCACCCTTGTCAATGAGAACAAATGAGGTCGCACATGGGTCCTCTTTCCTCATCTCCTCTTCATTATGCTGTTCAAAAAGATCGGTAATTATAACCCGAAACCTCAACACAGAAATAAATCAAGTGTGCTGCGCGTTAGATGTAAAAATACAGAATGAACAATATCCAACTGGTGTCACACTAGTCTTGCTGGAGTTTAATCAGGGTCCTGCTAGCACACCATCTCTCATTAGATGCACTGGAGCAGTATAGATGAGGGAAAGGAAACTAGGAAACAACCTATGGATTTCTATGAGATAATCTCTGTAACAACTAAAGCTTGAGATGAAGGTGGCTTGCTTGCTTTGTCGATCGATCTATCTATCTATCTATCTATCTATCTATCTATCTATCTATCTATCTATCTATCTATCTATCTATCTATCTATCTATCTATCTATCTATCTATCTATCTATCTATCTATCTATCTATCTATCTATCTATCTATCTATCTGTCTGTCTGTCTGTCTATCCGTCCGTCCATCCGTCCGTCTGTCTATCAGCATAGAATAATAGCTCTCATTGCCATTATTGCTGCACAACAATTAAGCATCTCAGGGATGAACTTCCAAATCATTTATTACAAGAGATAATAATCCATGGCTCATGAATTCATGCCTTAGACTCGTAAAAGAGGTCTTTTGGGGTTAAGTAAATCATTCTTTACTGTGAAGTGGAACGCCATCCGTTTCAAACACACTTTTAATAGACTGGCACACCATGGAAGTCTTCGAGGGAAAAAAAACATCACCAAAGAGTTAAAAAAAAGTGACAAAAACAATCAGATACAAGTAAATCACAGGAAGTGTGATGTGCTATTGATGCTTTCAGATCACTTATTCTTTAATGAGCAATATGCTTCGAGTCGATTAAATAGACTGCCAGGAGTAACCTGAAGCAAAGCAGTCGAGCTCCGTATCCGCAGAAATGAAATCTGGGAGTGGAGAACTACTACGGCTGTCTATTTTATTGAACCAGAAGGATGAATGCAGGCACTGGAGCTACAGATCTCTCATACACACACATATTTTACACACATATTCTCTCTCAGATGTAAGGACTTTAAAGAGAGGAAAAAAAGCTTTTTCCATTTGTGTGAGAGCCCTGCTGTCAGATTTAAGATGGTAATAATGGGATCTCACTGCGAGCCCTCAGAGAAAGTTTAACTCAGACGTAAGATGCAGGCTGGAATAAGAATCAGGAGACGGGGTGCTTTAAACACCCTGCGGTCCTGCTATAGAGAGCCGGTGGAGCCAGGTAGCACTTGCAGAAGAACAAAGGCTGGACCAAGATCTCTTTAGATATCTCTCTTTCGGTCTCCACCAGGAAGCATTTGAGGAGACATAGAAAGTGATGTACCTCCAAAAACATCCAAAATGGAGACAAAAAGTGCTATCTGCCTGAACAGCTTGATCTACAAGTACTTCAGAGAAATACTAATGTTTTTTAAAGGACTTTTGTGCGTCCCCTGGACCAAATCTTTCTCTCACCACAGGAGTAGATTAAGATTATTTACGCCTCAGTTCATATGAACAACTCTCATTCATCGCACTGGATGAGAACCAAAAGAGTAATGTAAAGTCTCAATACCAGAGCACAAACAGCTTTTTCCACAGCTCTCAGCCGAGACAGTCGGACAGAAAGGACTACTGTTTGATTTTGAATAAAGGAATAATAAAATCGCTGAATAGGGTGACAGAAGGCCACTTTTTATGCCCAGGCGCTTACGGCTTTGAGGTCAGACTTGAGGGCCAAAGTAGAAACAAGGCCAAGAAATGAAGTCTGATACTATAGCAGCATTTAGCGGAATGCGGGAACTGTGGTAAAACTGCCCCAATTTCAAAAAGTGAAACGCATTTATTCACAACAACAACAACAAAAATAAATAAATAAAAATAAATATTTATATAAAAAAAATCTTAAATTCTGCACATACCAAAAATTCTTGGTTCGAATATGTGTAGGCCTTCCGTCACACCCATAATATATATATATATATATATATATATATATATATATATATATATATATATATATATATATAAAACATGTTTTCATATGATACAAAAATACATATAAATACATATAAAATTGCATGATGTCTATCAGCACAATAGCACTCACTGTCATGATTGTTACACAACAATTAAGCAACTAAAGGATATCAAAAAGTGCTAAATGCGAATTAATATTCACAAGTTCCCAATAATAAGCCATGGCTCATAAATTTACCCTTTAAATTCTTTAAGGGCCTTTTACTAACTAGAGTATATGGATGTTCTTTCTTTCATACTTTCTTTCTAGAGTCTGAATAACGGGATACAAGCAAACCAAAGCACAACAATCATCTTCCTGTAATTTGCTGGAGACCCAAAAAGCCGGAACAAATCGAATCGAGCCGGAACAGGCTGCCGGACTTCTTCCAGCACCATCCAGAGCTCTCCTCCCTCCTCCATTCTCTTGCTTAATTCCACATCCGTTTAAGTTATCGGCTTAATCTCCAATTAATTAGCTTAGTTAAAAAAGGATTGAGAGTTCTCGCTTTCTGTCAACAAGAGTGGGGGGTAACAGACGGAAGAGTGTGGGAGGGTATAAAGGGATTGGTGGAGAGAAGAGACAAGGGTAGCGGTTGTAAAACACGGTAGAAAGAGAGGAGGGGGAAAAAAAGAATGTCCCCGTGGGAACCAAAGTGCAACGGAGAAAGTCAATGAATGTGGCACTGTGCCAAGGCAAGAGTCAGCCAACACGGCTCACATTCATTTAGAGCTCTGTCTGCGCCGTAGCAGGGACTTATGGGTACTCTGACACCGTTACCACCAGACAGAGCCAATGATTAGATTCCAGTTGATGTTGAATGAAAAATATAACATGGCAAGAGGCTCCAGGGACTGAAAGCATCACATTAATTATCCCTTTGATACATGAGCATTTGTGTTGGTTGTATTGTAATTGGTGTTGCACGGTTCCACACGAGCCTACATGTCACATGCAATGTTCATTGCGAAGCCATTATATGACGTCTGGATGACTCATATTTACAATGATTGAGGTGTCCAGGGGGGAAATGTGAAATTTAAGTTTTTTTATGTCAGAGCTAGGATACAAAACGGTTGTTTCTCACTACTCTGGCTAAAAAAGCAGCCAAAATGCATCATGGTTTGCCAAACCGATCACGCTTTAGAGGATTCTGAGAGGAGAGAGGAAAACAACAACACTGCCAAACCCATTGGAGAATCAGGAAAGCATGACTGAGCCTAGCATCCCGCCATCCCAGCACGTAACCAAGGCAATGGCTAACTACGGCATCCTCTAACTGCTCGCCAGCAACGCATAGGCTTTGGAACTCGGACAAACCCAAGGGTCCATCCAGCACAGTGACATATGAATCCTATTTAGGGACTAAAAGCGTGGCTGAAACTCCATCAGGCTCATTATTTCTTGAAATCGGTGAACACGACACCCATTTTGACTTAGTTTAATGAACAACTGAAGATGTATATACACGTCCGAACTCCCACAAATAAACATTTGCAAAATCCAACCTGGTATTGCCTAGCTGAACACGCTTAAAATGTAAAATATTCAGAGATGCTCAACTCAACAGTTCGAGTCAGAACAAACTGCTAAAATAGAAACCATAATAATTAGCATATAATTTTTTCTTCTTCCTACAAACCACAGTTGTTGGTACAAAAAAAATTAGTCAGTTGATGTCACACTTATTCACTAATAAAGCAACATGCCAAGTTTCCCGCTGAATAGTTTGCACTGGCTTACCTTTCATGCCAAACTTTGAACGTCTGCCATATTTGTTGATTAGCACAAACATAACGACGAGGAGAACGCAGGCAAAGCCAGCCAAGCCAACTGCAATCGACACCTAGAGAAGCAGGAGACACAACATTGAATTTATTTGAAGAACCAAAATATGAAATGAGAGCAAGATTTCAGCACAGTCAGGTTAGCGCTTAGCTTAGCTTTAGCAGGTTTAAAGTGAAACAGGAGAATTTTTTGAACATAAAACTAACATACTGCACAGTATAAACGGTTTACTGCCTACTAATTAAAACAAAATTGTGTAATACTACCCAATATGGAAGGATAAAACTAACATTAGCGTGCTACATTGTTGTCACATGTTGTCTCATAACGCTGCATGTTAAATTCACACAGTACATTTTGACTTTGTAATCAAAGTTTGTACAAAAAAAATTATTAACCTGTGGCAGTCGGATCAAAATAATGGGTATCATTTACTAAGTGTGTGCGCACGCATTTGTGTGTGAAATCTGTGACAAATCCTGACAACTTTCATTCTAAATTTTATTCTAAATGTATGAAAAAAATGTAGGAACAACAAACAACGCGTGTACAAAAATCACATATTCTGGGTGGCCTTATAATCATGTGAAGATGAAATTATAAAGGAAAACCCTTATATGGAAACAGGTTGTGCGTGATTTATGCAAATTACTAACCTTGGGCACAATGTTGCTCATTTATTAGAATACTCCAAATATAGATTAGAATGAGGTTAAGAACAAATCCATGTGTTGAAATTTTTCATGAGAAGTTCTCCTGTGCGTACAAATACTACATCCTCACAAATATTAGTGAATGAGACGCATTGAGTCTGGTAAGAGATATTAAAACTGTAGATATATAAAGTTGTTTCCGGCTCATTAATCACACCGGAATGAAAGGTCAAGTCAAGCGCAATGCATTGTGGTAAACAGTATGCTCAGTTGCACATTTTGGGCAAACATAGCAGGTCATCTGGGTATTCTACATGTACGCACAGGGCAAATTAGCATGCCGTTTACATTCTACACACTGCAGAAATAGTACTATTAGCATGCTAGCTATGACATTAGCTTCATTCTCAAAACATGTCTTTAGCATGCTTGATTCTCAAAACGTGTCCATATAATTTAACTTTACCTATAAGTATGTTTTAAAAGCTTTTTATGAGAAAACTACAGTCCAGGAATGGCATAACTAGCAACCTAAAACGTGTCAAATAAATATTTCTGTCTAATCTCGAGTGTCTCGCACAGGGGGAAAAATAGCAATTTTACAGCAAACCTATGAAGCGTGTCTTGACTTGTTTATATGATTTATATTGATGTTGATGTTGTAATCATGAGAGGTTTATATAATTGGAGTCATAAGTTGCATATGTCAGCAGTAGCTTTGATAAATTCCATGAAAAGGGAAGGGCAAAGCGTATAAAAGAAAAAAAAAATGATAATAATAATTCATGTTAGGTATTCTAGGAGAGTGATAGCGGTTAACTTACAGCCAAGATACACTTTCTTTTGGGAAATACAAAGCGTACAACTTAATATATTGTCTAAATGCTTTAGATAAACACAAAATATAGACAATAAACAATAAATCAAAGCAGTCAAAGTGCTGGAATAAAGCTATTTGAAGCAAAAAGCTTTCCCCCATAATTAGGAAATCCAAACAATCGAGGACCAAGCTTATTCTTTGTGCCGTCGCCCAAGTCCCTATTAAAATCTTCAGATGAGAAAATAATCTCTATTCAGTCAATTACAGCACAGAGACGAACGAAAGTACTTTTTAAAAGAAGCTGTAAAACACGCAAGCCACAAGGGAACCTGAAGATAGGAGGTACAATGTGAGAAGGAAAATGAACGAAAAGAAAAATGGTTTGGAATGGGGTTTGTTTTCAACACCTTTACCATGTGTTCTTGGGAAACCTCATTATACTTCATATAGGTGCTTTCGATCTCAGGAGAGAAAACAACACTCACGCCAAACGTGTCCTCTTCAGGCCGATGTGTCATGGTTGGAATAGTGGTCGGAGTAGGGCTCACTAGGAAACAAACAGCTTAGTAGTTTTCAGAGAAAGCATTTCTGAGACCACATGGACATACAGAACTGTGACCCCAACAAAGACTTGTTAAAAGTCTTGTTCAATTATGTTAATTTTACGTTAAAATGTATATACAGTAGGTGAAAAATATATATTTGTTCACCATCCCAACTGACATTTGACAACAGATAAAGTGTCAAAATGCTCTTTATCTTTATTTTTGAACAGTATATGCATTATATAATTGACAAAATTAGATTTACCGAAATACATTTTGGAGCTATGTACTGTTTCTTTCCATGAAATTAGCAATGTTTTAATTTCCCCTCCATTTTATATAATTTTTAAATTAATTTCCAGACATTATATAACAAGCTTGATTGGTAACATGACTTAATTGGTTTTGTCAATGCAGCCTTTAAAAGGTGATGGATGTTCACTCTGAGTTACTATTTTAATTGTGCATTCAAATCATTTCGGAAAGATTGTATTTACGAATTGAACGCTCCAAATGGAGTTATTCTCCATATCAGTCAGCAGTTTCTGAACCCCCAGAAACACCTCAAATGTAGTCTTGAGTTTTCTTCCGGGAACGTACACCTCACAATATTCCTCATTGAATTAATTCCCATGCAAGGCCTGGTTGAGTTGCGTTAGTAGTGGTTTTTGGCAAGGGGTGTGACATTTCTGAAACACGCTCGAAGCGGTTGACCAATCAAAACACACTGGTCCATCCAACCTATCAGAGCACATTGAGCTTTTCAGAAGGAGGGGGTTCATAGAGAACAAGACAAGGGTGTGTGTCCCTAAAGCATCGTTAGCCAACTGTGCTTGAAAGTTCCATGGTTATCGAAATAGTTCAACGAGTCTGTGCTTCCCGGTGTTTTCCCAACATCGCAAAGTTCTGTGGTTGAAACTACCACTCTTGACTTGTGGACTGTTTGTGTATCAATCAGGACATTTAAGTAGCTTTTATAAATTACAACTTCCCAACTCGTAAATACAAACTTCCCAGGAGGACTTGAACACACCATGAGACAGGGGTGTCAAATCCTGCACCTGGATGACCAATGTCCCGCAGAGTTTAGCTGCGTTTAATATGTCTGAAGACCTTGATTTTCTGGTTCAGGCATGTTTAATTAGGGCTGCAGCTAGACTCTGCAAGGTGGCCCTCCAGGAACAGGAACAGACAACCCTGGCTTTAAGAGAACTGTTAGGCATTATTCACTAAACATGTCTTGGGGCAAATACTGTTTTATTAGACCTGTTTTTTTTTTTTGGAAGGATATTGCCATTTCGACAGGGAGTCTGCTCCTAGATTAATCTGCCACTATTATTCATGTAGTATTGAACAAAAGCCTTAGGCTGTTCTTATTGTTTTTTACCTCGAAAGAGGACCCGTGGGGAAAACCTGATACTCTACACTACAGCCATCTTCATTCCAACTTCATTCAGAGCTCTGACAGTAACAATCTGTCATACGCAGAGTTTCCATGCATCAACTTTATTAAATATGGTAAAGTAGGGTGGTATCAGTGTAAGAAGTCCTCTGGACACTGTCCTTGATCCACATTTAAAACATTTCTTGTGGAAAAAGATCTGATTTTTTTCCCACATACTGACAGATATCGGCCACTTTAAGCCAAAAATACAAAACAGGTCTAATAACAGCATGCCCAACTATGGCGGCCAGCCATTTGAGATTAAGGCCAAGGTAATTGTTTGGAGGATATTTGTTTGTTCAGCGCACAAACTAAATTGCTTCTTTCTAAATCATTCTTTGTTTTATGATAAACAAGACTAATGAATAAGTTACAAAAATTCATGCAGCATCCAATTAAAGGGAGAAACTCACCATAATCGGGGTAGTCTACAGAGAAAAGGAGAAAAAAACCCACATATATATAATTACCAGATATGAATATGTCGAGATCAGCTCTAAGGACTCATGTAAACACATTTTAAAATGATCAGCATGCACCCTTCAGTGCATTTCATGTGCAATTATGGTAATGTTCAAAATTAGTCTTTTAGAATATAATATGGGACAATAAAAAATAAATCATATATATATATATATATATATATATATATATATATATATATATTACATCGTGGAATCATGCATGAGGTCATCATATAATCTGCATTAAAAATATATATATATATATAAATAATAATAAAAAAAATACAAAAAAAAAAATATATATATATATATATATATGTATATATATATATATATATATATATATATATATGATTTATTTTTTATTTTTTATTGTCCCATATTATATTCTAAAAGACTAACCGCTAGTGTAAATATATTTCACACATATTTTACTTTATATACAATCTTAAAACTGTTATTTTCCAGCTTTGAATGAAGACAGACAGACAGACAGACAGACAGACAGATAGATAGATAGATAGATAGATAGATAGATAGATAGATAGATAGATAGATAGATAGATAGATAGATAGATAGATAGATAGATAGATAGATAGATAGATAGATAGATAGATAGATAGATAGATAGATAGATAGATAGATAGATAGATAGAATTTTAAACCTAACTCTACATATACATACCTATTTAATCACAGACTTGACCTAGGTTTCCAGAATACACTCTTATGCCTGCTATAGCATCATATCAAGAAATGTGCACTTTTCAAGTGAGGGTCTGTACCTATATTTATCTATAATCCTGGTGGATTCTCACCTCAGGTGTTAATAAGTTATTCAGACGGGGCCTTTAAACGACATCCAGTCGGTTCTGTTTCTCAACACGGCGTCTGCAACCTAACAGCTCAAATCACAGAAACCCTCCTCATGTGCTCTTTAGAGGACACACCGGTACCAGAGAATTTGACTGCTTTTGCACAAGCAAAAGATGAGCGTTTAAAGTAAGATTTTCTGGTACAACTAAGCGTTATATGTTGTTTCCTTTTGCTTACTTTTTACCACTCTTATGAGAAAAAGAGATCTTTATATGACAGTTATTGACAGTTAATTAATTAAATAAATGGAAAATGTGTATATTACTCATTGTAGGAAAGAAACATGTAACTATTGATTTCAGGCTGACATAGACTTAAAATGTGCGATTTAATTGAGTATAAGTCAGTCACGTACCATCAAAAGGTGGTTGGAGGAAGTGGGCGTACACAGTTTTGACAGCCACGCCCAGGAAGTTGCTGGCCTCCAGCGTGTAATTGCCATTGTTGTGGTGTGTTGGGTTTTGGAACGTGAGGCATCCCTCCAGGTTGTCCTGAAAGTCCACCACATCTGGACGAACGTAATCGTTTGCCTTGATCTCCTCGCCCTTATAGTACCACCTCAGGGTGGGCAGGGGGTGCCCACGAACTGTTAACATCATGCATGTGTCGTGCAACTTCTGCGGCTCCTCAAACTTAATGATGACAGGAGGGTCTGCAGGAGAGAAACAAATGACTTTTCATACAGAAAGGATTAACTACATTGTGCTACCGTCCAACATAAATCCATAGATCAATGAGCACGGATAATCATAAACCACATTTATGCATGAGTGGGACTTTGGCCGCTGTGGCACAGGTGGTCCGTATATGGATGTTTGTTTGATCCGCTATCCTGCCTCGTGGACAGAAGATCCCAAGTTAACTGCCTGGCTGGCCATCAAGCATGTGTGCGAGCGGACATTTCATGGAATGGAGGCTCCGAGCCAAAGATGGGAAACAACTACAGTCGATAAACGTTTCCATTATCTTCTCCACCCACCATGTGTTAGATAGACGGTAACTGTCAGCAATTATGATGCTGTAAATATGTCAAACGTCCATATTAAAACATTCATCAGGGATCAAAACAGTAGTTAATTCACTAAAATGTTTCTATTCATGTATTTATTCTATGACAGTTATTTCAAGTTATTAATATAAGTATATAAAATATAATTATAATACAGTAGTTCAAATGTTTGCGGTATGCATCTTTTTTCTTTTTTTTTTAAAGAAATTAATACTGATATTAAGCAAAGATGCATTCAAGTGATCAAACATGACGGTGAAGACATTTATAATGTTACAAAAGATTTCTAATTCAAGTTAATCTTGTGTTTAACTTTCTATTCATCAACGAGAGAGAGAGAGAGAGAGAGAGAGAGAGAGAGAGAGAGAGAGAGAGAGAGAGAGAGAGAGAGAGAGAGAGAGAGAGAGAGAGAGAGAGAGAGAGAGAGACTTCCTCTTATTTCCTCAGAATTTGCCGGTCTAAGCAAATCTCATGCGGTCAATAGATATTGAGTGTGGGAAGAATCATCTTACATTGTTGTTGGCCAACACCGTTCAGTATAAACGTAAATACAGATTCAACACGGCGACCTCACATTACCTTGTAATTGTAGCTGTGTTCATATAAGGAAGTCTATAATTGCCTTACTTCAATCCAAGTGGGCGAAAACAGCTGTTGTTTGATGGTGTGATGTTGTAGTGTGGTTGCTTACTGTGAATTTTTATTTTTTATTTTTTATTTTTTATTAATGGCAATGGTGGAATACATGTTTAAATCACTTTATTTTTCTGATTGTGACAAGTTGTGCCGTTAACTCAAATAGTTTTAACTATGCACAACATACAAGCACATTCAAAATGGTCTTCAGTTAGTATGCTAGCATATACTGAAGGAAGCACACTTCTAGTTAGTCTTTACATCACAGTTAGTCAGTTCTGGAGTTATTTTTTCATGCATTAGTTTCATTTAATTAGATCAACTAAATGTGTATTACTGGATGTCAAAATGTGATGAGTAGAGCCACGTCTATGTATATATGGATACTTGTTTGAGGCAAATGATGTCTTTGTTCTTGGCTTTTTCTTTGTCTTTTTGTTATTGTTTCTCAGGGGTAGGATTTATACGTTTGATTAGAGGCATAGTTTCTTTTTGCCAATTTTCATGTTGCTTATTGCCTCAGGATTGTTGTTTCTTTCATTTTATTTTTCATTTGGGACATTATTTTTTGCATCCGTACGCCTATATGGGAAAAATAAACTTAATGCCAAAAATGCAGCATGCATTGATTTTTTTCCAAGAGTAATATAAAGCAAAAACACATATTAAGTGAACAAAAACTGGAAAGTTTCCAAGTTTCTGATTTCTAAGACCCTGGCGTATCCTTGCCAACAAACAAAGACAGAAAATACACCACCTAACTCTGCCACAAAGCAATCACATGTAGCCTACTACACACTGAAACATGATAACATTGATAAATCTCTCTAATATTTCACTTACAGACTTTTTTCGTGTGAAAAGTCCAGATGAAGAACAGCTCTCGCTTTCATAGATCAATAAACTACACAAATGACTTTCCTACAACACATAGGGTTGTGTAGGACCTGAGTTTTTTTTGTTTTTGTAGGAGTAGGATTGTTTCTGGTGAACCACTTTCTCATGACTTCATAACCAATTTAAATATCCTCACTGTGATTTATAAAATTTGATTTGACAAAGAGAGACAATATACAACAATCCAACCTGATCTCATGAGAAAACGTAACTATTTTACAAGGTGGTGATTTCATTTGAATTTGTTTGATGTGATTTGTATGGGTTTTTTTTAGAAGAAGAAGAAAACACAGATCGTATGAGATTGTACAAATTCATATAAATTATCCACTAATTCACCAACATGTAAAAGAGTTAAAAATTGCCATGAAAGTATGTCAAAACAATCTGTTGTCAAACAGGTTTTCATGACGGTCTCTCTCTCTCTGTCATTGGTCAGTTAATCAGATAGCCCCGCCCCAAACACATCCCATAGGCTGAACCAGTTGCTATGCTGTGCTGGTCAGAATGCTAAATCAAAACAGCAATGCTTTGAAATCACTAGAGCCGCAGTGGTAACACTTTTCAGCAATATCAACCGACACAACGACTTACTCAGAGTTGCCTACATGTTAAGCTGAAATAATAGTAAGTATTTTAATAACAAAAAATGACACACTTCACCCTTACCTTGTTCTAGCATTGATTCTGCATTCCCCAGAGCTATTTCAATCAATAATACTCACTACTTCAAAGAATAAAAAAAAGAAAGCAAGTTTTTTTGGGTGATCTACCCTCCCTAAATGCCTACCCTTTAAAACAAAAGGCAATACAAATTAAGAGTTGATAGCCTTGAGGCACAGTAGCAATTGACGGTATCAAGCTAAAGAGGCAGACACAGCCAGCTTCAGTGAGCTACTGTGAGGCAGAAAGGTAGAATTGGCACGTTAGGTGAAGTGAGGCTGAATGTAAAGGCATTCGAGAGGTACAGAAGCAAAAAAAGAGGCACTTACACTGCACTGAAAGCTGTATTGAGGCATTAGTCATCCCAACTATATTCTCTGCAATGCAGGTCAGCATGAAGCTGTTATCGTCTCGGCTGACATTGACCAGAGTTAAGTTGATGGAGTGGACATTCGGTGGATATTGATTGGACTGGAAGAGAGGAGGACACAATAGCTTCTGAAAACACAACCAAGCTTGCACAGATTCAACAAATGGTTTATGGTCTAACTAGTCACTGAAAGGCTCAAGTGGATCATTTAATAGATCCGAGTCGTGGTAGACGCCATATTTTATTTGAAACGAATAAACCCAGGCTGTAAGGGATAAGTAGTAAAGTCCTTTTAAGGCTGTACTGCCCATCCAGCAGAGAAAAAAACCACAGCTTAAGCACAGTTTACTAGTTTAAAGTGGTTTAAGCTGCATGGTTTAGCTGGCCTCCAAATGATTTTGTCGACTAAATTAAATATGCCATCTACCATGACTAAAATACATGTAAGCTACAAAAGAAAATGCATGTTTATTTCTAGTCAGCAAAAGTCCGCCTTACTTGGTGTGTGTTAATTGAGTGCAGATCACCGACAGTCCAATCCACTTCCGGTACAGGCACCCCTGACCCATTGCAGGTGATTGTGACCCGGTCACCTTCTATCACCGTCAGGTTACTGTGACTTACGCTGATTTCCGGCAAATCTTGGTTGAAAATAGACAAGCAGTCATTGGTATAAACAGCGGGTAATTTATTGTTTATAATATAAATATGTATAAGGTAATCTAAATAAGTGAAATAGCTGAATTCTATTGACAGCATTTGTGGCAAGAATTCCATTATGTCATCAATGTGGGCACAGAAAATAATTTTGACTCATCCGTTATTTTAAAAACAATAATAATATTTTAGTTTACCAGCTTTTAAGATAATGGCATTAAATGATAGGGTATATTTAGTTTTACACAAACAACATCAGGAAGTAATTTTACCACACTAGACTAGTTTAGTATGCGTAAACATTTAGAATTGTTTAAGATTTAAAGCTATATTTTGGGGCCTTTTTTTCCACTTCGAAAATTAGGAAGAACAACAATGCTCTGGTAATCGCCATTGCCATAAATGCTGTTGAAGGACTTAAAAGATTTTACCCAAAAATGACAATTCACAAATTCACTCACTCACAATTTGATTCAAACCAGTATGACTATCTTCTGTGGAACATAAAAGAGGATATTTTGACAAATGCTTGTTTTTGTCCATTCAATGATGGTCAATGGGGTCCAAAACAACATTTGACCATTTGAGTTCTACAGAAGAAAAAAAGTCATGCCGGTTAGGATGACACGAAGGTGAGTAAATAATGACAGAACTGAGAATTGTAATTTTGGGGTGAAATATCCCTTTTAACTTGTATTGAACCCAAACTATTCTTTTCATGACTAAAGTGTCCCATACCACACTGAGAGATGTTCATGAGCTGTAGAGGGATCTTGGAGACTCCGTTGTTGCAGAACAGCTGCTGGTTATGGAGTCCGGCCTCGCCTCGCTGCTGCCACAGCTGGATCCAGCGGATACTGCAGCTGCAGTTAAACACCACTCCTTCCAGTTTCCTGCCACAACACAATAGAGTTCTTAGTGAGGACTCACAAATATGCACACTATGCCAAGTAGGTCCGTTCAGAAAACCAGTCGCAAACTAGGTGAAGGACACCGTTATTCAAAACATCAACTTTTCCAGCACCCATCAGTCAACCACAGCCCAGAGAGCTGCTGGCATTCTTCCATTTTGCAGCCAGAACGAGTTCTGTGCCCAGGGCTTTGTGTACGAATGCTTTCTGGACTGCAGCCCTTTCCTGGCCACGTCTGTCCAGCTATTCGGCGTGCCAAATTCACCACTGGTGCCCAGGGCGATCAGAGTCCCGCAAACGAAGTCAAACAAAACATGAGCTTCAGGATAAAGGCACAAACTAAGCTGCAAGATGTGATATAAATGTGGCATTATATTTTGATACGGTCTAAAATTAATTCTCGCAAAATAATGACATATAATGCAACAAATTGTAAGAAGAACAATCTTAATCCTGCTGATGTAAATGCCGCGAGCAAATTGAATCAAAGACAGTGAATTGAAGAATAAACCCGTCTCAAAGAAAAATCAAGAGTTCATGTATAACAGCTTTCACCTCATTCTTGAATCAGCTTTTATGACAAACAAAATCACAATGTGTGGTCACTTTCTTGTCCAGGGTAGAGAAACGAAGATGGACTCATCTTGCATATACCTGCGCTGTTTGACGCATTTACAATTTTGGTTTGGCAGATTATCCGAAATGACTTAAAACGTAATCAAGGTTCACATTTTATTACTTTAATCAAATTGAACCCAAAACATTTGCTTTACTAGAGCCCAGCATGACAAACTGTAAAAATACATGTAAAAGACTGCAAAATAATGTTTCGTCATCAAGATTAACATTTAAATATCTAAAAAAAGATATATATTATAAATATTTGCCTGTCATTTTTCTTAATTAAGCCCACATTAGCAAGAAGTTGGACCTTGTGTGCGAGTAAAACATATTAGGCTTTCTAAAAGGATCTTCTCGGTGCTCAGTAACATATGGGATTATAATTGCATGCGTTTAACTGGACAGACGGAAGAGTGTGAGGTCAATCCCACATAAAACCGACATTAGATAGCACCTCCACCCACAACTACATCACTTGGCCAAATGAAGGCCTTCCTTTCGGAACCATCTCGATGCCAATGACTCCAACACCTACTCCCAGAGCAGCTATATCACTGCGAACAACAACCATCTCTAGCCCTCTCAGTATCGCATTTCACGCTCTCTCAAACAACCTTTGAGCGCAGCCACCCCCACTCCTGCACCAAAAACAGACATCATCTACATCAACCTCCTCCAAATGTCTAAATGTCAACTCTGACATATCTCCCCGCGATCATGAAGGCTCCACTGAGAGTTTAGAGGGTCTTCAACTTCCTGGAAATGTTGAGTCAGGGGCGTCGTTCCAGTTCGTGACACTATCCTCTTTCCCTGCTTATATCTTCTCCTTCAGTGGTTCGCAACCTTTTTCACTTCAATGTCCCCACTTGTCATTATTCAAAGGCCCTCATTTCTAAGCGGATATGTGCCTCTGTTAATAATAGTAAACAAAACAAACAAAATATCAACTAGGAGATAAAATATACTTGTAAAAAAAACAAGAACAAAGAATACAGGGAGATGAACTAGGAGGTAAATGCGTATATAAAAAAATAAAATGTATATAGCCTTATAATATAATATAATATAATATGCTGGGCAACGATTAATTGCATCCAAAATAAATGTTTGTCTTTATATAATATATGTGTGTGTACTATGTATCATTATTTTGTATATATGAATACACACACATGCAATACATATATGCATGTATATACTGTATATATATATATATATATATCCAGAATTCTACATATATGCATGTATATACATATACTGTATGCATGTATATACTGTATATATATATATATATATATTTTTTTTTTTTAAATATACAATTATTTTAAATATACATGCATGTGTGAGTGTATTTATATATACACAAAATAATTATAATTATACACAGTACACACACATATATTATATTATGTATTATGTTATATTATGTATATTATTATAAAACACAAACTTTTATTTTGGATGCGATTAATCATTGCCCAGCACATATAATATAATATAATATAATATAATATAATATAATATAATATAATATAATATAATATAAAAAATAGGTAATAGTTCTAGAACAAAAAGTACACCAAAACACAAACTATATTGCAATCTTGTCTTTGAAAAACAGCCCAAAAACTGTGTAATCCATGTTCAAATGCTCGCAAAAAGGACATAATGGAATACTATGTCATTTTTTCAAGTTCTAATATATAACATTAACTGTTAGAATAATCCTTAATTACACTTTTTGTCAGATCACAGGCTAATTTGCCTGTGCAGTCCCCAATTGTAATGATTAAGGAAATTGTATGAAAACTGCTTTTATACGTTTATCTACCATAGTTACTGAGAGCAAAGAACAGGGTGTAATCGCCTTTGTTCCGTTTTACGCTCACTCCTCGCTTAAAGGGCTTCCAGCCGGCAGGATCCTGCAGCGCTGCGGAAGGTTCTGGATCTGATCTCAGTGGGAGTCTCTCCCCTTTAAGAGTACGAAATATTAAACCCGCAGGATATGTCTCACCTGGCCTGCAGCCTGGCGGAGCATGACGGCCTAAACCTTTGCACGCTCATTCATTCATCAATTGGTGCGAGCGAGATAACCTTTCTCATTTGCAAGATAGGGCAGGAGATAGAGGCATATGAGCTGAATCCCATGCATATGAAATGGGCCGAACTGTAAAGCTCTGAGAAACGGCATTGTTAGTCATTTGCACAAATGAGGGGGACATTTTTCTCGTGAATCTTTAAACACTTTTGTCGGCACGTTCCGCACAAGGACAAGCGCAACCTGCTCGTGCATTTTGGTGCTTTGATGAATAAAGATCAAAGGAGAGTCTAAGTAGTTTCTCCACCCTTTAAAACTAAATTAACATGTCTAATGAGATGAGTTCACATTCCCTTTATACTAAGCAGTGTCATGAACAGTTCATAATGGAGAAAGAACATTCAATTATGTTAAAATGGTTAAATTAATTTATGTTTAATATACACGTTTTACAGACAATATGATAATCTAGATTAGGGGTTCTAAACTAGTGGGTCACCACCTAAAAAATACTGTTCTGATGGACCACAGATAGCAGGGGAAAAGAATGCTAAACGATAACAATAAAATATAATCTATAGCTAGGATTTAAAAATAAATAAACCACATGCAAAACCTCTCTACACCTACAAAACAAGCAAACCAAAAAAAAAAAAAAAAAAACAGCCTAAGAAGGTTTATTGGTTTTACCTGGTTAAGCAAGTCAGCTGACAAGTGCCCCAAAACTCTCTAAAACCATCTAAATAAGTCCCGCTTAACTGGTTTGGCCTGGCTGAGAGCTAACCAAATTAGGCTGGTTTAGCTGCTACAAAAATTCAACTAAGGTTGCTGGTTTTATCTGGTTTGGGGAAATCAACTAGCTAGTCACGACTGTTTCCCGAAACCGTATGTCGCAAAGTATCGTTCAACCACGTTGGTTTATGACGTCTCGCATGTGGTGGACTAATAATTTATTTTAATTAATCTGTTTGAGATCGAATTAACGCTAGATTTTGTCATATAAGTTACAGACATAGTTATTTTGCTTTATTACCAGACTCAATATTTGGCTCGTTCTTACATAGAGCACGTTCGCACATGCGCGGTCTTCAAAAACGGTGCTTTAAATCTCTTGACAAACTAAAAGACGTAAATTACATTTGTATGTATTCTAAATAAATAACACGGGTTGTACTGAATGTCAGCTTGCTTGTTTTGCTAAAGATAAGGATTTATTCAGTCTATATCTCATGTAAACTAGAAACATGCTTCTAACCACAGCTCGAGAGCAGTCGTTCCAACCACACAAGTTTGCGATGCTGTTTGCGAACGTTCGTTGGAACGATGGTTTCGGGAAACACCAAATGGTTGAACTATGCTGATAACGACGGAACTTGCGACCATAGTGGGCTAACGATGCTTTCGGGAAACGCACCCCTGGTCTTTAGTTGGTTTATCTGGTAATTCTGTCCAAAACCTGTTCTAAAAACATGTCAAATCAATAGAGACCAACCTTTGGTAGACAATCTAACCATCTTAGGCTGATTTAACTGGTCTCACAGCATGGCCAAGCTGGTGTTTATATGGTTTCCCCAGCCAGACCAACTGACAAGTGCCAAAATCCATCTAAACAGACCAGCTTAACTAGTTTTACCAGGCTAAGACACCATCTTACCATCTTAGGCTGATGTACCTGCTACAGAAATTAAACTATAGCTGGTTTTACCTGGTCTTCTCGCCTATCCAAGATGATGTTCAGCTCATTTTCTGGTTTCTCAATGTGGTAAATCTGGTCTTTAGGTTTAGCTGATCTTAACCAGCCTAACTTAGTGTCCAAAGTTAATCTAAAATAGTCAAAATAGATCAACCTAACCAATCTTGCTAAGGTAGTTAAGCTAACATCCAAATTTAAAGACCAGCTGACATCCAAATTTAAAGACCAGCTGACAAGTAGGCTACACTATTACATAAGGCTAGTCACGGCTATTTTTCATCAGGGTGCTCTAAGGAGAGCTAATTTACAGCTAGAGAGAATAACTATTTTCATAACTTGCTAACTTGAATAAAATTTCAAATTAACCTTTCGAAATGTCAAGGTGACTGCTAGCTGGGGAAGAAAAAAACAAAAACACAGGGGACATTGATGCATCGAGCCTGGGTGCTTGAAAAAAATGGCAAAATAACGTGGTCTGAAGTACAACTGCATAGTAACCATACATTATGCATGTGCTTCTGTATCCGCACACAGTCAAACGATGGGACACCATTGAATAAATCCACTGGAGCATTGAACAGTGGGCCAAGGAACGCACGTACTGATAAATAAATGGTAATATACACACATCTCATAACTTAATGAAAAGTGTCATTGCAATGGAGGTGACAAACAGCGGTTAGCTTCCTAGCAAAGACGGAGAGTATAATTGAGCCTTTATAATATGAATCAATTCAAAAGCACTCTAAAAATGCTTTATTCATTCTTCCTCTTATAAATTGTTCATCTGCATACAGTAGCGCACACAACATGAGCAGAATTTATACATAAATAATCAGAAGACGGCGTTAGAGTATGTTCAGGGAGCTCTCAAAACATGCTGGGTAAATGTCAGCTATGCATTGTAGATGAGTTAAACCCATATGTACTAACTCAACTAATGCTCTCCCTGGAAACACTTTTCTAATAAGAGGAAACCTGGAGGACAAGAAAGACGGGATAATCCAGATTTAATGACAATTGAGAAATAGGCTACACCTGCTGCAAGTTCGCTTATTTTGGTGATGGTTAGACTCGAAAACTAAGTGAAGCAAGGCAGCAAATAGAAGGTTAAAGCCAACGACAACGAGTGCAAATAAAGTGTAGAGGGCAGCTAGGTACACCTGTAATGTTAGAAAGCACTTTGCCTTAGGATAAAATGGCTGACAGAACCAGCTTTAACGCTAGGCCTGGATGTAGACTGACAGATCCATTCAGATTCATTATATGGAGCCAATGAAAGGTTAAGCTAGGGGACACGGCTCTGGCGGGGTGCGCTACAGTTTCAAGCTGCTGGGGTCATGCGTTGTGACATATTACAGTGGGCGGCAGTTTAAGCTCCAGCCACTGAGGTCCTAACCTGAGCATCTAATGCTTTCAGAGAAGACGGTTTCATGTACATACATATGACTAAAGGTTTAGGCCATATTGCTTCAAGTGAAAATGCAGAGACAGTGCGTATGGAAGAGGAGAAGAAGTTGACAACATACAGAACAAAAAACTAATACACTCTCAGAAAAAAAAGGTACAAAAGCTGTCACTGGGATGGTACCCTTAATATGTACCATTTAGGTACTAATATACACTTTAGGTACCAATATGTACCTTTGAAGTACTAATACACACATTCTTTAGATACAAAAGGTGTACCTTTTGCAATGGTACCGTCCCAGTGACAGCCTTTGTGCCTTTTTTTCTGTGTAAATAAATTAACACATACATGTACAGTATATAAAGTCAAACAGATAAAATAAATTATATGAATTATTATATATTATATTAAAATTACACACAATTTGACATAATTACATGTATTATTATATAAAATGATTAAATAATAATAATAAATCTTAGTATTTATATATGTATATTAACATATAAATAAATACATACAAAATTAATAGTAACACTTTTAAAAATAAATATGATAAAAATAAATACATAAATAATAAACAGATTCATATAATACAAATAAAAGTATGCTAACAAAAAATACAATTAAATTTAGAATATACACAAACAAACAAATAACACATTTGCAAAAACTTGCGTGTGTGTGCATTTTTACATGGAAAAAATAGCAACTGCAGTTTCGACAAAATATGTTTCGACAAAAATGTTCCGAATGAGCCAAATAAAGACAATAATTAAACATTGTCTGAAAAAGCAGTAGGGTCGAGTTATCTGAAACAGTTTAGTAAATGATTCTATGAACCAAATTGGATGTCAAAATGTGCAGTGTTGGGGGCCATTACCTTTTATTAAGAGCAATGAATGTAAAAGAGAACGTTTCCCATTCAAGTGTGTGTGTGGTGACAACTGCTCGCAGGGAGACCGAGCCTCATGCGGCGGATATTAGGGTTCTCTCTGCAAGCTCTCATTACCGTTCCTGTGATGCTCAGAGTCATTCTTACAGGGATTAAATTGGCTTTCCTGCATCGTTAGCCTGATCTGTGAGGGGGGCATTGTTTAATCATATTATAATTAAAGTTTTAAGTCCCTCCAGTCATCACAACCTAATTATCAATCAAACAGGGTGTCATATACAATCACACGGTACCTGACGGAGGGTAAAAATGAACGAAAAAAGACAAACTGTTTGCTTAACTCTCCATTAAAAGACAATGAAAGCCATTTCATGCCTAACTTTCTCAAACAAATCCGCGAATAAATTCTCACGGAGACATTGAGACAAACTTAATGAAAAACGAACTGGTATTTGCAGGGCTCTCACACCTTCTGCATCATTACCTTCACAATATGCCAGCACTGCCAGCTTCAAAGTATGGAAATCCACATTCGTCTCAATCCATATGGATTTTCTGGATGAGCTCCAAACAGCAGGTATCATTTCCCAACCTGCACTTCTCCACCACATCTTGGGACTGACTATATTACCATTTACGGTGGCAGTAGGCAGTTTCCATTAAGCAGCTTTGGTGTTTTTCATAAGCTCTAGACTGGAAGCTGTCAGCGGGCAGTGGGAGTGAAGGGAGTGATAAAGACTCGTCATTGACCACAGCTAAATGACACACGTCAATATGGATTGGATGGGAGCGAAACATGCAGCGCTGCTCTGTCAGGCATGAGTAGTGTTTGCACAACAGAGAGCGAGCGAAGGGGAACGACAGAGATTGATGGTGGTCTGCTGTGACCCGAGAAAGCGTGAGTGATGCTGAAATATGCCTACGAGTGGGCAGGGAAGTATGAGATTGCGTTACCGTATGACCGGGTGACATCAGATAACTACAGACACGCACGCTGGTAACTTCCATTTTCTGGCATGGAAAAATATGGAAATGGCAGGCAAGTTTGTGTGTGTTAGTGTGTGTGTGTGTGTGTGTGTGTGTGTGTGTGTGTGTGTGTGTGTGTGTGTGTGTGTGTGTGTGTGTGTGTGTGTGTGTGTACATGACTTGATTAATTACTATAATATAGTATTTTACTGTATTTTAGTTCTTATATTAAACACTTTTTTTTCAATTAAAAAGAAACAATTTTTAAGCCATTTCAAACCAAACCAAGAACCAAATTATAAAAAAATAATAATTAATCAAAAATATTCTTATCTGCATCACCCAGCCGTACTAATCTGAACAGCTGCCTTCCTTCCAACAGTCTTCCTGCTCTTGTTACCCACAACCCTTTGCGTTGAGTATTCCATTGAAAATCCATATTTCATAGAAATATATTGCCCCCATCAGTCTTGGATTAACATCTTGATATAAAACGCATTAGGCAAATTGTGAAGGATGGACATTGATATTGCAATAGATACATGGCGCAAAAAGACTGAATAAATGTTTTAGCTTTTTAAACTGAATTTCATTAAATATGTAAACTAATCGCCGGGGTAAGTGGGAAGTAATAATCGATACAGGGGAACATCATTACCAGTGCATGGACATTTTGCTAGGCATCAGTCATGTTCCTCTCTATAGTTCTCTGCTGAGCTTATTATCTTCATCTTCTGAGTGATTACCTCATGCTAACAATCAATATGAAAGCATCATTCCTATTATTCCACACAAACACCACAAAAGAAAGAGAGACTGGCAATGGGAAAGAGAAAGAGAGAAATAAATAGAATGCAATAAAGAGGTAGCATGCGTTCGCCTCTTTCAAACGTTTGATCTTTTGAGATTTTCAAAGCATTCAAATCAATGTGGCACCAATTTAATTCTATTTAGTTAAGCAGGAAACTCCATGCGCCTGCTCCATTTACAAAAAAATAAATGAAAATAAAATAAACAGTATTCTCATACACAATATGATATAATATGTAATTTATATGTGTTGTGTTCATGTAAAAAAAATCTAAATAAAGAAACACTTTAAAGAAAAAGGGTGTGCAATCAGTATGGCCGCTGATCTCTACAGATTTTTGAACTACCATTGATGAACTTCAGATATGAAAACACAACAAACCAATTCATGAGTAAAAAAACATAACTAACCCTAATTATTTTCTATATATTTTCTTATATATAACCAATCAGTGTTAGGGGTAACACATTACAAGTAATGTTAGGTGCACAAGTGTGAATGCAGGTGTGAATTTTAGTGTGAAAGGGCTTTTACATTTGCCAAAAACATAACTCTTTTTAAATTTCCATACTGTTCCATGATTCAAGGATTTTGTTTGGTCTGCGTCCAAAGTATACAGCCATGCACACAGAGCTTTGAAGTAGCACATCCATGGCATACCGATGATTTTTAGCTTATGAATTGCTTATGACTGATTTTCTTCTGGAAAACTTTCAGAGTGCAGTATATGCAGGTGTGTGTTCCTCAGAGCAGTGTGTTACTGTAAATGGTCAGGAAATTACAGACAAGCATCTCTGTTTTCTTCTCACACTTTCACTAGTTGGTGTAACAAAAGCTTGGCCTTGTCTTGATAGATAGACACGATCACGTGTAGTCAAGGTAACGGGTGGGGTCAGAGGTCAATGCGAGAGACAAAAGTATAAGACTGTACCCGCTAAAATCGCTCAGCTCGGTTTAAAACTGTCAAAACACTTTCTTCACAGTCCTAGCTTGCTGTTATATTGTGAAAAATCACAGCTTTTTTCATGCGTCAAATATTTTGTTGAGTATACCACTAAAAGCAGTGCAGATATGCAGTGTTTTTTTTCTTCTGTGATGCTAATTAGCATGTACGACATTAAACAAGCCGTCTTTAAAGCGTCACAAATTCTGCCAGGTTTGATAGGAATCAGAAATGTTTGTAGGAAGTGAAGGGAACTGTGAAAAATGGATTCTCAGCAATATTGCCAAGTTCTGTTTAACAGTCCCAAGACTAATGAATATATGCATTTTAATCTTTTTCCACATGCATAATGACTTAAGCATCCTTATAAACCGAGGATTAATGTACGATCTCCCTCCACAATGTGTCGCCAGGCTTAACAGTTTTCTCCCAATCAGTAATCTCATTAAGTTGCAGACAAACAAGATGAGTATGTGCTGTTTTTTTTACCGCCCTTTTTTCGTGTCATGTTTGACAGAGACTTAAAAGTGAACTCGAGCCAGGATCTTTACCTGCACAATAAATTGGCATTTGTTAGACGGCTGGGCATGGTTCCATTCAGCTGACGGACACTACCTGCAGAGCAATCACTACTAAAACGGGCACCGATTCCACAGGTTGCGACGCTGGAGTCGAGGGAGGTCAGGTCCCTTCAGAGAAAACTTTCAAACTATCCAAATTATACCATAGACTTTCATCGAACTTCAAAACTATTTCTTCTAAAAACGGTCAGTTCCTGCACCATTTCTGACCCTGTTCTGCAGAATGAAACAAGGATAAGAGTTCATTCACGATTCACTACCCCCATTGTCGCTTGAGATGGCTGGACATTTTATTAGAGCTGTACAATTTACTTCTGATAGACTGATGAACTTAATTGCAAGATATATTGCTATGGACTGTAAGTCACTAGTGCAAAATGGAAATAAAACACATTGACTTAAAAATATACTTTTTTAATGTCTATTCAATGATGACAATGTCTATTCAATCTGAAGACAAACATTTAAAATATGCAATTAATAGACATACTTAATTTTTAATCGATTTTCTTATTGGTATTTTTTACACACATATATGCAGTATAGGCTATATATACATTTAATATATATATTTTGCATATATATATTAGTAGTTCTCTACAAGATTTCTAATTTATAATGATTAAACGCTAAACTTTTATACATTTATTTAATATTCAAGTTCAAACCCTGATAATTAGCATTCTCTCATCAATTGTTTACATAACTTTTTATCCATGCAATTAAAGCTCACACTGGGTCATTCCTACATCCTGGAAAACAATTACTTTGTTATATTATTTAACTACCTTGGCTCATTGACAACACTAGGCCTGTAAAATAATCTGATTAAATTGTTAACCCGGCTCCCTGGCTAAAAATCAAATTGCAGTGTTTTGTTTCCGTTTCGACTTTTCAGACAGCTGTAAATGTGGGGAATAAATGCCTTAAAATAGACTCTCCCCGCAGCTTGTTTACTGTCACTTTTACTCTTAGTCCTTTTTTTTTAAACGGTGATGATCCTTCGAGCGATGAGCCAGACATGAAGTTCGTGTCTGTGGGAGCCGCTTTATACAGACTGAGATTAGAGAAAGGTCAACAGAATAAAACGGATTGATGGTGCTCGCAGCTGCTAGCCGAGAGGCTGAAAGCGGCGGCTGAGTGACTGAGTCTGCGGACTGTGGCGAATGCGCTTTTGTGCTTTGGCCGTAAATAGGCTTGTATCATATCATCATCCTCCGAGCGGGTACAGAAGATTTACCATTTGTCGCCTCACTCGCACTTGAAAACGCTCAGAAACAAGGGCGCTAGCTAAAGGCGCAAGGTTCCGCACCGCAAACCAGATAACTTCAGGTAAAGAGGAAAAAGTGAAACATGAGGTAAAAGCAGCTGTTCTTAACTAGTTTTGTCCTTTTTGAGGATGAGGGCATGTCACACAACAGGTTTGTTAGCATCCTGCTAATCTGACTAGTTGCTACAAAGTGACCATGAATTTGTACCAAACTACAGCAGTTTTTTTTTCCATATCAACACCAAAAGATAAGGAAAGAGTCAACTCGTCTCTTGTTATTTTGCTATCAATACGCATTAATATGGCTAATTTTATTGAATTATTAGCATTTAGCATAGTTTTAACCTGTTGTCCATAATTGTGTCAGATGAAACCTGCTGTGTCTAATTTTTAGCCTGTATCCTACTAAAAACATAAAAGGCTTACAGTGTGTACAGTAGACTTCAAGGAATATATATATATTTTTAAATCACTTACACTAAGCACGGTAATCTAGAAAATTATCAGAATCCTGGCTAGATACAGTAAAAGGCAGTGCTAACCAGCTATCTTCAGGTAATGGTGAAAAGTTAGGTAAAAGAGGCTGTTTTTAACTAGTTTTGTAGTTTTTGAGAATGACAGGAAGCCACACAACCAGTCTATATTAGCATCTGGATATATATATATATATAAACAATAAAACATAAATTTTTACTTATCTCTTGTTATGTTGATATCTGGTTAATTTCATATTATTAGCATTTAGCATTGTTTTTACCTAGTTGCCCATGACTGTGTCGGATCAAACCTGCTGTAACCCATTTCTGAGCAGTAACCAACCAGTAGAGAAGTTTATCTTTATTGGAAAAATATCTAAAATGGCATACAGTGTGCATACAGAGGTCTACATGAACTATGATAAGAAAATCCCTCCTGTTAGACGCGCTTATCGTTTTGATCCGAGTCTGTAATGTGTCGAGCTCCGGCCACGTGACTGCATGAGATACTTTCTGCTTTGATTTGCCCAACAATGACTCTCCAAGTCAATAAAATTCTGACAATGCGAGAGATATCAAGAACTTGTCGTGAAGGATCAGCGGACATCTTTAAAATCAAGATCACCTCAAGGGCAAGCTGACAAACATCCAGGCATACTTCACGCTTGCCTTGAGATTATAAAATAACAAAAAAAGGGGGGGATGGGAGTGAGAGGTTAAGGTATATTCTGTCAGTCAAATGTTCAATCCAACAATGACATCCCTGTTACAGTCGAAAGGCCTCAATCTCTTCGGTTCTGCTGTAAAAAAGCAAAGATGTCAGAAAATAGATTACTGAGAAAACGGAAAACTACAGCGCTTCCTTCTGTTCCTCTCCAAGCTTATTTACGATAACTGGATTTGCAGCAAATAAACATAAATGAGACACTTGGCCTACATCTGCCCCTCAGATTAGGCTACGCCAGTGTCCTCTGCTGTGTTACTGTACAAAGCAGACTAATTATGGTCATTCACTCTGTACAATATAGTCTGCGTGAGATATCTGATTTCAGGCCTCAATTTTCCTGCTCAATGCAGTTTTCTCCATCTCGCTCTATATCCGTCTTGATTACTGCAGTCCTTACTGTTTCTCTTCATCCTTTTTGGGACAGCTAGTGTCCGAGGAGGATGAAAATGTAAACTATGTAGAGTATGTACGTCAAATGCAATTTTTGCCACAATTTTGTCATCTAAGTCGAAATTTCAGGGATCATAATAAAGACATCAAAATCATTCTTTCATCAATCCTTTCATTTTCTAGTAATATTTAAAAGAAGTAGTAATGTTTTAATTTCACAATGTTTATTTTGTAATTTACAGGTCTGATTCGTTCTAGTGAATCATTTGGTTTAGATGGTTCAAGTAAAATGATTCAATAGTTTAAGTCACTTTTCTTTCCTTTAAAAGAAAATTAAAAGAGTTTTTTAGGGGTCGTTTACACGATACAGTTCAAATCCCATTTATTTATAGCGCTTTTCACAATACATTGTTTCAAAGCAGCTTTACAGAAAATTTATGACAATTACAATTTAGAGTGTTCTGCTATCAGGGGTGATTGTGTCTAAGTTATGCATTTTAGAAAGGTACAAACCGCAGTTAGCTAACAATATATTAAATGGCACCATTTTTAACTCAAATTGTAAACTTTTTATGCGCTTTGGCCATTCATTTGCACGACAACAGCGCTTTTGGAGGCCTGAAAAGGCAAACTTGGGAAAAAAAAAACATTCAAAGTGTTTGTGTTTGAAAACGAAAAACTTCTGTGTGTAAACTACAAAAGTGTGAAAATCATGTAAACTTACCCTTAGTTGCATTTAGAGCTGTACTATTACTGATCACACAATTTTTGTTTGTCGTATGATTAAACACAAAAAAACAACATAGACGTCAACAGATCTACAGACAAGATTGGGAGCCCCATCAAGTCTCCCAATCTTGTCTGTAGATCTGTAGTCTCTTTTGACTGACTAGCAAGTACACACTTGACAACCACTTAAAACACCCTCGCAACACCTTAGCAACCACACACAATTGATTAAAAAACAAAACAAATGAATTACATAATATACCAAGTAATGACCAAATTGACAATTCAGACCTTGCATTCTTGTGGCATGGGTAATTGGCACAATTTCATTGTAGGCTGGCTTTTCTGCACGGGTCGTTCCACACACAGTGATTATACCCTCGGTCCTGAGCCACACACACTACGCCCCTATCACCTTCCGGCCGTCAAGAAGAAAAACTGACAGCAATTACATGTGTGAGCACACTTGAGCGTGGGTGTGGACAAACACTCACATTCGCGCTAAGGCGTTTTTACAGGTGTTCGCATCAGTTCTTATATAGTGACAGTGCTGGCACTGACTGCAGACATTATGTGTGATTCCCACAGCCTGCATCTCAAATTTTGGCAGCACTGTGGCAGGTGCATCAGAGTCTTCCAAGAATACAAGTAAAGCAGTAATGTGCTTAAACCATTATGCTAGTTATAGGCCTTTGTACATGTAGTGCTGACTGCTTAGTAGCAATGAATGTGCTTCATATACCAACACCATGGTTGAAATCACACTGGCAGACATACGTATTGCTTAAAGAGCAGGTCATTTTAGAGGACAAAGCGGTATTTAACGATTAGCTTCCCATCCTTGATATAGCGTGGAACAGTGCCCACCCCCTTTTTCCGGGACGCTAGTTCCAGATGTGTTTTTTTCCCCATTAATTTACCCATTGGGATTTTCTTTTTTAAAGTTTTTGTTAGAGTTATAAGCCATGAACCAAGCCAATCAGCTACGAGGTGAATCATAACATTACAAAGTTTGATTTGAGGCAACAAAAGTATTTCAAAACACAGTATTTCAAAAAAACTAAAGTACAAGACTGTGTACTTCATGAGATTGTAGCTCTTTTCATCCCTAAAGCCATTAAGCATTGCAAACGGTATAATCAAATTAAAAACGATGGCGAAATATAAAACTACTCATTTACAAATGTTGATTATATATAAACAGAATACATTTTAATATTGCACAATATGCATACAGTATGTACCAATATTTAAGTATTTTGAGAGCGTAGAGAGAACGACTCGATTATGTCATCCGCAGTGCTTCATGGGAGTAGGGGAAGTTTAAGAGCTTTTTTGTTGCGTGTTGCTTTTTTCGACTCTCTGATTGGTGGAATTTTCTCTACAGCATCATACGTAATGTAGTTTTTCCACCAGGAATTCTGCTGTTAAACATGATTACTTTAAAAATTAGGTGAAATAATGCAAGCTGATGGCTTCAGCAGAAGCCAATACCCTCGATTAACAACCTCGCAGCTCACAGCAGGGCTGTCTTTAAAGGTTTAAAAGTTATCGTTCTAAATCAATTTCCCTATGGAGTATTTTTACATCCGGAACCTGACTGTAGCTCTCTACTTAAGCTTCAGTGAAATCAGCCATTGTCAAATTACACTATTTGTTATTTAAAATACGTAATGTGCTATAAAAAAAAAAAAAAAACATTCATGTCTATTAAGTTGTTATATGGTATTATAAAAAGTGTAATACTTGAATATAGGATAAAATGACATGATTATAATGTTGGAACACAGATTTTTAAAAACACAAGTACAGTAAAAAGTATTTATCTAATTTAATCCATTTCCCATTTTGTATTATGTGACAAAGATCAAGTACAACTAAAACAAGCACAAAAAGAGCAGAAAACAGTGTCCCCTTTTAAAGAATAATGATTTTGGCTCCATGCTGGTTGAAGGACAGGAACAGTCTCTCAGCTTATCTGTTTTTAATCAGCAGATGTGTCCCCAAGTGGAGCAGCTCCATGACGACCAACTGTCTGTCACAGGCTGATAATAGAAGCACTCGAAGTGCATCAGAAATCAAGTACTGTAAAAGTGTACATCACAGGATTTGTGTGTGTGTGTGTGGGGGGGGGGGGGGGGGCATTTATGGTAAGTTCTATACTTCATTTAAAGGGAGATGGTTTGCTTAGTACTTGGCCATAAAAATATGACTTCATTTCACGCCACTTTGCTCGGGTTCCAGAAGTCAAAATCGCATTCATTTTCTCTATAAAGACAATTGAGTTTTCAAGATAACCTATAAACCTTTCAAGAAAAACTGACCATGAGCTCAGAAATGGCTAATCAATCCTCTATGTATCCGTTTAAGCAACAAGTTAAAAAATTTAAATCCCTGATATTCTCTAAACTCCTAGGGAAGAACTACACTGACTATATATATATATATACACTTTATATAAAAATGTTTATATTATAAATATTTATATTTATATAAAAATACTAAATACTAAATACAATAGACACCTTTCCAAATGTGCCAAAATTCACTCAGATGCTTGTAGGGATATTTTTAACAGAGGGATTAGTCCACACAAAACCAACGAGAAATTATTAAAACATCAAGAGACTTGCAGATGGCATTCGTGCTAGTATTACGTAACAGTGCACATGTGTAAAATGGTTGTGTTGTCCTTTTGGAGAGGGTGTCTCACAATCATTATCGCTCCATGGCTCTGGTATTACCCATATGACCTGTGTTATGTCACAAAATTAATTTACCCTCAGTCTAATCACATGACTTGCCCAAAGCGCAGCTGTGAATGCTATGAAATTTGTAATTTCCTTCTGTCCGGCAGAATTTGAATGAACCAGGAAGCTCAATGCCGTAATATGATGTTAACTGAACATTTAAATGATAAACAAGAACATATTTAACCTAAGGTTCACTGAAAACCCCAGTAGACATTAAGAGCCAAGCCAAACATGCTAACTAGAAGGCTGTCTCTTGAATATGTAGCTAAATTAGGATGGTTACCCACCAAGATAGAGGAAAGTACATGCTCACATGCTTTTGTTAGCACTTTCCTTTTTCTAAGGACAACACATGTTCGATATCTCACAGGAAATCCAAAAGTACTCCTCTCCTTGGAGGATCTCCAAAGGACGTGCTAACCCTGCAGAGAAGATGGGCCACCTCAGAGGAGCTGTCCTGCTTCCCTGGCTTAAAATATCACATTTAGTCATGCGCACACGAATACACACAGACGCAGATGCCTGTATGGATAAAGCCCTATGCACTCAGCTGATTAGTGTTTGCTTGTTGGACAGGACTGAGATGACACCTCCGCTATAATTATGAAATTGATTTACTTGATTTGCTATAATCCTGAGACAAAGGCCCAACGACTTGCTAACACTGATTTTAGGCAAATAAACAGGTAAACACGTTAAAACTTTTATAATTATCATAATATAGAGGATAGCGCAAAGACAAAGTCTACTCTTGATACTTCAACACTCAAAATTATTTTATTCATGTTATTTTATAATGTTATTTTCACGGCGAGAAAAAAAAAACTGAAAAAAAAACAACTTAAACAAATGAATAAAATATATTTAAGACTGAAAACCATGATACATAATTTAGAGACAGAAAAATTATATTTGTTTTGTTTTGGTGCACTTAAAAATTCTAGTAGTTTTCCTGTTGATACTTACTACGGTAAATACATCTTTTAGATAACAAATAAAAATCACTCTCCTTTGACAGTAGAGATTCAAGTGTTCCGATCAAGTAAAATCCGATCATGGAAAGACCATGTGAATGCCCTTGACATCCAATCATTTGCATAATTCGCGTAAAATGTATTGTGCATTCCCAATCGGATCGCAATCGACTCGATCAATGAGGTGTCCCAGTGTAAATGGCTCAACTTTGAAACCAACAGACAACCTCACAAAGCCAAAACGCTGATGAACAACAATAATTAGCTCAAGGTTTTCCTCCCATTTTGAAGGTCAAATATATTGCAGAGCGAAAGTGGCTTAATGTGCTTTTATGACCTGATAAAAGAACATTCAATGTGTCACAACAAACGCATCACGGTCCATCCTTGGTTGCTTATGGTGTAGTATGAAATTGAACCCTGTAGTGTGTCCACAGTCCACGAACCACAGCTAAAATCAATAGAGGCTTGAGAGAATAAAGAAAGAAAGAAAAAACACATTTAACTTACAGCTCGAAAAGTTGGAGATTCTGAAAGAGTTGCCATGAGAGAGTTGTCAGAGGGTTCCCGGACAAGTTTCTGCAGGGGAGAGAAAACAGAGAGAGAGAGTTTAATGATTTAACACTGACTATTTGCGATAAGGTGATAGAGGAAACACAGGGAAGCCAAACAACGGCAGTGCGGCGACCAGCCCAAAGTTAAGAGAATAAGTGCAACAGTACGGTACCTTGCAGCCTGGCAATTCAATAAACGGAGACTTGGTCATTTTGAAGACAACAAATTTAATCGAGGAGGAGGAGGCCTGGAGCCTTAAAAGCCACTAAACTCAATACAATGCGAAATGACTGTGAAGCAAATAAGCCATGTTTTCAGAACAGAGCCTTCAGATGTGGGAGGCCAAGATAGAAGTATTACTCGAAAACAGAAGGGAGGGCTAAGAACCTGTTTATACCTGGTATTAAGATGCGTTTTGCACAAGTGGATGACGCTAAAAACAGGTGTAAACAGGGTCTAAAACGTTTTGAGCTGGTCCACTTTCGACCACTTCCAGAGGTAGTCGAAAATGCATTAGACCGGATTGCTTTCGTAGTGGTTGGTTTGAAGACCAAAAACGTACCAAGCACAATGTTCTCTCACCATTCCTGATTTCTCTCACACACACTCGGCATGATATTGTCGCTGTCAGAGCAGAAACCAAAGCTGCTGCTCTTCGTAAGTTTTTTCATATTCTCCGGCTGCGTTCATATGTAAATTGAGCGAGCTTATTTGTACATTAGATCGAAAGATCTAAAAAATAATAATAATAAATAAATTACCCGCCCATAAAACCTCCCCTCGAAGAAATCAGGACAGAAGTGGACTTAAGTCATATCCCCTGATATGATTGTAAAGCACTTTGGGTGTACACTTACAATAGTAAATATGAAAGTGCTATATAAATGCCTCATTCATTCATTCATTCATTCAGAGACAGATTAAAACACCAGGTGTAAACGGGTATGTGTCTCCCTCGTCTACTTGTGATCCGATCAACCAAAACACATCTTAATACCAGGTGTAAACAGGGCTTAAATTATGTTTGTGTCAAGTCCAGTAACTAATACAGTGGGATGGCACAGAAATGAAAGGTATTATGCATATGTAACCGGTCCTACACGACTTGCTCCGAGCTGGATGCGAACCGGCAGCACTGGCGCGGGAAGCGGGCACGCCAACAAGGACCATAAATACTCATCCGGGTCACGGCACCAAATGTAACCGGTCTTGCTCAACCCACTCATACTAATATTTAAACTTTTAAAATATTGCTCTATTTTTTAGACACACCTATCAATATCTGGGGTTGTATGGATTACTGATTACTGGATTATTTGCATATTTTGGGTAACCATTCCTTTAAACTAAAAGAAAACCTCAGTTCAGCTCTTAGATCTTTCCTCTTGCATACTTACATGCACAACTACACATTGTGGGACGGCAGCAAGCAATGCCTCTCCTGGGGCTGAAACAAAAACCCTGGAGCCTCACTAACAGGCCTTCATTATCAATATTTATTGAATACTTCAGATCACTTAATACCCCCAACACTGGCCCGCTCAGATCCTATCAGGAGCAGTTGACAGATAATCAATGCACCCAGATCCATCCTTTCGCCCCAGTGCTGCCCAGGGGACCGGAGCATGCAGGCTACCCGTCCCTGACCCGTCCCTTCACCTGCACTTTCTTTCAGCATCCACTGACAGCAAAACAAAAGATCATTACAGCTAACTAGAACAACTGTTCATATAACAATGGAAGTCAAGCCCTTTCTTGTTTTTTCATGTTTTTTCATGTTTTTGAAAAAAAAGTGATAGTCAAGACCTTTACATTGTGACAATAACAAAGATTCTATTTTTTAGATAAAAGCTGTTCTTTCAAAAATATATTGTGGTTTCCAGAAAATTATTAAGCAACACAACTGTTTTCATCGTCAATCATTCTTTTTAGTAATCACTTTACCGTCACAAAAATAAATACATTTTAAAATATATTAAAAATATTTTACTTTTTCAAACTTATTTCAAACTGTAATAATATTACAAAATATTACTGTTTTACTTTTACTGAGATTGCGTCAAAAAAAAGATTGCGTTTAAGTTGCTGCCTTAAATTTTTAAGTACAATCAACTTGGATGTTTAAGTCATTTCAACTTAAATTACATTAAAATTACTTTGTTGAATGTTGTATAATTTATTTTTTAAAAACAGCTGAAAATTGCTTAGCCTGAGTTAAAGCAATGTAAAAACATGTTGTTACAAATTATTGATCATATAATTATTTTGTCAATAAAATAATAAAATGTGAATACAATATTCAAATGTGGATGTTCAAATGTTAATGAGCATTTATTGAATTTCATGATTATGATGTCAGAGTTATTAGCAGAATAATTTTTTTTAACAAAGATTTACCAAAATGCCTTTTAAAATGAGATTAGACTGTAGCCAAGTACTAAAGAGTCTATTAAGTAGTGCATTTGGCCTAGAAATTATATTAGCCAGGAATACAGATGTTCTAAATTTAATTCGTTGTTTTTTTCTGCAGCCAACATGTGTGTTAATGGTTCTTCAAATATGTCAACTTTGTTTAGCAACCCCAGCATGCATGTTTTTGCAGCTAAAAGTCATGACGGGGAGAGAGAGAAAAAAACGCTTAAAGGGCCCTTTTGGCACATCATGGAAGAAAGTTTTAAGTGCCGCTGAAAACAAGGTGTGCTTCCCGGAGAGCTCTTGAAAGGAACCAAGTGAAACGAAAACACCCACTTGTTAGATATTTTTAAGACAAAGTCGCTTCAACATGCTAATGTGCCTAATCTGAATCTGCTTAGCCGGTCCCTAGTGTGGTGCTTAAGGTATCTCCAGCAGCAAAAAAAAAAAAAAAAATTGTGCTTGCTGCTCTGACTTGTTGCCATAGCAACTTCAGCCTGTGAATCCTCACACTTTTTCTTCCCATTTCCTGTGTCGCAGGATGGGAGGCAGGGAACCAGCTAACCACTCAAGAAAAGCGTCCTGACACCCACCGTAGACACGAGAAGGTGGCGGGTGGGAAAAAAGACTGATAAAAATGTATAAATTGACAAACAAAATAACCTTCGGTTCCTCAAACGAAAGTTTCTCGGTAATGCGCCCACTCCTGCTCCGCTTGCCCTCGGCATTCTAATCACCTCATTAAATTGATAATGAGATTATTAAGGTGGCCTCCACAGGGACACACAAGGGCTGCGGATTTTGGCGAGGACATTATTATTCTCAGCACACAGAAGAGTTCATCTGGACAGTGGGCTTTAAAGGAAAGGGGTCTGGGGGATCAGGACAACTAAATAACCCGGAGTGCTGTCCATCAAGGCTTGATTCCTTCTAGACCCTCACGCAATAACAAATCTTCAATGGAAAAATAACTTTCAAGGACTTCAACAGCTAGGGGAACTAGATCATGACAAACAGAAGATTCCGAATATTATTGACGAAGCAGTTGGTCAGTTTGGCTTACTAACAGAGCTCTAAGAGATTTAGTGATTTAGAGAAATATGTTTTTAATGGATGGAGAGAGAGAGAGAGAGAGAGAGAGAGAGAGAGAGAGAGAGAGAGAGAGAGAGAGAGAGAGAGAGAGAGAGAGAGAGAGAGAGAGAGAGAGAGAGAGAGAGAGAGAGAGAGAGAGAGAGAGAGAGAGAGAGAGAGAGAGAGAGAGAGAGAGAGAGAGAGAGAGATTTGTTAAGGGAAAAATTTCTTTAGAAAACATGTGTTTTGGCTGACAAAAGAGTACATAAATAAATAATGTATTATTAAAATAATAATAAAAATTAACCAGTGGCTCTACAGTATTTCATATAAAAATGATCAATCTTTTTTTTTTTTTTATACAACACCAAAAATATCCCTGACTAAAAATCTTGTGTAATATTTAGTTAAATTGTTTTGAAGGTTATGCACCCACTTTCACTGACAATTTTTTTAAAAATAATAATAATTCCAGTCTCTACTTTGGATACTATTCATAGATAATTACACTTATTCATAAGCAGAACAACTCACCTCTGTGTTCATGATTTTATTCTTATAAATTGTAATTCAATGAGAATACAAAAGTAGATTTTCAAAGAACAGAAAATAAATCACACACGCCGCTACTTTGAAAATAGAGCACAATAAACAAAGTTGTGTGTGAACCGTCTTACTCCCTTGAGGGAGTTTAGCTCCCAAACAAACCTTTTCAGATTGTCGCAGACTATCAATTACGGTAATGACTTTCAGAGAAGAACGAGGCATGTGCGAGTGCTGAATGAGAACAGGACTGCCTTTAAACACTTCCTGTTAGCCGGATAATGGCTGTGCGCGTGTATGTTTACACGTCCGTTAGCAGACCTACATGTGCTTGATGCGCGTGTAAAGGCGGAGGGGTCTTGATGTGTGCCCTTGCATACGAATGATGTCATTACCGTGTCATCCATTCAGAGTCAGGCACATGTGGGACGTGGGAAGGAGGGTTAAGGGCCTTATTGAGACAGATCATTCACCCGCATTAGCATAGAGAAAGAGGAATTATTGAGTCCCTCTGAAAGCTTCATTAGCTCCTAACCAGACATTGCACTCGCGAAGCACGCGCTTCTGCAGTTCTCAGGGTGTGTGACGGTCAGCCTCGGAGATGATGACGATAAAAACGTCAACAGAAGCACAGACAGCTTCAAAATATAGGCCTTCCCATCAAGCAGCGCAAACACATGAAAGCGGAATCGGGCCTTCACTCGTCATTGGCGTAGCAAAGCTGCCCAAACCGCCGTCCGCGCGCAGGAAGTGTCCTTTTCAAAGGTCATACTTCGTTACAGTCAGAAGAAATGTCAGCTAAAATTGGATTTGGAGAAGAGGCAATAAAGAAATAAATAATCAAATCTCACATCAAACGTGACGTGCAACCTCAATACAAAGGTTGAGATCATTATTACAGATAGAAATAGACAATATTTCTGAGAGTACTTTCGGAAAGTCAACTTAACAGGTGATATTTACCGTGATAGCAGCAAATTAATTCCTATGTTAAACGTACATGGTTTATAACCGTTCTAAGACAAGCCACAAAAAAAAAAAAAAAAAAAAGCTAAATGCTAGGCTATCAACTTCTATACAGAAAAATTAACTGCGCTAATTATTATTATTATTATTCAATAATGTATTAAGGGCAAGCAACAAAAAAATTGCTAAGTTGCTAAGCTACCAACTACTGTACAGTAAATAAGCTAAGCTGAAGGCTAGCCTTTAGAGAAGCTACAGTAAAGTAGCTTGCTACATATAAAAACACATGAAAATAGTCAGCTGTAATCTGGAAACAAAAATGTATAATAAAGGAAAAAAAAAAACATACCCATGCCATGATACAGAAGTCTATGCTATCAGCTAAAAAAAGAAAAAAAGAATTGAACTTCTAATTATTTAATTGATTTTAAAATAGTCAATACCAAATAGCAAAAACAATTTTTTTTCACAAAAACGAACATAGTTTGTTCAGTTTAAAAATCATTATGTTTATGAAAAGTCCCCATAAAACATGTAAAACCCAAAGTGTGTGTGCGTTTCTCACGTTTATAGTTCAAATTATTCAAACTGTCTTGGAAATCTGGACACTGACTCAAATGAGTAATTCATTCACAAATGAGAATGTGCTAAACCACTAACAGAAAACACTTATCTTGCTTAATTGCTGTCAGAGAAAATGTAATGCTGTAGTAAGTGCAAAGCTACTCCAAGCCACTCAGAAACTTAGTCATACTTAACCTTCAACCCTTTTACCCAAGTTAATCTAAAAAAGTTGATCAAAAAACACCAGCCCAAACTGGGCTAAATTAGCCCACTAAATATGCTACAATTCCACTACCTTTTATGATGCTACTGCTCAGTTCCGCCTCTAACATCGTGTATATATACTTGATAAATGATTAATTTCATATTCCTTAGAAATCCTGTGACCAAATGGAGTCAGAAATTAAAGAAATAAAAGTAGGTATGTCCCCACTGCACAAACCTCAGTAATTAAATTCCAAATCTCTGATTAACACCTCAATTAAATGAGAGCATCTTTGTGGAGCTGGGAAAGGGAGCAGACACAATGGAGAGCAGCAAAAAAAAAAAAGCCATATTATTTTACCTCGGTTTCCATACGCATATCACTTCACAGCTGTCTCTAATTAGCCTCCATATTCACGACAACCGTGTTGTCCGTGAACGGCCACGCCGTGGTTTTGGCACATACGCACGTGGAGACGCATGAGCCTCACAATGACGTGACAGAGAGCTGTGCTCTCAATGCCCGAAAGCATTTGGTGAGCTGCTCTGGGATGGCAGCGCCTCATCAATAATACACGCCGAAGGAGTCACGGGGAAGGCAAGGGCTAAACGGTCATAAAACGACAATTAGATACATAGCCTGCAGTCCCGGGTAAGGTAACTATGCATGAAGGGGTAACCGAGGGCCAGGGGCAGGCCCCGAGCTTCCCTCAGCCAGCCAGCGGACCATGGGAAAGGCTTTTCTACCTGTAAACAACAGACAACAGGTGTCACTCCCTCAGGAGGACAGTGTTATCTGTGGGACACCGCGTACGCTAGACAGGCACCAGAACGGACTGGCAGCTCTGATGAGAAAACATCTTTTATATCTGACACCTGCGAGACAGTAATTGCCGCTGTGGAGTTCTTGGGGGACCGTGATGCCTTTTGCGACCTCAAATAAACCTTGAAGATCATAAAAAGGCAGATATTGTAGCTCTACAGTGTATTTTCCGTATTTTGTGCAGTCACAGGTCCGGTTTTGAAGGATAACCGGCATTTAGCTTTATATACGACTTAGTTGTTTGGAAATGAGCTGCAGACATGCACAAACAAAACCCACACCTACTGTACACCAAAGAGTCCCATCAAAAATAAATCCATATGAATATTTCACCAGCTTCTCTGTGACTATTCGACCAATACACATTCATCAAATGCGTCTTCAAGGTCAGAGTTTCTTCTCCAAGGCAAGGCTGGCCTTCCTTCCCACACATGGATATTCGAATCCCCTCTGTCAGCAATGTATCGCTCCGTTTGCTTTGTTCAGACTCGTTTCCACGGCTGCCTCATCCTCTACGCTTGTCTGCTTTCTACAGCTGTCAGTTATTCATGGCTTTTTGCACTGTCCCAGATACTGTAAGCCTGCTTTAAATGCTAATTCACCCAGACTTAAACCTCGGCAATAAAAATAAATTAAAAGATAAATAAATAAATAGCCTACATACAGTCAAATGGGGATACATGCATAGCAAAACACTCTTTGGGGATTTAGAGTTTTGAAATAACAGATTTCTCTGAATACATACAGTAACGGTATATCAAAAATATATTTAAAAAAAAAAGCTTTCTCATTATACACTGCAGCATCACCCCTATTCTCACAGTATCAGAAATGGTTTGATAAAGAATTCAGTCTTCCTAAACATGCATGTAAAGTGAACTTGCTTTTGCAGCACAAAAAGATGCGTCTTCTCGATGTCGACAACACAAACAAAACTCTTCCAGGCCTCAGCTACGACTACAGTGTTTGAGGGCTGGTCATAGTAGACGTTGTTCACGGGCAGCCATTGAAGACAGATGTCCGAACATTATGCAAATGTGTTACAAATCTACGTAGGTTCGTCCAAGATGTAAGACCAGAATTTCTTTTAGGAGACAATAACTCCATTATGCCATGCACTTGTACTCATATACTGTACTCTTATGATATTCTACTTTAAGACCACTTTTCAATAACATACAGGAACCAAATGAATGTTGTTGCTACACAAATGGCCATGATATTATGCTAATAAGTCAAACTCAAAAAGGAGAGATGAGTTTCATCAGTTCATATCGAAGCCGAATAATTGGTCAATCATATTAGCCATTACATAGAGCACACTAAAATGGAAACAGGTTTTATATAGAACCCACATCATGTGGGCTATTCTCATGAGAAGGCTAGCCTACCACCTTAGGTCATTACCGCTGCAGTCACATCCATGATACATCGCAAATCCCACAATGCCGCAGAGGCCTGAAGGTGCTTGTGACACCACTGTCCTTTCCTTGGCCTTCAAGGACTGAGGAGAAGGACAGTAGACAGAGGGACACGAAAGACAAATCTTCTTCTCCACTCAGTAGGGAGCAATTAATCAGTCCAAATGTGTATTAGCGCCCCCAGAGACGGTCTATGATACTACACCTATAGCTGTCACAGTAGCGGACAGAAGAACGAAAGCAGAAAACGATATACTCGTGCCGAGCAGTGGGCCTCGGGTCCGTGCGCTTACTGTCTCTTTAATGATCTCTGACCAGCGCTTGTCTCAGATTCGCACTTCACAGTGAAAGATTTATGACTTTTGAGGAATAATCCATTCAGTGCGTTTCTAGCGCAAGGAGTGTGAGATTGGGAATTCTCCTTTGGGTCCTGGGCAAGGGGCATCAATTAGTGTTGTCAGTGCTCAGAACTGTGAAACAGTGGGTTATGGTTTACTATGGTGTTTTTGACATATGAAATTTATAATTAGGAGATAATTGGTGCTACAGGAACTAAAAAAAGGAAAACAGTTGCTCATAGGAGACATAACCCGACAGAATATGAGCACTGCGGTGAAAATGAATGTGTGGACATATCACACACATAGACCCACAAGGATGTTCTCATAATGAACAGTTAGTATGAATAAGATAGCGCTTAGCCACAGGCTAAATTTGTGTGAGTGTGTGTGAGTGTGTGAGTGTGTGTGTGTGTGTGTGTGTGTGTGTGTGTGTGTGTGTGTGTGTGTGTGTGTGTGTGTGTGTGTGTGTGTGTGTGTGTGTGTGTGTGTGTGTGTGTGTGTGTGTGTGTGTGTGTGTGTGTGTGTGTGTGTGTGTGTGTGTGTGTGAGAAGAGAAACCAAGGAAGAGATTGACAATAAGCAGCTGGTAAAATGCCAGCAGCACCCCGTTTCTCTAGCCCTTCTCTCTTGGTTCGTTGGGAACAGTTGGCAGCTCAGAACATTATATATAAAAACACTGATCAGGAAAAACGAGGATTACGGTAAATATACCACCAACAGCAACAATTGTTTGTGCTGAGAGGCTGGACACATAAATACACACAGTTTAAAGGGATGGTTCAGCCTAAATGTAAAATATTGCCATTATTTACTTGCACTTCTGATGGCATGAAATAAAACGTAAGCTTTGTGGCTTTTAGTCATGGACTTTATATACATAACCAGTCAAAAGTTTGGACCGACTTGACTGTATATATTTTGAGATTAAAGACACTTTGATCTGGCTTATGCTAGTTAGGTTAGTTAGTTAGTTAGTTAGTTAGTTAGTTAGTTAGTTAGTTAGTTAGTTAGTTAGTTAGTTAGTTAGTTAGTTAGTTAGTTAGTTAGTTAGTTGTTTCCAAACTTTTTATAACATTCTATAGCTATGCTCTAGCCATCCATAATTTAGTGTATTCCTTCAAGCCGAAGAAAAGAAAAACACTAAAATAGCAATTTTCTACTCAGACAAAATGGACCACATATATTGCCGACTCATCCTGGATGCAGGGGCGTAATGCACATTTTTGTCTAATCAAATACTCAAATGTATACACCATTACCACCTACAAACAACTAGCAATAGCAAGTAGAAGGTCATGAAACGCCGGGCTATGACATACAGACTACTGACTTTTTTTTATAAATACGGTCGCATTTTTCTTCAGCCTGGTCTCATTGAAAAAACACTTACCTACATTTTTGATAAACTCAAAAAACAATCCAACTTTACAATTGAAATGAACACTGGAGGAAATAAAACACCAAATGAAATTCCTTTAGTACCATTTCTGATTTTGAATCAATGAAACAACACACAAATAATTTCTAATTTAACCTTAAAGTCTCAATGTAACAAAGTAGTGGCAGACATTTTCATTCGTATACATCACAATATGAATGAAAATGTCTGTCACTACTTTGTTACATTAAGACTTTAAGGTTAAATTATAACTTATTTGTGTGTTTTTTAATTGATTAAAAAAAACAGTGTTGTTGATTGAACGAGGCAGATCTTAATGCGAGTTTGCAGTGGATTGTACTAAAGGGATGGGGTTTGTGCACATGAAATGATCAAAGAAGTGCAACATACAGTACTGTACAGTGCATCAAAAGAGAGAAGTTTGTTGATTCACCGGAAGATCGAGTTATGTCGTTTTGATTAAGAATTACAGTATGATGTAAAAAAAATACATGCAAGCATAAATTATTCACAAGATCAATAATATGCATTTAGAAAATTGATTGGGTGAATCTCGATAGTTTAATTTACTGTTAGTGAATCAAAGCAATGTGTCCTAAAATTTGCCAAAAATGTAAGTCCGGTTGGATCACCGGGTCTTGTTTACAGGCCAGATTTGGGCTTCAACGTACCGCACATTCAGATCCCTATTCTTCTCTTCCAAATTTGTGTGACTGCACATTTGTTTTGGTAGTGAAATGGGCTTTTGAGCAACATAAGCTTAAGTGAAGCACAGTCACGTACAGCCTGGCTCCCACTCGCTCATATCTCTCAAAACAATGAGCTGTCTGGCCTGGCAATGCCCCAGACAATGGACATTTGGGTCAGGGGAAATACAGTCTTCCAATGTGTCCAATGCGAGACCAGTGGAGCCATCCACTACCACAGCTGTTTCAGGCTGGAAGCAGGTAGAATAACACGTCTCCATTGCTTCCTTCTCCTCCAATGCCACGCTATCTCTGCTAGCAGACCCGAAAGGTATTGTAGGACGATGGTGCCCAGTGTCTCTCAGGAGCACACTTGACGTTATTGGCTCCTTCTGAAGGTATCAGATAAAAAGATTGATGGAGCGTTCGAGAATTTGTGAGATCCTAAACTGCAGGGTGAAGTCTGAGGCTGAATGCCCACAATCAACATTCACAGGGAACCAATCAAAGAATGGTATCCAAGCGAACAAAGTAAACAAACATGCTTCTTTCTCATTCAAAGCCACCGTCTTTTTTGTTTTTGTTTTTTAATCCCTGTTTCCATGGCACGGGCCGCCGCAATCAGAGTGGCAGGAGATGAGATGCATTTAATTAGGACTTAATGAGATGACAGAGAAGGGATATGAGTCAGTTGCGGGGAACAACACGGCGGTATCACACTCCTCAGGTGACTGACAGGCTTGCGGCAAACAAGGGCAGTGAGGGCAGCCATGCCAAACCACAACATTCTTGAATCGCAGGCCTTAATAAACAAGGATGCAAATCACGGCCGCCAAGCTAGAGTGGCTCTGCCTCGGGGCATTTCCTGATAAATACAGTGTTACTGAGAGAGGTTACACGTGTGCCCTGTCAATCAGTATCGTGAGTAACGATATGGCTAATGTTAGTATAGCACAGGCAAAAATGTGATGTAAAAGCGATTTCACCTAACGCATCCTGATTCAGTAAATAATTGCGGTATAATTTGTAAAGTGCAAAGCAGGTCATGTAGGCAGGCGAACGTAGAGTATAATTAGCTATTAATTGGTACTTCCTGTTTATACAGACAGGAGAACTGAAACATTAAAGGAATATTTCATGTTAAGTTTAATCAACAGCATTTGTGGCATGAATGTTGATTAGCGTTTTAATCATAAAAAGAATTGTGCTTGATTTAATATCAATACTCTTCACTTCTGATATTAAAAAAACTGAATATTGTTTTGGACGAGGGGGGCCTATGAGACTAAACATTTTGGAAACCACTGTTTTAAAGGAATAGTTTACCAGTTTGTTAATTTAGGGTGTATTCACACCTGACTTGTTTGGTTCGATTGAATCGAACTGAATTTCGTTTCCCCCCTTGGTGCGGATCTTTTGGGTAGGTGTGAATACAGCAATCGCACTCAGATGCGAACCAAACAACCATACCGAGACCCAGCTGAAGAGGTGGTCTCGGTCCAGTTCCAAATAAACTCTGGTACGGTACGTTTAAGGTGTGAACATGACCCAACCAAATTGCAGTACTGTACCGTTTTTGACAGGATCAGATTTTTACTATGTAATTTGGGGTGATGAAATGCCTATACATTAGTGGTGCAACGGATCGCAGTTGATCTGTGATCCGTACGGACCATCTGCCCCACTGTTCGGGACGCATGTGATTCGCAGATTAACTACTTAACTTAACCATCATCGACTGAAAGTTTATCATTTGAATGTGTTTTATCTTGCCAATTTACACATTCAAACAATTTTAAACGCAGAAGAAGAGGTAAAAATCGGGACTCGCGTGTTATCTGTGACCACAGCCGCACTCAAATACCGAATTGATTCCTCTTTTGCGTTTCCTTTATTTAAGACGGACTCGTCTTAAATTATTTGCAAGTATTCTCTCGGTTATGTCATAATTGAAAAAGAAACCAGATGTTTGTCATTTTTTCTCGGTCCGAACAGAAACCCAAATTCCTACTGTTGTCATTAATGTTAATAAAACAACAAAATACAGCTTTAACAAAGATGAAGCTATATATCAGTGAACAAATAGTGTTATTATACATTCAGGCTTAATTATTAATTTCTGTACCAGAATTAGACTTTGTAACTTTGATATTTCGTATTCATCTCTGCTTGTAATTTGTGTATTTGTTCTTATTTTATTACTGACTGTCCACTTGTTTTTAATAATGTTAGAACTTTATCAGTGAAAAGCATGCTTTCTCCGCCACAACCGTCTTGCAGCACATCTTCGTCTTCGCAAAATCCTAATTACAACATAGTATAGATGACATTGTATAATATGATGATCATAAGCCAAATCAGTAAAAGAATAAAAATCCCACTACGAAAGATCTCCATAAATTGCCTGTTTTTGCACTTCCTGCTTTTTTTCCTGCTTGAGAATGTCTGTCCAATGAATGGATGACTTTAGCACACATGTGGTTTTGTTTACAAATGTTGGTTCACTTGCAAAAAGGGCAGTGTGAAAGCGAACCACACCAAACAAACAAAAAATCACCATTGTATTTGGTCCGGACCAAAGCAAGTGAATACACCCTTAATAAAAAGCAAATGGGTCCAAAACAACACTGATGACTTTCACAGTATGGACAAAACTCCACAGAGAAATAATTGAAAATAAAAAATATATTTTCATTTGTGTCTGAACTATCCCTTTAAAAGCAGTCTTGCTTAATAAGAGACCTGACGGAGGATGCAGCCTGGCAGAATCATAATCAAACGCATGTAAGGACTGCAGCAAATGCACCAAAGTCAGAAAAATAATGAGTTGACTGAAGCAGAGACCATTTCTCACGGTAAAGGTGAGAGAGGTGCGCTTTGCGAAGATTTATAAAGAACAGAAGGGAACAAATGGTGGAAAAGACAAAAAAACAGATGGAGAGATAGACAAAAGAGGGACATAAAGGTGGATAGATTGAGTTATCATTTGGATACAGGCCATTACCCAGGACCCTATACCGTCTCTTTGAGGTTACAGAGTGACCGTGACATTAGTCTGGAAGGAATATATACAGTATGTCATCTACCTCTCCAGGAGATGGGCAGCACCCATTTGACCGTCCAATCAGAACTCTGATACATTCTCACGAGGTTTCAGGTGACCTTCCAGCTGCTGTGCAGAGCATCAGTCATTGATGGTCAAGGAAGCCCCAAAACATTCTTGTGAATTTCAGAAACAAGGAGAGAGAGAAAAAAATCGCATGTTCGTCCCGGTCTAAAATCATGGCTTTTAACCGAAAGGAGAGCTTTAAAGTCTAAGTGAAGCAAATATGGACTGATTGATTATTTTAAAGCACTTTCAGGAACTCTGTCAATCTGACCTCCTGTCTGTCTGCCTTTTGATCTTTCTCAACATCCTACTTTCGAAGAAAGAGCAAAAGCAGAAAAATCAAACACTCAGGCACTTACTGACAGCCGCAGACTGTGTATACGAGGCTGGTGTAAGTGGTATAATCTTGATTGAACGATCCAATCCACAGAAGGCACAACAGGGCCCCACTTACAGGCTGTGTTCTATTCTAGTGCTACACAATTGTTGGTAATTACTTAAACAAGCCACATTATTCAGAGTAAGAATAGTCCATAAGAGTCCCATTTCATGCACAATAACGGCAGATTACAACTCTGTGTTCCACCTCCTTCTGTCACCACCAACCAAAAGGGCACTACACAAGCAACAATAAATAGTTTAATAGTTTTCAAGCGTTTCCTCATTTTGCTGATGCTTTTTTATCTTCTCAAATCAATAAGTTAGTATTTAGTTGAGTATTCTGGGATTTCTTGGGTTGATGCTGTGCCACAGAGTGAGACATGAATGGGGCAGGTTAGGTGAAAACAGACTAGCCTAGTAGGATCAGATATTTTAATGGGTCAGTACTAGAACCTTTCTATCTGTCCATCCATATATCAATCCATATATCAATCAATCCATCCATCCATCTATCTATCATGCAGTTTATTTTTAATTTGTGTTAATTTTCTGTTTGTTTGAAGGCAGGATTATTCATTATTTATGTATCAGGGAGGTCGAAAATTTGGCCTGAGGATCCATTCACACGTGTGTTCCTGTGAGACTGGGTTTTATGTGACATATGTCATCCAGGCAGGTGGCTCAAACCAGTGCAACATAACAACTCCAACTGGAGGTGACTCTGTCACTTCCATGACCTCCCTTCATCCTCACACCCTTGATTGACTGCATGTAACATGAGTCCTCAGCATGATGTGTCAGGATGGCAAAGCCCACACCACATGTAATTCGCAGCATTGGTCCGGGACCAAGCATCCTGTCGGGCTCAGTGATGAAACAGCGGCTGACATGAGTAAACGGGGTGTAGAAGAACTACGCAAGATGGTCATGCCTGCAGCTTTCACATCTGATGCCGACATGTGGGACTCTTTCTTTTGCCAACATCAAACACAGTGAAGAGGTTGCCCTCACTCTAGACAGCATGAAGATTTGTGTCTAAGAGCCTGTTCTTGAAAGGAAGTCCTGTCATCTTGTCCCAAATGTGCAAGAGTTTTATTTAGTTATACTTTTATACATATGTAATTATATATAAATTATAATTTCATATAAACTTACATATATAAAAGTACATAAACACACATTTATACACTATCCATCCTCTACTCGCAATGACCCTCATCACACAAACACACATTTACACCTTTATTTTTCTATAATCGCTTATTTATCTCACAGCGAGATAAATTTATCATGGGAATTTGATAAACGATCTGTCACAACAAAACGTCTACCTTGTGCAAGCAGCCATTTACTGGCCTACGGTCCGCCCACTCTATTAAAAGCAGGATTTTCAAAGCTGTTCGGTTCACAGCTGATTAAGGTCATTAAATAAGTGGGCTGGTTTACAGACACGCCGTGGAAAGCGTTTAGGTAGAACAACATCTCTTGCTGAGCAACGAATGTTCAGTGAAGATGCAAACCGCTCTCATTAACGCCGCTGTATATTCATTGGTGTTCTCAGTTAGATTGTGCTGTTCTGAACACCCCTGAATGAGAGGAATTTGAATGGCTATACTGAATTTCTGATGGCATGAGGCCAGGGGCGTGTCTAGAGGGGGGGCACGGGGTGGCACCGGCCCCCCCTGGAATATGATTGGCCCCCCCTGGTGCCCCCCCTCCAATCTCATTGGGTTAAATTTGCTGTCAACCTGAAAATGCCCACCGCACCATTGGACCAGAGCGCTGTCAATCACTGTTTGATTTGAGACTCGTGCGAACGCGAAGAAGTGATCACAGTTGCGCGTTTTTAAATCAGGAGGGAGCGCTGTCAATCACTGCTTGATTTGAGACTCGCGCGAAGAGGAAGCATAGTTGCGCGTTTTTAAAACAGGAGGAAAGTATGTAAGTTACACACTAAATATATTTTGAAATATCGAAGCTACAAGCCCAGTGTGAATTCCCGCACGACGCTGCAGTTAACAGTCATAAAGTGCGAGATAAGATTTAAATAGCTAAACTAAACAGCTATTTTAGATATAGGCCTAGAAGTTTTAAACGAACAATAGAAACAATCAGTATGAAAAGTATCCAAAGCTCAGCTTTAGGAAAGGAAATATAGCTACAGGTCAGCATACTGTGCCCAGGATGAGACCTGGATAACATTTTACAATGTATTTCTATTTAACACCGATATACTGTATGTGTTTTCCTTGCTAATTACAGTGGATATAAGCGCAATTAAATAACACAATCACCTATTAAACATATTTCCATTATTATTGTATAAATATAGGCTAGGCTATATTTGTGTACCTCAAATGTGTATAAGTATTGGAATAACAAAGACGGAATGGGATTGGAAAGCTGTAGTTATCCAATGTTTTTACCTTAAAACACCTTAAAATGCACATGTGTAGATCAAGAAAGACAAAAATTCCTCGGGGGGGCATGCCCCCGAACCTCCCTAGTAAGATCACTTTTGAGACCTCAGTAGGCTATTTAGAAAACTCTGCATACGACCCTGGGTGAAGACCATTTGTGCAAAAAATATTTCAGTACCCGCTCCCTCATTAACTTCCAGTCCAAATATCTCAAAATTCTTAAATCAAGATGCATTTACTAGAGGAGTAAAATTACATAAGATATTAAGTCTTGTTTTCTGGGGAAATAAATCAAAATTAAGTGAGTTTTTGCTTAAAACAAGCTAAATTATCTGCCAATGGGGTAAAAAAAAAAACTTATTATTTTTCTTACCCCATTGGCAGATAATTTTGCTTGTTTTAAGCAAAAACTCACTTAATTTTGATTTATTTCCCAAGAAAACAAGACTTAATATCTTATGTAATTTTACTCCTCTAGTAAATGCATCTTGATTTAAGAATTTTGAGATATTTGGACTGGAAACACGACTAAAATACTAAGTAAGAAAGGCATTTTATTTACAGTGGAAAATTTTCTGTGGAAAATTATTTCCCTTATAAGGGGTCCCTGGCTCCAAAAAGTTTGAGAACCCCTAATCCATGCAAAAAAGAAAAATGTAATACCATCTATATTAGAGCACGTGGCATTGCACAAGATTTTGGTGATCATGCTTAATATTTTCTAAACCAGTATTTATTTTCAGTTGAATTTTCTGATTGGCCCCCCCTGACTGGTTCTTGGTCCCCCCTGTGCCCCCCCCATTTAAAATATCCTGGAATCGCCCCTGCATGAGGCATTAACTTCCTGCCAACTGGCCACCTTGGATTTTTTGTAGATGCTTTACTATTGCATCCAAGGCAACAGGCCAGAAAGAAAAAAAGCAGCAGGTCCGAGCACGCATTGGAGGAGGAAGGGGCCATCTTGAACTGTTTCCGAGCTGATATATCCTGAGCGGTAGGCACAGATGGTATCTTGAAACTGGCATGTGTGACCGTTTGAAGGCGTAGCGCCAGAAACAACATCGGGGAACACCTCTGCCGCCGACGGGACCAGGGAACTGGTAGACTTGGCTACCTCTTCCTCAAGCAGAGGTGAATGTGGCTTAAATCATGGAACGCACTGCATAGACTTTGGAAATATGATGATCACCTAGCAAGGAACATGGGATCTACAAAAAAAAAGGCATCAATAAAGACCCAGATATACTGAATGAATGAATGAATGAATGAACGAACGAACGAACGAACGAACGAACGAACGAACGAACGAACGAACGAACGAACAAATGAACGAACGAACGAACGAACGAACGAACGAATGAACGAACGAACACGTAATCATCAAATTAAAGAATTCGCTGGTTGGATTTAAATAGGGATTAAAATGCTTGTATCGTGTTATATCTTTGGCAACAGTTCTTCTAACCCTAATTGATTGAGTGTGTAGCTTTTCATTTTCTTTTCTTCATGGCCATAGTCCAGGGTGACAATGTCAAGATTCATCAGGCTCAAACTGCGAAAGAATGGTTTGAAGAGAGCATGAAGCATTGAAGAGAGCAAAAAATCTGAGGCCTGGCAGCTCTGAGGCCAGATCTTAAATTCATTGAAAGTATTTGGGATGTGCTGGAGGAGACTTTACAGAGCGCTCGACTACTAAAAATGGATGCATCTTTTGACGGAAATAACACAACAACATTAATTTCCATCAAGAGGTACATAATTTTTTGATAGTAAGGATAGAGATGACTGACTGGCAAATTTCTGAGGTTTTGGTGCACAACACATCCTGAGTGTCATTGACAAATATCTTATCTCGTAAAACGTGTGGTCCATACCACCACTCCCTATACATAAAGTACACATGATCGCGACTTGCACGCTCGTTTCCTACTTTCGCTTTACATGCAAAAGTGATTTAAATATTCCACATATATTGATAGCGGCTCCCTGATACCCGCAAATTATAACCAATACAATTACCCAACTACATAATTGCGAGAAAATGTTAAATCGGTTTCTGTTCTTGACATTTTTTTCCATGGTTGTTTATTGTTTGATTATGCACCGTACCAGTTTCTCGTTTCTTTCATTGGTTTGAGTTAGTATATATCGAGTCTGTTTTCAGTTAGTCTTTGTTCAGTCCTCGTCCATGAATGGGGGTTGTTTTGTTAGTGTGTTTTTTTTTATCTTCTAGTGTCCTGAGTATTTAGTCATTTTGATTTTGCTATTACACACTACTTGAGTTTGAGCAATAGCGGTGTTGTTATCTGGACAATATTTACTTTGTTGACAAGCGTGTCTATTTTCTATGCATTATTAATGAAAGACATGTAATTTAAGAAAAACATATTCAATGAAAAAAAAATCTGCACTTTTTAGAAATGCCACTACATAAATAAAATCCATAAATACCAATATTCTAAGTTTTAAAAAAAATGCAGACCCATGGCACTATTAAACTGATAAAACTTGTGTATACAAATAATAATTAAATGTCATTAAAAATGTTAATATGTCTAATATTATCAAAATGGGTAAAATAATAAACAATTCTGCACTCTCAACTTAATACAAAGTAAATATTTTAAAAATAATAATTTGTTTTGGCTTTAGCACAATGACATAATATATATAGAGTGATATAATTACATTTATAAAATGTATAAATATTATAAATTAAAATGATATAATCCTATAAATAATATCCATTACTTTTTACACTTTTACATTCCCAGTTCCCACATATTTAATACTTTTCAAACACAGTATTTAATCAGCAAGAAAGACTGGTGAACAATATGTCTACAGCTAGACCAGCGCTAACCAGCATGGGACTAAGTTGGTCTTTTCAACAGGTTAATGACCTATTAGTGGGCCTAACTGGGGCACTTCAAATTAGTGAAGACATTTTCTCAGACTTGCACTGCTAGCTATCTTCTCTGTACAGAGTATTGTAATGAACTGTGAGATGGAGGCTTACTCCAAGCTCATACGGCCTGGAAGCTTTCGACAGAACCCAAAGGGACGTCTTTCTGCACGCCAAGCACAAGAGCACACAGCCCTGACCTAATACTCCATTTTTCCCCACCCTTTTTCCCCGCTCTTTTCTTTTTTCAACCCAAACATGTTTTGTGAGATAAGCCTCCTTAACCACGGCAGATTCTGCATGCTTTTTGTCTGTGTGAAAACGGATTAGAAGAGGAAAGCAGAGCAGGAAAAGCCATACAAAGTGAGGGAATGAACAACTGACTTTACTTTTTTTTTCCACCAAGTTCTTTCATAGATTTGAGCCCGATGACGCGCCCAATGGGCCGCCAACCGAGGGAACGGTCTGTATCGTGGTTTGTCGAGCCCACGAGAGAGGACAGCGGACTCCAGTGCCAAAGTTCTCCAGCCTTCCGTGCCATTACTTAATGAAAGTGCCGTAGTCCTTTCTTCAACTCCTGTGGGTTTTAATTAGATCATTAGCAGAACAGATTTAATTATAGCACAGGCAAGTGCAAGGCGTATTAGAGGTACACCTGGCAAACTTGGTCCATCATCAAAATACTGTGCGCAGAGGAGCCCGGGCTTTCCAAGGGTTGGCAGCAAGTTGGGATGCAGTGGCCTTCTGGGATTGCGGAATCATAATGAAGTATTATATTCATACCGTGCTAGGAGCTAAACATTTTCCTGAGAGGAGTAAACCAGCAGGGATGCTAATCTTGGACCTAACTGGCCTGCTTGACTTGGCTGGATTTGACTTGAACTGACATTATTGTGCTTTTACGTTATTTTTTGGCCTTTTGACACTTATTCTATAGGCACAATAGAGAGATGGCAGGAAATAATGGTGGGGGAAAAAGACAAAAAGGACTGACATAAACCATATTTAAACTTGCATTGAGCATACACGAAAAGTATGTTTTTTTTCTTGCAAAACAATTCCTGTGTTCAGCACCATTTCATGCTTCTATGCAAACCACTAGAGCACAGCTCTGTCTGATTGCAAGTTTCTTTTAGACCAGGGGTTGACTTATTGTATGCCAAAGACGGCCAAATTTGATGAGGATTGCTAAAATATGGAGGCATATAGAAAGACCAATTTGTAGACATTTTACTAACTATAAGTAACGTTGCAACTACATGTCAACTACCAGTCATTAGAGTATTAGTAGAACATTTCCTAACACTTTATTTGGTTTCACTTTTTTGATGGTCCCTTTAACACATTCTGTTGACTATAAGTAACGTTGCACCTACATGTCTACTAATTCTCATTAGAGTGTTAGTAGAGTATTAGTAAACTGGCAGGGTTATGGTTAGAATTAGTTGACATGTAGTTGCAAAATAACTGATAGTCAGTAGAATGTCTGTTGGAGGTCCATAACAATAGAGTTAGCAGATAATAAGCGGACAGTCTACTAATACTCTAATGACTGATAGTTGACATGTAGTTGCAGTTACTTATAGTCAGTTGAATGTGTTTTGGGTGACCATCAAAATTAAGTGTTACCCTTTATTTTGATGGTCACCCAAAACACATTCAATTGACTAAGTAATGTCAACTTACTCCACTATCCCAAATCCTAACACCTAACCCTAACCTAACAGTCTACTAATACTCTAATAATTGTCAGTTGACATGTAGTTGCAAAGTTCCTTATAGTTAGTAGAATGTCTAAAGTGGACCATCAAAATAAAGTGTAACCCAATAATGCTCGCAATTAAATATCCAAAATTCACTATCATGTTTTCGCCAGGCAGATGTGCGGGCATATTAGTTTTGCTCTGATATTTTTCATTAACTTTTTGCAGGCTGTCGTAGTCTATTTACCAAATGAATACACACGGTTTACAATGAAGATGCAAATGGAGGAGAGGAGTGTTTGACTTTCCGCCCTGGCACCAAACTAATGTGAATTGCGCATTCCGAACATGGCAGACAGAGAGGAACAAACAAACTCACGCAAACAGTGATATTTGTGTACGCAGAGCTGTCAGTTCCTCTGTCATGTGACGGTGTTTGTATGCATTTGCGTCCCTCTTTCTGTCGCTCCCTCTTGCAATTCTCTCCATCGCTGTGCTCCTAACTTCATTCTCTCTTCCTCCATCATCTTTTCTTCGCATCATTTATTCCAAGCCACTGTAAAATGCTAAACCATCTCCCTCCGTATTTCTATTACTGTAGATTTTTATACCTTGTGCTTACCGACAGCTTATGTGGATGCCAAAAAACGGGGCTGTAAAAATAAAGGCTGCACTGACATTCCTTAGGATTGGTTTGCAGGAGGTAACAGCTCAGCGGCCGCAACAGAGGTATTGATCCGTACAGTGTCAGCAGGGTTGGCGTGACCTCCCAGGGGAGAGCACAGGCTGTGCCCGGCGCATCTGAGCATCACAGCCCATTAGCCCGGCTGATATAGGGAGCACCGCTCTACCGGAAAAGGAACGTAAGAGGCCAGTCGCTACAGTGTTTTTTTTAGTCCAGTGACAAGATTGAGATATGCATACGTACATCCACTCACATACAAACATTTACCAAATTTGAAAAATGATGTCTGTTTTTAATACTGGTTTCCTCCAACCAGTTTTGACTGGTCAACAAACAGAGTCCCTAAACTCACACCATTGGTTGAGGCAATGTTGCAATGTTAAGCTGCTCAAACAA